>NC_086106.1:131627629-131956379 GCF_963921235.1 Mobula hypostoma | reverse complement strand
AACAGAATCACAAATCATGCAAACAATAAAAAAAACAAACAGTACACAGAACATGAACAGCAGTGTCCCGAAAAGTGGCACAGAGCCAGTCCAGGAGTCAATGGCTGCAGGCCACAGCCAGGTTCAGTGCTGAGGCGAGCGCTGATGGCTACAGGTCACAGCCAAGTTTAGTGCTGATGGCTGCAGGCCATAACTACAGGGTCAGTTCAGCACTGAAGTGTGTAAAGCTTCACAAAATAGTGAGCTGACCACCAGTACACCCTCTGCTCTTGAGCCTGACACCTGAATCTTTTTAATCTAGAAGAGGATATTTAAGGGGAGGATATATTATTGGGGAATGCATTACCTATGGGTGGATTTGTGAAGTACTGCTGGTGTTTTCATAGTGCACCTTTCTGTTTCCAGGCACTGACTTTTGCGTATAAGCATGCATTGGTGAAGCAGCATTTTGGACGTGCATTGAAGTTTGCTACAAAAATTGTTGAGAATAAGCCAAGCCAAGAGAACTGGAACAACTGTATTCAGGTTGGTGCAAACGTCCTTTGCTCACAAGTGAGGAAAGATGAGCCGATCCAAGCTGCCCTCACGTAGTACAGCTAAACTTGCATTCCCCACGGACAGGGTGGTGCCTGTTTCCCCCGTCTCATGAAGAGACTGTGAAGCTGGGATTGCCTGAAATATTGACTGTTTATTCCCGTCCTTAGATGCTGTGTGACCTGCTGTGTTCCTCCAGCATCTTATTTGTGTTGTTCTGAATTTCCAGCATCTGCAGTCTGTTGTGGTTTATCACCCAGAATGATTCCTGGAATTAAAGGGTTAATCTTTGGGAGGGGTGTGGGATGGGGAGATTTGGCTGGATGGGAGATGTTTGTATGCAACGACCATGTGGAGAAATTACCCAAGCCTTGTGCCAGACCCCTCACTCTGCTCTTAGTGTTCCCGGCACTCAGACATCAACACAGGATGAGATAGGTAATTTCACACAAGACCACAAGCATGTTTTTTTCATACAGCGAGTTCTAAAAGTGCTTGAGTTGGATTTCATTTATTGTTCGTGACTTCACTGGAAGTCGCAGTGAATTGAGACGATTCCTCTCGTCTCTCCTATCAGATTCCTCCTTCTCCAGCCTTTTACCTTTTCCACCTATCACCTCCCAGTTTCTCACTTCATCTCCCACTCACCTGACCTCACCTATCACCTTCTTGTTTGTATTCCTTCGCTTTCCCTCATCATCTTATTCTGGTATCTTCCCCCTTCCTTTCCAGTCCTAATGAGGGATCGCTGCCTGAAAAATTGACCATTTATTCATTTCCTGACTGACCTGCTGAGTTCCTCCAGCATGTTGTGTGTGATGCTCTGGATTCTCGGCATCACTGCTTAGCACAATGCTGTTACTGCTCGGGGCAACAGAGCTTGGAGATCAATCCCGGCATCCCCTTTAACAAGTCTCTGAACGTCCATGCTGTGAAATGTTTGGATTTTCTCTGGGTGCTCTGGTTTTCTCCCATAGTCCAAAGACATACCAGTTAGTAGGTTAATTAATCATTGTAAATTGTCCAGTGATTAGGTTAGGGTTGAATCGGGGTTGTTCAGGGTTGCTGGGTGGCGTACCTGGAGGGGTCTATTCCACACTGTGTCTATAAGTAAATGAATATCTGCAGAATCTCTTTGTGTTTATAAATTGCGTTGATGATTGTGTCAACTAACATGTTTTCTCTTATAGTTGATGAAGTCCCTGGGTTGGGAGCACTGCGCCTCTCTCTGCGAGAATTCTCTGCTGGTGATGTACCCTCCGGATTATGTTCCCTTTTAATTCATATCTGTGGAGTGAAGAATATCGAGTGCTTATTTAATCAGGATTGGTCCGTGAGGACCCAGATGGATGATTGGAGTGGACTTTATGTTTGGATTATTTTCATATGTCGCCTTCTTTTAAAAAAAAAAAATTGGACTGTGGTGGAATCTACAAGATAATTGTGTGTGGTTGGTGTTAGGAAATCTTCAGGTTTTGTTTGCCAGCTGTCGAGGAATCTTCTCCCTTTGTGACATTGCCCAGGCTGTGTTTCGGAAAAGACAGGGACTCCTTCAGGTTTGTCAGAATTCCATCACCATCCAACATCCTTCCTTCAATCCCGGTAGATTTCTTCATGCCTTCCTCTCAGAACCACAAGAAACATGCTCTTCTTTCTATTTGGGAATCGTGCACCAGCAGTGTTAGCGAATCCAAAGGAGGCATTGGGGTGTTGTATGTGATGGGGTCTGGCCTTCCACAGTGTGGCCAGAACCTGGCCTGGGACACCTGAAGAAGGGGGAACAGACCAGGGAGATTTTGAGGAAAGAACAGTCAGGGGGAAGCTAGCTGTCTTTGCAACCTGATGTACCATCCAGTCGATCAGTTCCATAACTCTAAATGACAAATGCCCATCAAAAATCTACCAATGTCAATCTAACAATTGCCCTTCAGCATTGGCAGCTGTTGGGATAATGTTTCTCCTGTCCAACATATACAACATGCTGGAGGAACTCGGCAGGTCAGGCATCATCTGCGGAAATGAATAAAGAGTCGACATTTCAGATCGAGACCCTTCTTCAGGACTGGCAAGTGAGGGGAGGGGCAGGACTACAAGCTGCAGGTAAGGCTGGGTGGGTAGGTAGGAGAGGGGGCGATGAAGTAAGTATCAGAATCAGGTTTAATATCGCTGGTGTATGTCATGAAATTTGTTTTGTGCCAGCAGTAAATGCAATACATAAAAATTAAAAATATAAATTACAATAAGAAATAAATAATGAAATAACAAATACAAACAGAGCAAAAAAAAAAGAAAAAAATAGTGAGCTAGTGTACATTGTCCGTTCAGAAATCTGATGGCGGAGGGTAAGAAGCTGGTACTGAAATGTCGAGTGTGTGTCTTCAGGCCCCTGTATCTCCACTTTAGTGGTAGCAATGAGAAGAGGGCATGTCCTGGGTCAACTGTGTATTCCCCCTCAAAAGATGCCTTGTGAACAGATATGCTGAAAACTCCCCACCCTCCCCAAACCCCCGAATGAATCGTAGTAAAAGCAGTTTCCACTACCCCACTCCAGAACTTCAGCTAGGTGTATGTGGCCCTGAGTCACTTTTGTGCCCTGATGTGGTCTCTACTTCCTGTGCAACATTGCATCTGCCCAGCAGTTATACTGGTGGTATTACACAGCAGGTCAAACAGCATCTGCAGGGGAGGGATTGTTAATGTTTCAGACTGAAACCCTGCATCAAGACTGGCATCAGGACTTGTAATTTCTTCCAACCCCAGCAGCAGTCTCCACAGATGCTGCTCAACCCGCTGAGTTCCAAGAACAAATTGTGTGTAGCCTCAGATTCCAGCATCTGTGTCTTCACTGTTTTTTGGCCACATTCTCCTGGAAGCTATGGTAGCACGATGCTGATACGGCAGGGGTGTCAGAGTTTGGAGTTTAATTCTAATGTCCTCTGTACAGCCACCCTATGTCCATAGATGTACTGGTTTGTATGTTGATTGGCCATTGTAAATTGCCTTGTGATAAGGCTAGGATTAAGTAAGTGGATTGCTGGGCAGTGCAGTTTGTGGGGCCGGAATGGCCTATTCCACTGTATCTCTGAATTAAAAAAATAAGAATTATCTTGGTAAACGTCATCATGAAGCTGAGACAGATGTGAAGATACCGCCTTTCCCTGCTGCCCCGGCTGGGTCTATATCTGACTCCAGAACCAGGAGAGCAACTGTTGAGTCTCCTCTTCAAGGATGTCCAGCAAAGTATTCAGTGCAGAACCACGACTGTCACCTCCACCAATAACCATTACACCCGCAGGAAAAACAAACACGTTAAATTGTCAACCACTGAAGTGTGAATTAGGCTGTTGCCGCCAATTCTGCAGGATGTTTCCTTGTTCCATTGTCCCATAGTTGTCAGAACTTGTCTTCCTGTTCACCGAAATAACTCTGCCCTCCAGCTACCCTCTTCCCCCACCCCCAGTGTCCCTCCCCATTCCAGCTTCCCTCACTTTTGATGAGACAGGGATTTACAAACACTTGAGACTCTAGCCGAAATAGCCTGGCTGAGACAAACAACTCGGTAGCCTGAGACAATCCATTAGCTGGTAAAAAACAACATTGGTCTGTCATGGAATTGGATAAATATTTTTACGTTGCTTTTGTTGTGCAATGCAGGTTTTAATATGAAATAATTTCAGCTGTTATTTATATAAATGCTGTTTAATTATATCTAGGACTGCATGTTGTTGCTTTCCACGTGATCATTATTTCAAAACAAGAAAAGTATATTCTTTATACCGCGCAGGGGAAGAAGGAATATCCCCATTGTGCCTTCAGATGTGGAGCAGCCTTTTGTAAATGCATATCAGTGTTTATCAACGAATGATCAATGTGCTAATTAAGGACTGGTGGATCTCATTTCTTACCAGTGAAGGAAATGTGTTGCCCTGTGACATTAAGGAAAGAAGACTACTTCATATAAACTTCCTGACAATTGTGATTATGCATTCTGCAAAAATTACTAAATATTCCAACCAAATAAATCATAAGTTGTTTAACAGATGAGTGATTTTATGTTCCTGTTCTCTGGAAATGAAGATTCATAGAAAGCAGTTCAGCATTGCAGATGTTGGATGCTTGGACTGCAAGAGGTTTACAGACCCATAGTTCTTTGGAAGTGGTATCGCAGGTTGATAGGATTGTAAAGAGACATTTTGTCACATTGGCCTGTATAACTCAAGAGTACTGAGCACAGGAGTTGGGAGTTACATTGAAGTTGTATGAGGTGTAGATGGTGCTAAATTCAGAGTATTGTTTGCAATTCTGGTCACCGAAGTGAAAGATATCAATAAGATTATAAGACTACAGAGAAAATTTACAAGGATATAGTCAGGACTTGAGGACCTGAGTTACAAGGATGGAATGAATAAATTAGAACTTTATTCCCTGGAACACAGTAGATTGAGGGGAGATTTCATAGGGGTGTACAAAATTGAGGGGTATAGGTAGGGTAAATGCAAGCAGGCTTTTTCCACTAAGGTTGGGTGAGAATACAACTAGAGGTCATGGGTTAAAGGTGAAATGTACCTATCCAAATTTCTCTTAAATGTTGAAAATAAACCCACATCTACCACTTCCACTGGCAGTTCATTCTACTCTCATCACCCCATTCAGAGGGTGGTGAGAGTAGAATGAACTGCCAGTGGAAGTGGTAGATGTGGGTTTATTTTCAACATTTAAGAGAAATTTGGATAGGTACATAGATGGGAGTGGTATGGACATGGACAGGTCTAGGGCAGAATAATGGTTCGGCATGGACTAGCTGGGCCAAACTGGTCTGTTTCTGTTCAATAGTGCTCTGAGAGTCTGTTGAAAGAGCTGCCCATGTGTTGTTGCAATGCCCAAGGCAGCTCCGCTGTCTTCTAAACGTGATGCTTTCCAAATCACAACCCTTTGATTTTTTTTTAATCCAGGTTTTGCCTCTGGTTCTAATGCAATATTAGGTTTGGAGGGATGGCTTGGGGGGAAAATGGGGAGTCAGCGATCTGTTTAGGGACAGGGATAGAGTGAGTTTGAGGTTTTCTTTGCGTGTTGCACCAGACAGTCAGCCATTCTTGTCTGGCGCGTGGTGTCAGGATTGGTCTCCTTTTGGATTAACCAGGTCACGATATGAACGTTCCTGACTCATGTTTTTTATTTTACAAGGCCGAGTGGCTAGCTCAACGCTCAACCCGGCACGGATAGAAAGCGTGCTCGGGGGGTGGCCCGACTTGGATTCGAACTCGGGAACCTTCACTCCGGAGTCTGGTGCTGATGCCATTGCATCAGTTAGAGGTAGGGGGCACTAACAAAGAGTCAGGGACAGGAGCGATGGACATGCCTGTTTCTGTACTGACTTGAATTCTGAGTATGACTGGCTATCATTTGTAGGCAGGCTTATAATCGTCTTGCCTTCTCTTCTGAAGCATTTTCTCAAGAGCCTTTACAAAGGATCTCATACACATCACTCACACTGTGCTTTTCAACCCTCCCAGTCTGCTTTCAGTTCAACGATGGTCCCTTAATCCTGGTTTTGACCCCTCTTTTGAGCCAACAGCCCTTTTGGGAAGCGAACTCCAGTGATAGTCTCTCTCTGGCCACAGCAGAATATCCCAGCAATGCAAAGTGTATGAAGCACGAGAGAATGGCTAGAACTTGTGGACATACAATGAAGGTAGAGTGGCTGACCTGCTCCCTCTGCTGAAGTCGAACAAAGTGTGCAACCTCTACATTGTTCTGATACTGATTGGATTTCACTGACTTAAGAATAATGGCATTATCAACTCAAACACCGTTACTTCTTCAGTGTCCCGAAGCAGTCGACTGCAACAAGCTAGTGACTGTTCATTCCCCTTCAGAGATGCTGTGTGCGTTGCTCCACATTTCCAACATCTACAGAATCTCTTGCGTTTATGATTTGCCGCTCTGCTGTGAAGCCTCTTTGAGGTATGCCTGCCCTGAAAACATTTAATTAGACCATAAGACAGAGGAGCAAAATCAGGCCAGCTGGCCCATCGAGTCTGCTCCACCATTCAATCATGGCTGATCTGTGTCTTCCCCTCCTCATCCCCACTCTGCGGCCTTATCAAAACAAGGTTCTCCAAGGAGTTGTTACAGTGTGTGAAGTTCAGGCTGTTCACTGTACAACTCCAACGTGAAGGCAATTTTTATGTACGGGACAGAAAAAAGGCTTGGAGGACAACAAAGATCATCATGAGGAGAGGTGGAAGGTACTTGAAAGGGGATGTGAAGGGAAACATTTTTCCCCACTCCACAGAGAGTGGTTGATAGCTGGTCTCGCTGTGGGAAGAGATGGTGACATCAGATACAATCTCTATGTTTAAGGGAGAAGTAGACAGGTACATAAATGAGGAAGGTAGATTCAGCTTCATGTGTTTATCACATGTACATGGAAAGGTACAGTGAAATGTGTCACTTGTATTAACCAACACACCAAAGGATGTGCTGGCAGAGTTACAGTGAGGAACAGGTCTTTCCGGCCCCTGGAGCCATTCTGGAAGCAACTCAACGACTTAACCTTAGCCTAAAAATGGGAGAATTTACAATGACCAATGGAATTGGAGAGAGAGGTGGTGAAGTTGAGACGGTTGATGTCATGTCGGCAGTTAGCCTTTGCCAGTGATTTAACCTTAGCCTTAATATGGGATCATTTACAATGACCAATTAACCTACTAACTGGTACGTCTTTGGACTGTGGGAGGAAACCGGTGCACCTGTAGGAAACCAACGTAATCACTGGGAGAATGTACAGACTTGTTACAGACTGCGCTGGAACTGAACTCTGAACTCTGACACCCTGAGCTGTAATAGCACCATGCTAACCGCGACCCTACTGTGCTGCCTTAAGATGAGCCTTGATGTCATTGAGTGGTGGGGCAGGCGCGAGATGCTGAATGGTCTAAGCCTGATCTATTTGTTATGTTAATATGCACCATGAAATCGCTACTGCAACTCTTTACACAAACCTGACAAGATTCCACAAACACAGAAGGTAATAAGTTACCATTTAGCAGCTTCTGCTGTGCCATGGAGGGACTTATTCAAATACCCTGGGGCAGGAAGTGGGGCAGAGGGAAGAAGCTGCATTTCTATTGTACCTTTGGCCGCTCAGAATGCCTCACAATAATGAGGAGGCGGCCGAAGGTAGCCCGACTTTGCACATCTATACCCACATCATTCTGCAGGTGCACAGCCGGGAACATCCGGACAAGCTGCATCACTGTGTGGTACTGAAACTGCACTTTGACCATAAGACATGTGAGCAAAATTAGACCACTGGCCCATCCAGTGGGCTCTGTCTTTCAATCATGGCTGATTCTTTTTTCCCCTCCTCAGCCCCACTCCCCGGCAGTTTCCCCGTAAGCTTTGATGTCGTGTCCAATCAAGAACCTATCAATCTCTGTCTTAAATACACCCAATAACCTGGCCTCCATAGCTGCCTGTGGTAATAAATTCCACAAATTCACCACCTTTTGGCTAAAGAAATTTTTCCTCATCTCTATTTTAAATGGACGCCCTTCTATCCTGAGGCTGTGCTCTTTTGTCCTAGACTCCCCCACCATGAGAAACATACTTTCCACATCTACTCTGTCTAGGCCTTTCAACATTCAAAGGTTTCAATGAAATCCTCACCTCATCCTTCTAAATTCCAGCGAGTACAGAGCCAGAGCCATCAAACATTCCTCGTATGATAACCCTTTCATTACCAGAATCATCTTTGTGAACCTCCTCTGAACCCACTCCAGTGCCACCACATCTCTTCTTAGATGAGGGTCCCAAAACTGTTCACAATACTCAAGGTGAGGCCTCACCAGTGCCTCATAAGCCTCTGCATCACATCCCTGCTCTGGTATTCTAGACCTCTTGAAATGAATGCTAACATGGCATTTGCCTTCCTCACCACTGACTCAACCTGCAAGTTAACCTTAGGGTGTTCTGCAGAAGGACTCCCAAGTCCCTTTGCATCTCATATTTTTGGATTTTTTTTTCCCCTTTTAGACAATAGTCTGCTCATTTATTTCTTCTACCAAAGTGCATGACCATGCATTTTCCAACATTGTATATCATTTGCCAATTTCTCGCCCATTCTCCTAATCTGTCTAAGTCCTTCTGTAGCTACCTGCTTCCTCAACACTACCTCCCCTTCCACCAACCTGCAAACTTGGCAACAAGGCTATCTATTCTGTTATCTAAATCAGATACACAGCTTAAAAGAAGCAGTCCGAACACTAATCCCTGCAAAACACCACTCGTAAATGGCAGCCAACCGGAAAAGGATCCTTTTATTCCCACTCGCTATTTTGAACCAATCAGCCAAGGTTTAACCATGCCAGTAACTTTCCTGTAATACCATGGGCTTTTAACTTGGTAAGCACCTTCTCAAGGGCCTTCTGAAAATACAAATACAGAACATCCAATGCATTCCCTTTATCTATCCTACTTGTAATCTCAAAGAATTCCAGCAGGTTCATCAGGCAAGATTTTCCCTTAAGGGAATACATCTGACTTTAGCTTCTCCTTCAATTTCAGGGCGAATTCAATCATATTATGATCATTTGATCCTAAGAGTTCTTTTACCTTAAGCTCCCTAATCAATTCTGGTTTATTAAACAACACCCAATCAAGAATAATTGATCCTCTAGTGTGCTCAACCACAAGCTGCTCTTAAAATGCCATCTCGTACACACTAGAAATTTCCCCTCCTGGAATCCAGCATTAACCTGATTCCCCAATATACCTGAATATTGAGGAACCCATGACTATTGTAACATTGCCCTTTTGGCATGCAATCTCTATCTCCCTTTGTAATTTGGAGGCCATATCCGTATTACCGTTTGGGAGTCTGTATACAATTCCCAGCAGGGTCTTTATACCCTTGAAGTTCCTTAGCTCTATCTAAAATGATTCAACACCTTTCAACCATATGTCACCTCCTAGTGATTTGATTTCATTTTTTTTTTACCAACAGAGCAATACCTCCCCCTCTGCCTTCCTTCCTGTCCTTTCGAAACAATGTATATCCTTGGACATTCAGCTCCCAGCTATAATCTTCTTTCAGCCATGGATTCAGTGATGCCTACAACATACTTGTCAGTAAATTCATCTATCTTATTCAATATACTGCGTGCATTCACATACAACACCTTCTGTCCTGTATTCACCCTTTTCAATTTCGTCCGCCTTTCATGTTGCAACTCATCCTGTTAACTGCAATTTTGTCCTATTAATTTCGCCACTCCTCACCACACATCACCTCTGTTTGTAAATCAGTACTTCATCTTCAGCACTATCATCTGTTTTCTTACAATACTTCTTGCATTGAAATATATGCAGCTCAGGACACTAGTTGCACCATGCTCAACCTTTTGATTTCTATTTTTGTCTGAGGTCTTACCAATATTTGCTTCCATAACCTCTCCACCAACTATTCTGGCAATCTGCTTCCCATCCTGCAACTCTAGCTTTAACCCCACTGTGCAGCATTAACAAACTTTCCTGCTGGGTTATTAGTCTCCCTCCAGTTCAGGTGCAAATCACTCCTTCTGAACATGTTCCACCTTCCCTGGAAGAGAGCCAAGTGATCCAAAAATCTTATGCCTGCCCTCCTACACTATCTCCTTAGCCACGTATTAAACTGTATTATCTTCCTAGTTCTGGCCTCACTAGCATATGGCATGGGTAGCAGTCCTGAGATCACAACCCTGAAGGTCCAGCCCTTTAAGTTAGTACCTAACTCCTTGAACACCCTATGCAGAACCTCATCACTCGTCCTACCCATGTCATTGGTATCTACATGGACGACAACTTCTGGCTGTTCACTCTCCCACTTAAGAATGCTGAGGACTTGATCGGAGATATCCCAGACCTTGGAACCCGGGAGGCAACATACCATTCAAGAATCTTATTCTGTCCCACAGGAAATCTCTTTGGTGCAATTTTAGTGAGATCCTCTCTCACTGTTCCCCGTCTGTGGTCTCTGCTGCTCTCTGACTGTTTGGTCCTTCTCCCCTCTTCCCCCATCTTCTTATTCTGGCTTTCTCCCCCTTCCTTTCCAGTCCTAGAAGGATCTTGGCCCAAACATCTGACTGTTCATTTCAATTGATGCTGTCTGACCTCCTGAGTTCCTTCAGCATTTTCAGTGTATTGCAATGTGCTAGACTGCATGATTAACAATGTTGCTGGTAAGATTTGTTTGTGATTAATCAGAATATTCATAATTTGTTTTTTAAAAATTCTAAGTTTGTCACGGTCCCAACTGTTAATTCCCCATTTTCTCCTAATTTCCTTTGATGGCGACACACCTGGTTTTCATCAAGACCTGCAGCATAAGAACCCCGGCTTTGCACCCATTAGTTGCCAGATCATTGGTTTTGCCAGTGTGGTAATTACGTTTCCCTGCTGCTTAGGATTGTGTGTTCTAAATTTTGCTTCAGTACCGAGATTTACCTGTGAAACTCAGTCTCTCCGTGTCAAGATAAGTTTTCTAAGCTCTACCCAGTTCCAAGGATTACCTGTGTAACTCAGTCTCTCCATGTCAAGAAAAGCTGTGCCTGCCTCCTGCTTTCCTGCACTCCCTCCTGTTTGCCGTTCAACTGTACAAAATTGCTAAATTTCTGAATTTCTAATAAGCTGAGTATTGCACTGCTTGGCTCAAATCAGATCATACACAAATCGTTGAAGGTGATGGATCAAAACAAACAGACACTTAAGATGAAGACGAGATTCTGGAGGTACTGCCGAAGGGTTTCAGCCTGAAACGTCAACTGTACTTTTTCCATAGATGCTGCTGGCATGCTGAGTTCATCCAGCATTTTGTGTGTGTTGCTTGGATATCTAGCATCTGCAGATTTTCTCTGGTTTGAGATTCTGCAGATGCTGGAAATCCAGAGCGACACTCACAAAATGCTGGAGGAACTCAGCAGGTCAGGCAACACCTATGGAGAGGAATAAACAGTCAATGTTTCAGACCGAGATCCTTCATCGGGAATGGAAAGGAGGAGAGAAGATGCCAGAGTAAGATGGTGGGGAGAGAGGGAGGAGGACAAGCTGGCAGGTGATAGGTGAAGCCAGGTGGGTGGGAGAGGGGGATGAAGTGAGAAGCTGGGAGAAACTGGTGAACAAGGAATCCGATATGAAAGGAGTTAACCAGGAGAGAGGGGGAGGAATGAGGGGCGCCAGGGGGGAAGTGGTAGGCAGGTGAGGAGAAGAGGTAAGAGGAAAGCCAGATTGCAGATGCTTTGGAGTTGTTTTACACATTGATAGCATTAAAGTTGTACTGTGGGTCACCCTGAAGATACTTGTAAAGGTTCACTTAAAAATTATGACCTTCAGATGCAAGGTTCAAAAGTCAGTGCTCGTGTTTCCCATTGTAACATCAAGAAAGCATCCTGTCGGGATGCATCTTGGCTTGATGTGGCAAATGCTCTGCATTGAAACACAAGAAACTGCAAAGAGTTGTGGACACAACTCAGCATATCACAGGAACCTAAATCAGGTTGAAACAGTACAGAGAAAATTTAGAAGGATGGTGCTGGGTCTGGAGGACATGAGTTGTAAGGAAAGATTGAACAGGTTAGGATTTTATTCCTTTGAACATAGATGATTGAGAGGAGATTTGATGGAAGTATACTAAATTAAGAGGGGTGTACATGGGTTAAATGCAAGCAGGCTTTTTTCAATGAGGTTGAGTGGCACTACAACTTGAGGTCATGGATTAAGGGTGAAAGATGAAAAGTTTAAGAAGAGCATGAGGGGAAACTTCTTGAGAGTGTGTGGAATTAGCTGCCAATGCAAGTGATGCATGCAAGCATGGATTCAATGTTTAAGAGAAGTTTGGATAGGTACATGGAGGGCTATGGTCCTGGTGCAGGTTGATGAGAGAAGGCAGTTTAAATGGTTCAGCATGGACTAGATGGGCTAAAGAGCCTGTTTTGTGCTGTTTTTTTTTCTATGACTGACTCCAACCGGTCTCCATTTCGTGGACTCTGTCTACACTTCCTGCTGCCTCAATAAAGCAGCCAGTATAAAGAAAAGCAAACACAAGGAAATCTGCAGATGCTGGAAATGCAAGCAACACACATAAAAGTTGCTGGTGAACACGGCAGGCCAGGCAGCATCTCTAGGAAGAGGTACAGTCGACGTTTCAGGCCAAGACCCTTCGTCAGGACTAACTGAAGGAAGAGCTAGTGAGAGATTTGAAAGTGGGAGGGGGAGGGGGAGATCCAAAAAGATAGGAGAAGACAGGAGGGGGAGGGATGGAGCCAAGAGCTGGACAGTTGATTGGCAGAAGGGATATGAGAGGATCATGGGACAGGAGGCCTAGGGAGAAAGAAAGAGGTATAGTGAGGGGGACAGAGGGAGAAAAAGGAGAGAGAAAAAGAATGTGTGTATATAAATAAATAACGGATGGGGTACGAGGGGGGGTGGAGCATTCGCGTATGTTTGAGAAGTCGATGTTCATGCCATCGGGTTGGAGGCTACCCAGACGGAATATATGGTGTTGTTACTCCAACCTGAGTGTGGCTTCATCTTTACAGTAGAGGAGGCCATGGATAGACATATCAGAATGGGAATGGGACATGGAATTAAAATGTGTGGCCACTGGGAGATCCTGCTTTCTCTGGCGGACAGAGCATAGGTGTTCAGCGAAACAATCTCCCAGTCTGCATCGGGTGTCGCCAATATATAGAAGGCCACATCGGGAGCACCGGACGCAGTATATCACCCCAGCCGACTCACAGTATAAGTGTCGCCTTACCTGGAAGGACTGTCTGGAGCCCTGAATGGTGGTAAGGGAGGAAGTGTAAGGGCATGTGTAGCACTTGTTCCGCTTACAAGGATAAGTGCCAGGAGGGAGATCAGTGGGGACAGATGGGAGGGATGAATGGACAAGAGAGTTGCGTAGGGAGCGATCCCTGCGGAAAGCGGGGGGGGGGGTGGGGAGGGAAAGGTGTGTTTAGTGGTGGGATCCCGTTGGAGTTGGCGGAAGTTATGGAGAATGATATGTTGGACCCTGAGGCTGGTGGGGTGGTAGGTGAGGACAAAGGGAACCCTATTCCTAGTGGGGTGGCGGGAGGATGGGGTGAGAGCAGATGGCAGATGTTCATGAAATGGGAGAGATGTTTTTGAGAGCCGAGTTGATAGTGGAGGAAGGGAAGCCCCTTTCTTTAAAAAAGGAAGACATCTCCTTCGTCCTCGAATGAATAGCCTCATCCTGAGAGCAGATGCGGCAGAGATGGAGGAATTGTGAGAAGGGGATGACATTTTCGCAAGAGACAGGGTGAGAAGAGGAATAGTCCAGTTAGCTGTGAGAGTCAGTAGGCTTATAGCAGACATCAGTAAATAAGCTGTCTCCAGACCTGCCCTCAAGTTTACCTGGTCAACTTTTCCTCCAACTTTCACCCAGCCCTCAAGTTTACCTGGTCCATTTCCGACACCTCCCTCCCCTTTCTAGATCTTTCTGTCTCTATCTCTGGAGACAGCTTATCTGATGTCTACTATAAGTCTATTGACTCCACTTTAGATATACCAAATGACTTGGCCATTTGAGAGGATAAATTCCACAGATTCACCACCCTGTTGCGAAAGAAATTCCTCTCAACTCTGTCCTAATAGACGTTCCTCTATTCTGAGGCTGTGTCCTCTGGTCCTAGACTTCCCCCACTATAGGAAACATCCTCTCCACATCCACTCCATCTCGGCCTTTCAGTATTCAATTGTTTTCTCTGTATTTTTGTACATGCGACAATAGCAGACCAATTGACCCTGCCAGTTTCATCACGGATTTTGTTTATTACCTTGAAAATTGTAATCCAGTCCTGTGACCTCAGAAACAAGCTGTTGAAGGAAGTATAGCAGCGGTTGGCCTCCAGCCATGTTCAAAGTACAAAGCATGTTTATTATCAAAGTGCGTACTCTATCTGTCACCATTCCTACCCTGAGATTCATTTTCTTACAGGCTTTCACAATAAAACAAAGAAATGCAATAGAATCAATGAAAAACTCCACACAAAGACTGACAAAATATTAATATGCAAAAGGGGATGAATTGTGCAAATACATCTGATCTGATACGAGGCCTCTGTCGGTCAGAGGTGACCATGGATATTGTGTCCTAGTTGTCTAGATACACAATCCTGGACGGTACAATATGGAGAGCAAGCTGTTGTCCATGTAGCAAGCTCCCCCTCTCCACGCATCTGATGAACCCAAAGGAACGGCAGAGACTGATACAGTTTGGTATCAGCAGCATCACAGAAGTTGCCAGTCAACATTAAACTCAATGTAGGACTGCCATAGGGACTCCAGCTCCGGATTCTTCACTCAGGGTTTACTCCCAAAACCTTACCCATGAGTGTGTATGGCTGCAAGGTAGCAGAGGTTTGAGATCAGAGTTTACCTTCTCCTAGATGATCTGCCAACCACGGCTGATGAACCCCTTCTGCCAAAAGTAACGGGTTTTAAGCCACCAGTTAACCTGCCTTTTCCCCTTCTCCTGGCAGTAGAAACAGTTCCACCATGCCTAGAAGCTAAGCTACACGTGAAGGCCAGGAGCAGGACTTGGGTGTCAGAGACTATTTGAGGTGCATGCCTTTGGGAGCTTGCCCCCATTACCAACCCCCAGCCATAACAACCTTAAGGAAATAAATAATAAGAACATGAGTTGTAGAGTCCTTGATAGTGAGTCCATAGTTGTGGAATCAGTTCATAGTTGAGGTTATCCACATTGGTTCAATTTCCGGATGGTGGAGGGCTAATAACCGTTCCTGAACCTGGTGGTGTGGACCCTGTATCTCCTGTACCACCTCCTTGATGACAACAGTGAGAAGAGAAGAGAGTATGGCCTGGATAGTCGGGGTTCTGGATGATGGATGATGGATGCTGATCTCTTGCAACAGCACTTCATGTAGATGTGCTCAATGGCAAAGCGTGGTTAGGTAAGTGGGGGCTTGATGTTCAGTGAGGACTCAAAGGGCCAGTTTCTGTGTTGTGTGACTATTATACACAGAAAGGTGATGGAAAAAGGCCAATAACATCATGAAGGATCCCACCCACCCTGCTCATGGACTGTTTCTCCCGTTCCCATCAGAGGGGAGGTTACGTAGCATCCACGACAGAACCACCAGACCTAAAAACAGTTTCTTTCCCCAAGCAGTAAGGCTGATCGACACCGTCACCCATCATCCCACCCCTCCACACCCCCAACCAGCACTACTTTATCATTTCCTGTTCGAGACTCCTGTGCCTAGAGTTACTTTATGAACCTACAACCAATCTACAGTGTGTGTGTGTGTGTATATATATATATATATATATATATGTATATGTATGTGTATGTATGTATATGTATGTATGTATATGTATGTATGTATGTATATGTATGTGTATGTATGTATATGTATGTGTATGTATGTATATATATGTATGTGTATGTATGTATATATATGTATGTGTATGTATGTATATATATGTATATGTATGTATGTATATGTATGTATATGTATATGTATGTATGTATATGTATGTATGTATATGTATGTATGTATGTATATGTATGTGTGTATACACACACACTATCTTATATCTTATGTGTTTATGTTTATTTTATTTTTTATTATCGTGTTATTTATCTTAATGCTGTTTTTTGTGCTACATCGGATCCTGAGTAATTATTATTTTGTTCTCCTTTACACCTGTGTACAGGAAATGACATTAAACAATCTTCGATCATGAATCTTGAATCTATTACTCTAATTACCATATGGCCAAGATGTGGATACAAAACTTACCTGTCTGCTGGGAAATTTAACCAGGTAATTAAATAAATTGGGAATGAAAAGCTGGCATCAGGAACTGTGACATGAGACTCCCAGAACATGACAAAATCGCATTCGGTTTATAACGTCCTTTGGAAGGTCCAGCCTGTGTGTGACATTAGACACTGCAATGTGGTAAAGTCCTCACTGCCCACTGCCCACTGTTTAAGAGTTGGACAATATATGGTGACATTGCCAGGCATCCCATATCACATGAATAAATGTTTTTAGTTTAAATTTTATTTTAAAAAGATATCAATACTCAGCTACAAAAGGATCTGATTTCAATTGTTCATCAAGTATAAAAGACGTGAGAGTGGGTAGCGGACTGCTGGAAAGTAATGCTGGAGAGGTAGTAATGGGTGCAACAAATGGCGGATGAACTGAATAAGTAAATTACAACAATCTGCACTGTGGAAGACACTGGCTGTATAGTAGAAGTTCCAGGTGTTGAGGGCATGAAGTGTGTGAAGTTACCATAACCAGATAGGACGTTCTTAGGAAATGAAAAACTCTGAAGGTAGGTAAGTCACCTGGACCAGATGGTGTACACCCCAGAGGTCTGAAAGGGATGTCTGAAGAAATGATGGAAGCATTAGTAATGATCTTACAAGAATCACTAGATGATGGAATGGCTCCGGAAGACTGGAAAATTGCAGATGTCACTCCACTCTTCAAGAAGGGAGAAAGGCAGAAGAAAGGAAACTATAGGCCAGTTAGTCTGACCTCAGTGGTTGGGAAGATGTTAGACTCGATTTCTAAGGATCATGTGTCAGGATACTTGGAGGCACGTAATAAAATAGGCCATAGTCAGCATGGTTTCCTCAAGGGAAAAACATGCCTGACAAATCTGTTGGAATTCTTTGAAGAAATAACAAGCAGGATAAACAAAGGAAAATCACTTAATGTGTATTTGGATTTTCAGAGGCCTTTGACAAAGTGTCACACATGAGGCTCCTTAACAAGCTACAAGCCCATGCTATTACAGAAAAGATTCTAGCATGGATAAAGCAGTGGCTAATTGGTAGGAGACAAAGAGTGAGAATAAAGGGAAACTTTTCTGGCTGGCTGCTGGTGACTAGTGGTGTTCCATAAGGGATCTGTGTTGGGACCGATTCTTTTTACGTTATATGTCAATGATTTGGATGATGGAATTGATGGCTTTGTTGCAAGGTTTGTAGGCAATATGATGATGGGTGGAGGGGCAGGTAGTTTTGAGGAAGTAGAGAAGCTACAGAAGGACAGGCAGATTAGGAGAATGGGCAAGGAAGTGACAGTTGGAATACAGTGTTGGGAAGGCTATGAACATGCACTTTGGGAGAAGAAATGAAAGGGTTGACTATTTTCTAAATGGAGAGAAAGTACGAAAACACTGAGGCACAAAGGGACTTGGGAGTCCTTGTGCAGGATTTCCTGAAGGTTAATTTGCAGGTTGACTCTGTGGTGAGGAAGGCAGATGCAATGTTAGCATTCATTTCAAGAGGGCCTCAATATAAAAGCAAGAATGTAATGTTGAGACTTTATAATGCACAGATGAGGCCTCACTTGGAGTATTGTGAGGGTGTTTCAGCTGCTTATCTTAGAAAGCATGTGCTGTAACTGGAGAAGGGTCAAAGAAAGTTCATGAAAATGATTCCAGGATTGAATGGCTTGTCATATGAAGAGTGTTTGATGGCTCTGGGCCTGTATTCACTAGAATTCAGAAGAATGAGGGGTGACCTCATTAAAATCTATTGAATGGTGAAAGGCCGTGATGGAATGCATGTGGAGAGGATGTTTCCTATGGTGAGAGAGTCTGAGACCAGAGGGCACAGCCTCAGAATAAAGGGGCATCCTTTTAGGATGGAGCTAAGGAGAAATTTCTTTAGCCAGAGGGTGGTGAATGCGTGGAATTCTTTGCCATAGGCAGCTTTGGAGGCCAAGACTTTATGTATATTGAAGGCAGAGGTTGATAGATGCAGGGGAAGGCAGGAGATTGGGGCTGAGAGGAAAATTGGATGATCCATTTTGAAATGGTGGAGCAGATGCAATGGGCCAAATGGCCTCACTCTGCTCCTATAGCTTATGGGATATGGAATCAGACTTACTACCACAGACACATATCTTTCCTGCGGTAGGGTTTTGGCCCAAAATATCGACAGTACTCTTTCCCATAGATGCTGCCTCGCCTGCTGAGTTCCTCCAGCATTTTGTGTGTGTTGTTCGGAATATCTTTCCTGGAACTTGTTATTCACCGTCATCTTGTTCCCTATGGCTTACAAGTCCATTCTTGTGTCTCTCGGTTTGGACCCACTGAGGATCACAGGTACTCTCGTTGAATTGTCTGCTTTTACGCGCCACCCTCTCCGCTGTGCAGAGATGCCTGGTGGCCCTGTCTCAATCTCTGCCACAGCTTCGAGCCTTCTCTCTCCTTCACCTTTCGTGGACCTGTCTGGCTTTTCATTCTCTGCCAGATGCATGTCGGTTCATGGCCTCCTCTTGTGCCGTGATGAGGCCAGCCTTGGGGTGGAGGAGCAATACCTTATATTCCATCTGGGTAGCCTCAGGCCTGATGACATAATTTCTCCTTCTGGTAAGAAAGATTTCCCTCCCCCTCATCTGTTCTCTATTTCACACTCTGGCCTCTCTCTCCTCACCTGCCTATCACACCCCCCTGGCTCCCTTTCTCTTTCCTTTCACCTATCATTCACTCTTCTCTCCTGTTGGATTCCTTTCTTTCCAGCCCTTTACTTTTCCTATCCATCTGGTTCTCCTATCACTTTCTCACTATCCTCCCCCTGCCTTTTTATTCTGGCGTCTTCACCCTTCCTTTCCAGTCCTGAAGAAAGGTCTTGGACCAAAACATTGACTGTTTATTCATTTCCATAGATGCTGCCTGACCTGCTGAGTTCCTACAGTATTTTATGTGTGTTACATTAGAAAAGTTAAGTGTTTTTAATTTGATGTTATTTATTTAGAGATACAGCACAGGCAGCCCCTTCCAGCCCGACAAGTTGCACCACCCAGCCACCCATCTATTTAACCCTAGCCTAATCACAGGACACTTCAGTGACCAATTAATCTACTGACCTGTACATCTTTGCCTGGAGGAATGCACGTGCTTCACAAAATGGATGTACAAACTTCTTACAGATGGCACCGGAATTGAACTCCTAACTCTGATGCCCCAAGTTGTAATAGTGTCATGCTAACTGCTACAAACTTGTTCTTAGTGCTCAATCCTTGTGTTTAAATCAGGTATTTTCTTCGAAACACACTAATTATTTGCCCTGTAGTATTGTCGATGGACTCTAATTAACTCTCTTTGTTCAGTCTCTGGGGCTGCAGTAAAAACTCCAGAAATAAATTTCACTCAAAGTGCAAAGCAAAATTTATTATCAGCATCCATACGTATCACCACTTACAACCCTGAGATTCTTTAACTTAGCAAATCTATAGAACAGTAACTAAACAAGATCAATGAACAACAAACTGTGTAAATGCAAATATAAATAAATCACAATAAATAACAAGTATGAAATAACATGAAATGAAAGAGTCCTTAAAGTGAGACCGTTGGTTGTGAGAACACCAGAAATCGAATCAGCATATTTATTCCCTTTTGTTCAAGATCCTGATGTTGAGAGGTGGTAACTGTTCTTGAACCTGGTGGTGTGAGTCCTGAGGCTCCTGTACCTTCTACCTGATGGCAGCAGCAAGAAAAGAGCTTGGCCTGGGTGGTGAGGATCTTTGATGATGGATGCTGCTTTTCTACGGCAACATTTCATGTAGAGGTGCTCAATGGTTGGGAGGCTTTTACCCATGACGTACTGGACCAAATCCACTATCTTTTGTAGGCTTTTCCACTTTTTGTAGGCATTTGTGTTCCCATTCCAGTCCATAACACTGTCAGTCAGCACACTTTCCACCACATATCTATAGAAGTTTGTTTGCCAAGATTTTTAATGACATGTTGAACCTCCACAGATTCCCAAGGAAGTAGAGGTGCTGCCGTGCTTTCTTGCAATTATATTTTTATGATGTGTCTAGAACAGGTCCTCTGAGATGGTGACACCCAGGAATTTAAAGTTACTGACCCTCTCAACCTTGGACCCTCTGATGGGTACAAGCTCTTGGACCTCTGGTTTCCCTCTCCTGAAGTCTACAGTCAGTTCCTTGGTCTTATTGACATTGAGTGAGAGTTTGTTATTACACCTCTCAGCCAAATTTTCAATCTCTCTCCTGTATGCTGATTCATCACCCCCTTTGATATGGCTCACAGCAGTGGTGTCATCAGCAAACTAAACTCCAAATAGCTTTCAGCTTTTAGAAACTTAAGGAAGTTTGACATGTCACTGCGGATTCTGACAAACATCTACAGATGTACTGTTCAAAGTATCCTGACTGGTTGCATCATGCTCAGTTCCAGCGCTCAGGAACGTTAGAAGCTGTCGCCAGTAGTGGGCTCTTTCTGATACTTCACAGCTTATCTCTCTTGACCAGTTCTCTAACAGGAGGTGCTGCCTCAAAAAGGCAGCATCCATGATCAAAGATCTTTGCTATCTGGGCTATACTAACTCTCTCACAGACATCATTGGGGTTCATGAACTGCTCAGAAATCTGATGATGGAGGGGAAGACATTGTTCCTGAAACATTGAGTTTGTGTCTTCGGGCTCCTCTCCCTCCTCCCTTAATGTACCAATGAGACAAGGGCATGATGGATGCTGCCTTTTGGAGGCATCACCTTTTGAAGGTGTCCTTAATGCTGGGGAGGCTGATGCCCATGATGGAGCTGGCTGAGTTTATCACCTTCTGCAGCTTTTTCCGATTCTGTGCGATCGCCCCTCCTTACCAGACAGAGATGCAACCACTCAGAATACTCTCCACAGTAGATCTGTAGAAATTTGCGAAGTCCTTGATGACATACCAAATCTGTGATCAAGTGTGCTTTCCTACATTAGGAAGGATGAGTTGTTCGTCCATAATGATGGTGTCGAGACTAGCGCGTGATTTGGATTTAAGTGAGGGAGAGTTGCGCAGCGTCAGCCTCACTCTCTCTTCCCAATTCCTATCTGGATCCAGTGGCAAGACAGAGTCTAGACGGCTGGAGATGGGACTAGGCACAGTGGATGACCAGGATGTCTTCTGTGTCTTGTCCTGCTCTACACGTTCCACGACGCTTGCAGAGACCGCCTTCTTGACCGTTGGACCTTCCATTGGTCTCGTCCGCTCAATCCGCCGGAGTCTGTCTTCACATGCAGGGATAGACAACTCCCTATCTCACCGAGGGTTTGAGACCCGTCGGCTACCCTCACCTGGTTTAGCCGGCTTGTCGAAGCCATTGCCCAGGGTGTGGCCGCTGTCGCATGCAAACAGCTACGGGGAGCCACAGGTGAGAGCTGAGTGCCAGGTGGGGACCAAAGGTGGACAAGCCACCCTGAAAAGGACGCGACATGTTACCCCACCAGAGGTGCTACCCCTCCTTGACACCGGCAGGAAGGATACACATCCGATGAATTGAGTGCGGCAAAGGTCCACTTGTTTGTGTCCTGGGACATCAGGTTTACAGGAACAAGAGGTCATCTCATCGAGGTGTATAAAGTTTTTCCAAAGCTCGGCCAACAGGATGATTCCCTGGATGGGATGAACGGAAGCTAGTGGTTCTCAAGGTAAGGCATCGTAGCAGTTTGTGTAATGTTTTACAGTGCCAACAAGCTGGGTTCACTTTCACTGCTGTCGGTAAGGAGTTTATACGCTCCCCCTGTGACAGTTGGCATTTCCTCCCATGTTCCATAGACGTATGAATTAGGGCTAGTAAACTGTAGGCAAGTAATGTTGGCAGCAGAACTATGGTGACAGTTGGGGGCTGCCCCCACCATATAGCTGGATTGAGTTAATCACTGATGCAAACCATGCACTTCACTGGATGTATCAATCTGTATGCAACAAATGAAAATACCTCTAACCTAATATCGAAACTATTTGTCCATTGAATCCGATTCCTTTGACGCATGGATCTACTTCATCTCTCCTGTTCCATAAGAATCCCGGACATCAAGCTGCTTTGGACATTAGAAGATGAAAGGCCGGTGTTACGTCCCAACAGGTAACGGGAGGTTCCGGGTTTAAATCCCGGATGAGCCCCCAATTTATGTTACATCCCCAAGTTGGCTGTTGTCTAGGGGTGTCAGGGTAGCAACGTAAAAACAAGACCACCCTCAGTGTGGTGTGTTGTTTGTGATGGGAAAAAGACGAGGCAGACACAGGCAGTCTATTTTGCAGTATATTTACATGTATTTACAGAAGTGATCCAGACCAACCTAATCCAACGGAGTAATCCAAGATCCAAAATCCATAACACAGGTCAGAACATGAGGACTACAAGTTTGTTAATATGAAATCTAATGTGATTCTTTAATGGTCAATTCTCCCCTGTGTGTGTGTATGTGTGTGTGTCTGTCTGTCTCTCTCTCTCCCCCTCCCTCCCTCCTTCCCTCCCTCTCTCACTTCCTCTTCCTTCCCCCTCCCGTCCTCTTCCCGGATGCCAGATTTTTGAAATTGTGCTCTCCAAATCCCGATTGGAGTAGCCCTGACAAGGGGGCAGGTCCAGCAGTGCTTTAAATGGAGATGAGAGGGACTTGGCTCACCCGAAGCAAGGAAAGCTGGATGGAGAGAGAACAGATAACAAAAACATGGACACACGTGGGCGCAGACATGTAACAGTTGGTTACACACTGTACACCAGCAGTCAGATTCAATGAAACCTATTCAAGCTCTCTGGTCTGAGTCAGTTGGATCTGATTAGGAAGAGTTATTTTCCATTTTTGCTTTTGTTTCATAATTCCATTCAATCAATTTAAGTTTAATTGTCATTCAACCATATATAAATACTCATTAATACAGTCAAATGAGACAGCGTTACTCCCAGGTCAAGGTGCAGAAGACAAAACCAACAGTCATACACAGCACAAAGCACATATAGCACATATAAGAGAGATATAGCCACTTAATAAAAGAGTCCAAATTCAAACCATCCAATACCGTAGAAGTCTGCAGATGACACATCAGAGCTTGACTTTTGCTGAGCGAACACGGGGGTGCAGCACCGACTGCAGCCGACCTGCCACGCCACACCACCTCCAGGGGAGCACACTGACCTGACGCCTCTCAGCAGCAGCTGGAAACAAGCAACACTACAGCTTGAGGCCTAGTCATCAAACATACAAGATAGCAAGCACATATAGGATATGTACTTAGATTTTCAGAAGGCCTTTGACAAGGTGCCACACATGAGGCTGCTTAGCAAGGTAAGAACCCATGGAATTACGGGGGAGTTACTGGCATGGGTGGAGCATTGGCTGACTGGCAGAAAATAGAGAGAGGGAATAATGGGATCCTATTCTGGCTGGCTGCCGGTTACCACTGGAGTTCCACAAGGGTCAGTGTTGGGACCGCTGCTTTTTATGATGTATGTCAATGATTTGGACTATGGGATTAATGAATTTGAGGCTAAATTTGCCGATAATAGGTGGAGGAGCGGGTACTGTTGAAGAAGCATAGAAACTTAGATCGTTTAGGGGAATGAGCAAAGAAGTGGCAAATGAAATACAGTGTTGGAAAGTGTATGGTCATGCACTTTAGTGGAAGAAATAAACGGGCAGACTATTGTTTAGATGGGGACAGAATTCAAAATGCAGAGCTCCAAAGGAACTTGGGATCCCTTGTGCTGGATACCCTAAAGGTTAACCTCCAGGTTGAGTCGGTGGTGAAGAAGGCAAATGCAATGTTGGCATTCATTTCTAGAGGTATAGAATATAAAAGCAGGGATGTGATGTTGAGGCTCTATAATGCACTCCTGAGACCAGACTTGGAGTATTGTGCGCAGTTTTGGGCTCCTTAATTTAGAAAGGATATACTGACATTGGAGAGGGTTCAGAGAAGATTCATGAGAATAATTCCAGGAATGAAAGAGTTACCATACGAGGAACATCTGGCAGCTCTTGAGCTGTATTCCCTGGAGTTCAGGAGAATGAGGGGGGATCTTATAGAAACATTCCAAAAGTTAAAAGGCCTAAATAGATTAGATATGGCAAAGTTATTTCCCATATAGGGGAGTCTAGGACAAGGGGGCATGACTTCAGGATTGAAGGATGTCCATTTAGAACAGAGATGCAGAGAAATTACTTTAGTCAGAGGGAGGTAAATCTGTGGAATTTGTTGCCACGAGTGGCTGTGGAGGCCAAGTCATTGGGTGTATTTAAGGCAGAGATAGATAGATAGGTTCTTGATTAGCCAGGGTATCAACTGGTATGGGAAGAAGCCAGGAGAGTGGGAATGACTGGAAGAATTGGATCAGCCGATGACTGAATGGAGGAGCAGACTCAACAGGCCAAATGGCCTACTTCTGTTCCTATGTCTTATGGTTTTATGATATCCGTAAAATACAATCACGCAAAAAAATATATATATATGGTCCAGACCCCGAGTCCCTTGTTCTGTAGAGCAAACACCGGGGGCGGGGGGGAGCACCAACTCCAGCCCGAGTACTGCACTGTGCCACGCCTCGTGGAACACAGTGTTCTACCGATAGAGAAATGGGATAAAATTTTCCAATTAGTTAGCACTTCTATATGTGCTAAACATACATTAATACAACTTAAAGTAGGACATAGAGCCCATATGTCCAAAGATAAACTAGCTTGTTTTTATTCCCATATAAACCCTACTTGTGATAGATGTCACTCTGAGGTGGCTTCTTTAACTCATATGTTTTGGTCCTGTCCTCTTTTGGAAAAATATTGGAAAGATATTTTTGATATTATTTCAACAGTTCTATGTCTTGATTTAAAACCTCATCCTAGTACGGCAATTTTTGGATTGCCAATGGTAGAACACAGATCTTTGTCTTCTTCAACCTGTCAGATGATAGCATTTGTTACTTTAATGGCTAGAAGATCTATTTTGTTGAACCGGAAGGAAACCAATCCTCCTACTACCTTCCAATGGTTTTCTCAAACTATATTAAGTCTAAATTTAGAATAAATCAGAAGTGATATTTTTGACCCTTCGGTTAAATTTGAAGAAACTTGGAAACCTTTTGTGCAACATTTTCATATGATGTAATCTGACCTTTCCAAATCTTTTTTTTCTAACTTAAATTATATGAATAGAGGAGCGGAGTTGACGACATTACTGAACGTATCTGATTCAAGATATTGGTCTAGCCCTCTTTTTGGTTCTGTTTTTTTTTGGGGGGATTCTCTTTTTCTTTTGGGGATTTTTTTAGTTTATATATTTTTTTTCTTTTTATTTCTTTTTCTATGACTAATTTTATTATGAGTTTGGAAGCCTATTATTCCTATGTTACTTAAAATCCTTCTTGTATATGCTGATTAAGATTATTCCAATCTCTTTGAACCAACTTTGTTATTGAGTTTATAATTTTGAAAATTAATAGAAAGATTTAAAAAGAAAAGAAAGAAAAGGAACACAATGACTCCGACAACTCTCTCTTGACAGCTGTAACCAGGCGACACCACAGCTTGAGGCCCTGAATCCATGAATCCCGCCAAAATCTGCAGTCTATCACAGTACAATTTCAACTGAATGTTGAAAGACCTCAAAAGAGTGGATGTGGAGAGGATGAGGAGGTCTAAGACCAGAGGACACCCTCAGAATAGAGGGGCATCCTTTTAGAATGGAGATGAGGAGGAATTTCTTTCGCCAGAGAGTGGTTTTTTACCACAGGCGACTGTGGAGGCCAAGTCATTGGGTATATTTAAAGCAGAGGTTGATAGTTTCTTGATTGGTCAGGGCATGAAAGGATAGGGGTAGAAGGCAGGAGATCGGGGTTGAGAGGGAAATTGGATCAGCCATGATGAAGTGGTAGAGCAGCCTTGATAGGTCAAATGGCCTAATTCTGCTCCTATATCCTGTGGTCTTATGGTCTTAAATGCCAGCTCAAATCCTGTTTATTTAACCTTGCTTTTAATTAACATCTCTTGACCTTTTATTTTCATGTTTGCACTTTAACCCATTATAAAGCACTTTGAACTATATCATCTGTATGAAAAGTGCTCTATAAGTAAGTAATAATTATTAACACTTGAGCAATGGGATATCAGCAAATATTGCCAAAATGAAGAGAATTTGTACATGTGTCCACAGCTGGAGAGTGCCAGTAAACATTGCAAAATAGTCACATTCTAGAAAGGAAATGATTAACCTGTGAGCTGTGGAACAACTAAAGAATTATGTTTGTCAGATGATCCCTGGTAGGATGAAATCATGGAAGCACGCAAGTTTGGGAGCCATTTATACTTTATGCTTTATTGTCGCCAAACAATTGATACTAGAACGTACAATCATCACAGCGATATTTGATTCTGCGTTTCCCGCTCCCTGGATTACAAATCGATAGTAAATATTAAAAATATAAATTATAAATCATAAATAGAAAATAGAAAAATGGAAAGTAAGGTAGGGCAAAAAAAAAGAGAGGCAGGTCCGGATATTTAGAGGGTACGGCCCAGATCCGGGTCAGGATCCGTTCAGCAGTCTTATCACAGTTGGAAAGAAGCTTTTCCCAAATCTGGCTGTACGAGTCTTCAAGCTCCTGAGCCTTCTCCCAGAGGGAAGAGGGATGAAAAGTGTGTTGGCTGGATGCGTCGTGCCCTTGATTATCCTGGCCGCACTGCTCCGACAGCGTGCGGTGTAAAGTGGGTCCAAGGACGGAAGATTGGTTTGTGTGATGTGCTGCGCCATATTCATGATCTTCTGCAGCTTCTTCCAGTCTTGGACAGGTAATCCCCCGTGACGAAAAACTGAGTTATCAGAAGATTAGTGCTGATGAGAGAGAGAAGAGAGACAATGGAGAAACATTCAAAATGCTAATAAGAGAGAAGAGAGAGATTAACGAGAAAGAAACACACTTCAGAATATTGACAGACTGGTTGCTTTGAACCTGAACTGTTTGAAGTTTGATGGACAGGCGATACTCCAGCAGGGGGATAAAAAGAACAGGTTCGCTAAGGCACGACACACACCACGAGATAACGAGACCCTGGAAGAGCGGTGTGCCCCCACAAGTTGGTGGGAGTTTGGAGGTCTAGTCGCAGGAACCGACCGTAGACGCACAGGGTGAAAAGGTACGATCGACGGGAACCTGGTGTGTGTGTCCGCCCTTGCCTGGGTGCCGAGTTCACCGTGGAAGAACGGTCGTATCCGGAATGGAGGGGTCACAGTTGGTGACCACAGAAGACATAAAAGGGTTCGCCTGAAAGCTAACTGCGAAGAACATCAAAGGTCTGCTGAATCAGATTTGAATATCTCTATCTCTCTCTCTCTCTCCAACGGCACAACAGCGATTACTGCGAACTGTACTGAGCTGAACTGAACTCTGCGTCACTTGAGACTGATCATTTTACCCCTAGACTGCGATAGAGCTTGGTTGATTCCTATTACCCTAGTTCTGTGTACATGTGTGTTTTACCATTGCTAACCTGTTGCATTTATATCCTTACGATTAGAGTACTGTGTTACTTATTTCTTTAATAAAGCTTTATTAGCTTCTGTTAAACCAGACTCCAACTAAGTGGTCCATTTCTGCTGGTTTGGCAACCCAGTTACGGGGTATGTAACACTCCATACCAGGTTGTGATGCACCCTAGAAGAATGCTTTCTATGGTGCATCTATAAAAATTAGTGAGGGTTTTAGGGAACAGGCGAAATTTCTTCAGTTTTCTCAGGAAGTAAAGGCGCTGGTGGGCCTACTTGGCAGTGGACTCTGCTTAGTTGGACCAAGTCAGGTCATTTGTGATATTGACTCTGAAGAACTTAAAGCTTTTGACCTGTTCCACTTGCACACCACCGATGTAAATTGGGTCGTGCGGTCCGCTACTCCTTCTGAAGTCAGCAACCAATTCCTTTGTCTTGCTGACGTTGAGGGACAGGTTATTGTCTTCGCACCATGCCACCAGGTTCTTAATTTCCTCTCTGTACTCAAACTCATCATTACCCGAGATACGGCCTACAATTGTTGTGTCATCAGCAAACTTATATATTGAGTTTGATGGAAACTTGGCTACACAATCATGGGTGTACAGTGAGTACAGCAGGGGGCTGAGTACACAGCCTTGTGGGGCACCAGTGCTCAGAGTGATTGTAGAGGAGAGCTTGTCCCCTATTTTTACAGCCCGGGTCCTGTCTGTGAGGAAGTTGAAGATCCAGCTGCAGATCTGAGTGCTAAGGCCCAGGTTCCGGAGCTTAGGAATCAGTTTATTTGGAATGATGGTATTAAAGGCAGAGCTGTAGTCAATGAAAAGGAGCCTTACATATGCATCTTTATTCTCCAGGTGTTCTAAGGAGGAATTTAGGGCTAGAGAGATGGTATCTGCCGTTGACCTGTTGCTCCGGTAGGTGAATTGCAAAGCGTCGAGGTTGACCAGTAGGCTGTGGTTGATGTGTGCCATAACCAATCGCTCGAAGCACTTCATAGCAATTGATGTCAGAGCCACAGGTCAATAGTCATTCAGGCATGCCACCTTGCTCTTCTTCGGCACTGGGATTATCGTTGGCTTCTTAAAACACGAGGGGATCTTAGACTGAAGCAAGGAGCAGATGAAGATTTCAGCAAACACTCCAGCTAGCTCGCTTGCACAGGCCCAGAGAACCCATCCTGGGATGCCATCTGGGCCCGTCGCCTTCCTTGGATTTATCTTCAGGAAGGCCCTTCTAACATCCTCCTCGGTGACGATGAATCTCGATGCCACCAGGTTTGGTTCATCTGGAAGGAGCGGGACGCTCCTCTTCCGTTCGTATCTTGCATAGAATACATTAAGTTCATCAAGAAGAGAAGCGCCACAGTTATTGATATTCCCAGCCTTTTCTTTGCACCCAGAGATCTCACTTAGACCCTGCCATAGTCTACTGGCATCCCTTTGGTTAGCCTGGGCTTCCAACTTGGCTCAATATTGCTTCTTGGTGTCCTTAATGGCTTTCCGGAGTTCACGCCTGGATTCCGTGTAGCAACTGGTATCCCCGGACCTAAAAGCTGCAGCTCTAGCCTTTAAAAGGGACTTGACCTCATAATTCATCCAAGGTTTCCGGTTAGGGAATACCCGGATCGTCTTGCGAGACACACAGTCCTCTGTGCATTTCTAAGTAAAGTCCGTGACAGCTGAGGCATACTCATCAAGGTTAGCTGCCGAGTCCTTGAATACTAACCAGTCCACCGATTCAAAGCAGTCATGGAGGACCTCATCCGTTTCCTCCGTCCAACACGACACTACTTTTGACACCGTGGCCTCCTGCTTCAATTTCTGTTTGTAAGCCGGCCTGATGGTCCGATTTTCCGAAGTGAGGTCATGGGACAGAATGGTAGGCATCCTTGACTGCTGTGTAGCAGTGGTCAAGTATATTCGGGCCTCTAGTGGGGCAGGAGACATGTTGGTATAACTTTGGCAGCGCCTTTCTGAGGTTGGCCTGGTTAAAGTCCCTGAATGTAATGAGCAAAGCCTCCAGATATCTGGTCTCAAGTTCACTGCTGTTGGCATACAGTATGTTCAAAGCACACTCCACGTCCGCCTGGGGGGGAATGTAGACCGCTGTCAGTATGACCGAGGTGAATTCCCCTGGCAGATAGTAGGGACGACACTTCACCGACAGGTGTTCCAGGTCCGGGCTGTAGGAGCTTGTCAGTGCCACTGTGTCCGAGCACCACGCAGTGTTGATCAGTAGGTGGACACCACCTCCCCTTGTCTTGCCCGAAGACGCCGTGCGGTCCATCCGATGGATCGAAAATCCCTCCGGTCGGATGGCACAGTCGGGGATGGCAGGGGAGAGCCAGGTCTCACCAACCATGCTCGATCCAGTGACTTTACAAGAGTTGTCCAAATACTTCTGCTGACCTGCTCCTTCCCCAGGCTACAGTCCTATCCTGTTCGCCTTGAGTATTCCAGTTGAATCTACTTCCAGTGGTGGTTTGACTCCCAGGAAATCTTCACCACAGCAGTTGTGTACAGCATGATGTTCTCTTAAGACATTGACTATTGGGTCCTCAGGTGTCTGTTGAGGATGATCTGGGATCCACATATCCTGGTGCAGTAAGTAGTGACTGTGGTTAGCGGTCGGGTCTTTTGGTTGTTCAGTCTTTCCTTTCACCACTGCCATTGCTGCTGCTGTCCGTGGTACAACGGAAGTCATTCTCATGTAGTACAGCTCCCTCTGGAACAGATTTCCTCCAGGTGTATCTGTGGAGTGCCATGTCTTCCAAGATTTCAGATGTGATGTTGAATTTCTTCAGCTTGATTTTGCTGTATCCTTGAAGCATCTCCTTGTTCAAATGGGAGTGGAGGATCTATTTGGGGAGGTGTGAGTTACGCATCCAGATGTCATGATCTATCCATTGGAGTTGGCGTTGCTTTATCACGGTGGAGATGCTGTTCATGTTGGCCTCCCCCAGTACATTGGTGTTAGTGTGTCTGTCCTCCCAGCTGATCCTCAAAATCTTCCAGGGCATTCAGGTGCCTACCGTAGATGGTCCACTGAGTAACGTAGAAAGGATGACTGCTCTACAGACCAAATTTTTGTTTGTCGCAGTCTTCAAAAACTCATCCTTATTCTTGCATAGGCTCCTGTAGCACTACTTAGGCGATCAGCCCATCTAACCTGTACAGGCCCATTACTCTGCCTAGACCCATTGATCTGCCCCTCGGCCATAGCCCTCCATGTCCTTCTTATCCAAATGTCTCTTAATTGTTGCCATCAAACCCACATCTAACACTGGCAGCTCATTCCATACTAGCACTGCCCTCTGAGTGAAGAAGATCCCCCTCAGGCTCCCCTAAAAATTTTCACATTTCACCCTTAAACCTCTAGTTTTAGTCTCACCCAACTCAGTGAAAATGTCCTGTTTCTATTTACCCTATCTATGCCACTCATAATTTGCATACCCTTTCAAATCTCCCTTCCTTCTCCTTGCTGCAAAGAATAAAGTCCTAATCTATTTAACCTTTCCCTATGACTCAAGAAATAGAGACAGATTAGCTAAATTTGTCACGTGTATTGATTCCAAGTCCTGCTTCTGTCTGTCAGGAGTTTGTACGTTCTCCCTGTAACCACATGGGTTTCCTCTGAGTGCTCCAGTTTACTTTTCACACTCCAGAGACATACTGATTTGTAGGTTACCTAGTCATATGGGGATAATTGGGTGGTGCGAGCTCGTTGGGCCAGAAAACCCCGTTACCACGCTGCTTCAATCAATAAATTCATGAATCTATCCTCAATTATCTGATCTATAAACAATCAGGAAGGTCAAGAGTATGGGGTCTTGCACAGGATAGATCAGGGACAAATCAACCATGATCATATTGAATGTCAGGGAAGTGGCTGATTCCTGTTTCTGTTTGATTATTATCTTGTTTCAGTACCTATCTGCATAGCTCATTCCAGACCACAACAGCTCGGTGAAAAAAAAACAACTCTCCTTGTCTCCCCATCTCCCCTCTGATTTTTCTGCCACTGACTCTCCACTGTTACAACCGAGTCCAGTCCCGGCCCTGCAAGGACAGAAATAAGTAAAACACTGACATTAGACTGCCAATCATGGATACATGATTATAAAATATTATAAGTTACAAATTGAAGTATAAAAAAGTATGAAAAGAGCAAAATAGTAAGTTAGTTTTCATAGAGTATAGAACACTACAGGCCATTCGGCACTCAAGATTGTGCTAACCTCTTAACCTACTCTAAGATCGATCCAACCCTTTCCTCCTACATAACTCTCCATTTTTCTAGCATTCATATGCCAATCTTAAGTGTCTCTTAAATGTCTGCCTCCATCTTGGCAGGACATTTCATGCAGTCACCATTCTCTGTAAAATACTGACATCAGACGTAGAAACATAGAACACCTACAGCACAATACAGGCCCTTTGGCCCACAATGCTGTGCCAAACATGTACTTACTTTAGAAATTACCTAAGGTTACCCATGGTCCTCTATTTTTCTAAGCTTCGTGTACCTATCCAGGAGTCTCTTAAGAGACCCTATCGTATCTGCCTCCACCACCGTCGCCGGCAGCCCATTCCACACACTCACCACTCTCTGCATAAAAAACTTACACCTGACATCTCCTCTGTACCTACTCCTCAGCACCTTAAAACTGTGCGCTCTCATGTTCGCCATTTCAGCCCTGGGAAAAAGCCCCTGACTATCCATACGGTCAAATCCCCTCATCATCTTCTACACCTCTATCAGGTCACCTCTCATCCTCTGTCGCTCCAAGGAGAAAAGGTCGAGTTCACTCAACCTATTCTCATAAGGCATGCTCCCCAATCCAGGCAACATCCTTGTAAATCTCCTCTGCACCCTTTCTATAGTTTCCACATCCTTCCTGTAGTGAGGTGGCAGGAACTAAGCACAGTACTCCAAGTGGGGTCTGACCAGGGTCCTATATAGCTGTAATATTACCTCTTGGCTCTTGAACTCAATCCCATGATTGATGAAGATCAATACACTGTATGCCTTCTTAACCACAGAGTCAACCTGTGCAGCTGCTTTGAGCGTCCTATGGATTCGGACCCCAAGATCCCTCTGATCCTCCGCACTGCCAAGAGTCTTACCATTAATGCTATATTCTGTCATCATATTTGACCTACCAAATTGAATCACCTCAGACTTATCTGAGTTGAACTCCATCTGCCACTTCTCAGCCCAGTTTTGCATCCTATCAATGTCCCGCTGTAACCTCTGACAGCCCTCCACACTATCCACAACACCCCCAACCTTTGTGTCATCAGCAAATTTACTAACCCATCCCTCCACTTCCTCATCCAGGTCATTTACAAAAATCATGAAGAGTAAGGGTCCCAGTACAGATCCCTGAGGCACACCACTGGTCACCGACCTCCATGCAGAAAATGACCCGTCTACAACCACTCTTTGCCTTCTGTAAGCAAGCCAATTCTAGATCCACAAAGCAATGTCCCCTTGGATCCCATGCCTCCTTTCTTTCTCAATTAACCTTGCATGGGGTACCTTATCAAATGTCTTGCTGTAATCCATATACACTACATGTACTGCTCTACCTTCATCAACGTGTTTAGTCATATCCAGAAAAAATTCAATTAGGCTGGTGAGGAGCGACCTGCCTTTGACAAAACCATGCTGACTCGTATTATGCCTCTCCAAATGTTCTTTGATCCTGCCTCTCAGGATCTTTTCTATTAACTTACCAACCACTTAAGTAAGAATTCCCCCTATACTTCAATCCAATCACCTTAAAATTATGCCCACTTGTATTAACCATTTCTACCCTGGGTAAAAGTCTCTGGCTCTCTTCTCGATACATTTTTTGGATCACCAAACCTCATTCAGTCTATCAAAACCCTTCAGAATTTTGAACTTTTCTATCAAATTCTAAACAGTAACCGGATTCAAGAACAGCAAGATAGCAGCTAAAATGCTTGCAGTCAGAGATGAGTGTGGTAAACTCTGTGTGTTTGCATGTTGGTTAATAGAGTGAAAAACCAGCCTGCAGGTGTTGAGTTGTCAAAAATCTGTTAAAATCTTTTTTAATCCTATATAATTCAAATCTATTTGAGAGAAATAAGCATGAAAAGTTAATATTTTCATGTTTTTTGGTTGTTTTCTGTTATTTTGTGCAGTTTAGGACTTGTCTGCTGTCAGAATTGACTTTCAGCCAGGTCTCTAAGTAAACTGTCTAGAAAATCAAATACAGCTACTCGACCATATTAGCTAATCATTAAACGAGTTTTCTCCCCTTCACCATCAGACCAAGCTTTTTATTTTAAATTTTAGGCAGAGAACAATGGGAGAAATCAGCTTGTTAATAGCTACCAGTCTTCTGGGAGTCATTAGCTGCAGTCCCCATGAAGGTAAGACACTTTCATATCTTAAAAAGTTTAAAAAACCTCCAGGTTTCACAACTTGTTAGTTCAAAGTCATTTCTCTTTATCTGTCGTATATCCATTTTCATCAACTATTTCCCAAATTCCCCTTCTCCTCTCTAAATCTCACCCATAATTGATTCCCTGAACCTCCTGCCCCTGAGCTAGGAGGATGTGGATTCAAATCCCCTCCAGAATTCTCACAAACATTCTAGGCCTTGACTTGAGAGCAGTAGCAGGTAGTGCAATTCTGTTGGAGATGCATTCTCTCAGATAAACTTTCAAACTAAGACCCTCGTCTGCACTCTCAGATAGTGTGACAAATCCATTGCATTGTTTTGAACAACATCTGGGTTATTTCCTTGATGTTTTAGAACATTTTTATAGCCAGGGACTTTTTCCCAGGGAGGAAGTGGCTAATACAAGAGGGCATAAATTTAAGATGATTTGACAGAAGTACAGGGAGGATGTCAGAGGTCTGTATTTTACACAGAGTGGTGGCCACATGGAATGTCCTGCCAAGGATGGCGGTGGAGGCAGATACGTTAGAGACATTTAAAATACACTTAGGCATATAGATGATAGAAAAATGGAGGATTAAGTAGGAGGGAAGGGTTAGATTGGTATTAGAGGAGGTTGAAAGGTCAACACAACATCATGGGCTGAAAGGCCTGTATTTTGTTGCAGTGTTCTATGTTCTAACAGGGAATAGAAGAGTACAGCATAAAAACAGGCCCTTCAGCCCATAATGTTGTACTGACCCAATTAATTAGTAATCAAATGCCCAACTAACCCAATCCCTTCTGCATATGGTCCTCACACCTGATTTCTCTCAACATTTATGTACCTTTCTAAGAGCCACTTAAATGCTTCCTTCAAGAAAACAGCATGGGAGCAGGGCCTTCAGCCCACAATGTTGTGCTAAACTAGTTAAGCTGGTAATTAAAGGCCTAACTAATCTAAGCACAATGCGGATGCTGGAAATCTAGAGCAATACACACAAAATGCTGGGGAACTCAGCAGGTCAGGCAGCATCTATGGAGAGGAATAAACAGTTGATGTTTCAGGCTGAAACCCTTCATCAGGACTGAAAAGGAAGTGGGAAGTTGCCAGAATAAGGTGATGGGGGGAGGGAAATGTGTACAAGCTAGAAGGTGAGACCAGGTGAGGGGGAAGGTGGGTGGGTGGGACAGGAGTAAGAAGCTGGGAGGTAATAGGTAGAAGAGGTAAAAAGAATTGAAGATGGAAGAATCTGATAGGACACGAGAGTGGACCAAGGGAGAAAGTAAAGGGGGCAGGGAACCTGAAGCAGGTGGTGGGCAGGTATGGAGAAGAGAAAGGATGAGAGGGGAACCAGCATAGGGAATGGGAAAAGAGAGAACAGAGAAGTGGGGGAGAAATTACCAGAAATTAGAGAGATCAATGTTCATAATAGATATTTTTATAAACACTTGCAGCCTATAGTGATATGGGGCACAGGGACCAGGTCCAGGGACAATGACAAATGTTTTGTTCGGCAAGTAGCTTTTGAACAGATGGAGAAGTGGGCTGGAACATGGAACAGTACAGCACAGGAATAGTCTGTTCACCCCTCAAAATCTGCACCAAAAATGATGTCAAATTCAACTAAAACCCTTCTGCCTGTGCATGATTTATCTCCCTCCATTCGCTGCGTACTCAACCCTTGCCCTCGCTCCCTCTTAAATGTCTCACATCCCATTCAAGACACCCACCACTCCCTGTGTAACAAGCAAAATGCCCCACACATTCTGACTGTTTGCATCATCATCTGGTATGGACAGGATCACAAGAGGCTGCAGAGGGTGTAAAGGTTTGAGGAAGATTCTAGTCAGGGTCAACCCATATAAAGCTGGGGGGCCTGACAACATACCTGGATGTGCTGAGAGACAGTGCAGCCTAGCTAGCAGATGGATGCCTTGGACACCTCTCTGAAACAGCTCCCCATCCTTACAGGCTTCAAGTCCGCTACCATCCTCTCAGTGCCAAAGAAGCTGACAGTAACCTGCCTTAATGACTACTGTCCAGTGGCACTGACCTCAATCATAATGAAGCAGCTGGTCATGAACTGGATTAAGTCCTGCTTTCCTTTCTTCTTCAATCTTTTTTATTGAGTTTCAAATTGATAAACATAACAATGATAATGATACAAAGAGATCAGGATTACATTAATAGTGGTTAACGTATACAGACACAGACTCCAAGTAACATATTTAATTTAAACCTCCCAATCTCTTAATAACTGAACATGAAAAAGATTCAAAAAAAAGTTTTTACCCCCAACACTAAAAAAAAACAAAACAAAACAAAACAAAAACTGGGCTGCCAGATTTCATTGGTTAAGATCATTATTTGTCATTAACTCCGCTCCTCTATACACAAGCGAAAAGTTATTAAAAAGGATTCGGAAGAAGTCAACTTACATCATATGAAAATTTTGAATAAATGGCCTCCAAGTTTCTTCAAATTTAACCGAAGGATCAGTGGTACCACTCCTAATTTTTTCAAATTTAAACATGTTATAGTTTGGGAAAACCATTGAAATGTAGTAGGGGGATTAGAATCTTCCCATTTAAGTAAAATGGAAATAGCAGAACTGGTTGAAACTTTCTTTGATAGAGCTTGGACATCACCAGTTTATAAGCCAAATGAATACAAACATTGAGAAACAGCAAATTTATTAGACATCTGAGCTTGAACTTTGATCCTCAAGAAATTGATATGCTTCATCCATGGATTTAAACCATTTATGCAATTTATCAGGCAGAACAACCCTTAGGCAAGCTGCAAATAGCAGAGCTGGTCAGAAATTACTTTGATACAACTTGGACATCACCGGTTTAAGAAGCGATCTCTCTTGCATTAGCTCAGGACTGTAGTCTTCAACCAGATGAAACTTGAGATCTCCATACATAAATACCCCTTTCCGATGGGCAATTGGAATCAAATGCTCCTTAGTATGCACATAATGAAATTGGAGTATCACAGGTCGGGGTTTCAACTCCTGAGGGGGTTTAACTCATAAAGACTGGTGGGCACGATCGAGTATAGGGGAAGAAGAAAAAACATCAGAACTGAACACCTCCATTAAAAATTGAGAAAAAAATTTAGTAAGGTCACCGCTCTCAACGTCTTCACTGAGTCCTATTATTCGCAAATTCTGTCTCCGACTACGACTCTCCAAGTCAATAGTCTTGACTTTATACTGTTCCAGTGTTTGAGCAGTCGAAGTTAATTTCTTTTCCAATAGATCCAGTCTGCGATCTCTCTGTCTCCCAGCTTCAACAAGTTCGGAAATTGTTGTTGTTTTTCGCTCTCCCGCTTAAGTACTGCCAATCTACCTTCGATCTCCTTTAACAATACTTCTAAAGTAGTAAATCTTTTATTGAATTTATCATCCAGGAGCTTCAAGATAGCCTCCAAAGTAAGTTGAGTCTGTTTCGGCTGTTCTTTCTTTCCAATTCCATTATCGGCTTCCTTGCCTTCAGCTAATGCATTTTTTCCTCTGGTAGTCATTTCCATCGATTAAAAATCAAAATTCAAGCATATAGAAGTGTTATAAACACTTCAATATAGATAGTAAAAGGGTGGCAAGAAGATTGAAAAATGAATGGAGCAAAGCCAAAATGCAACCTACTCCATCTAGCGTCCCAAGAGAGTCCCCAAACCCTGCTTTCCCACTACATTGAACATTTACCAGTTTATATATCACCCAAATCAGTCCACTGATTTGACAACAAATTTCATGACATATGCTGGTGATATTAAACCTGATTCTGATGATACAATAGCCTCTGCACTCTTCTAAGTCCTTCCCCAGCTGGAAGAGGAAAATGGTGTCTTCTACATCAGAATGCTGTTCATCAACTTCAGCTCAGCATTCAAGACCAGCAGTCCCCAGAAGTCGGTGGGTAAACTGTCCTTGTTGGGTCTCAACACTTCCCTCTGCAAACAGATCTTGGATTTCTTGATGGAGAGGCCTCAGACAGTCTGTGTAGACACACTGAGCACCGGCTCCCCTCCTGTTTACTCTGCTGACATGTCGCTGTGTGTTAGATCCAGCTTTCTAACCATATCAGTAAGTTCACTGAAATCCCGACAGTGGTGTCACCTTCAACAATGACAACGAGACGGCATGCTGAGAGGAGATAGAGTGGCTGGTAAAATGGTGCAAACACAACAACTTGTTCTCAATGTAGACCGCACTAAAGGGATGATTGTGGATTTCGGGACGGTGCAAGCTGACTACTCCCTACTGCACGTCAATGGTTCCTCCATGGAGATCACCAAGTTTCTGGGAGTGCGCATTATGAATGATCTCACCTGATCTCTCAACACCACCTCCGGTTCCTGTGGAGACTGAGGTGAGTGAAGCTCCCCACTCCCATTCATAAGTGTGACCCTCCGTTGGTCAGGGTCAACCATGGATGTTATGTCCTAGCTACGTTGTTGGTGCAATGCCATCTGTTGCTGCAGAGACCAATGTCAGAGTGCAGTCTCAGTTGCAATGGTCACATCTAGAAGTGTTCTCAGCTCTGCAGGTGATGCAGCACTCCTTTCTATGTCTCCTGCCACTTTCAGGAATTGTCCCTCACCTAACTTGAGGTGCTGTTTCAGGGTGTTTCTCACCTAGTGTGGTCAGCTGCAAGTTCCTCCCAGGACTCAATGTTGATGACCAGCGCCTTCACGTTCTGCTTGCACACATCCTCGCCGTGCAGATGCGGGTAGCTAGTGATTCTCTTGCCTCAAGCCGGCTCACCACAGAGACGGTCATTTGGGATATAGCCATCCTGCGTGTGGCAGACATGGCCCGGCCAGCACAGCCTACCCTGCCTGAGCAGGGTGTTCACACTCGCGAAGCCGGCACGAGGGAGAACCTCAGCACATCCAGCTTGTAGTTATCAATGGTAATGACTGGTGGTGCCTCCATATCTTGGCCCAAGACGTTTGCCTTTACAGGCTGATAGTTTGGCCAAGTTACTTGCAGGCCTGGGAGAAACAATCCATCGGGCTCTGGGGGGTCTGTGGAGTGTGGGTTGTGAATGCTGCATCTCCAGCGGACAGCATATCTGTGATCATAGTGCTGTACACTTTGGATTTGGCTGTTTGTTGGGCGAGGTGAGAAAGCCGGCCATGTGATCGAGTGTGGGGGCAGATCCCCTCTGTTACAGTGACAGATGTGTGTCTCAGGAGATGGGCAAAGGAAATCCTGAAACGCGTTGGGGCAAAAAGACGGACTTGCTTAACATCACTGCTCATGTCAAGGAGCTCTGAAGAGCTGCCGTTGTACTGTACTGCACAGTCCCCTTCTTTGTGCTGTGGAAGGATTCGATCATGCTCTGTCGTCTTGGTGGGCAGCCCATCTTAGAGAGGGTCTGAGTGAGCCCGTCTCTGCTGACCAAGTCCAATGTCTTGGTGAGATCACATTTAACCAGAGCACCATCAAGCGTGTCTTGACCACCTGTATCATCGTCTGGTATGTGAATTTCAAGGCATCTTTCTGCAAGACCCTGCAACAGATTCTGAGGGCTGCTGAGAAAATCATTGGAATCTCTCTTCCCCCCCCCCCCCACCCACCTATCCAGGGCACATACCAGAAACACTGCATTCACAGAGACCTCAGCTTTGTCAAGGTCCTCTCTCATCCGTCCCACAATCTCTTTGATCTCCTATCGTCAGGCAGAAGGTACCTCAGTATAAGAAAAAGGCCTGTTCGGCTGGGTAACAGCTTCTTCCCTCAAACTGTGAGACTTCTGAACACACTGCCACCAGCCAGTACTTGTAATTTATGACAGTGGCAGTAACTGTTGTATATTTAACAAAATGTGGTCTATGCGCTTTATGCAAACTTGTACATCTACACAAGATTTTTAAGTTATCGGTTCATTATTGTATGTGCTCTATGACTGCATGTTCTGTGTTGTGCGCCCTGGTCCCAGAGGAACACTGTTTCATGTGTCTGATTGAACGACCATAAACTTCAACTTCACTCAACCCACCCATCACAGACATAACCTGCCCCACCATCAAAGGCATCTTCAAGAGGTGTTGACTCAAGAAGGCGGGATCCATCACTAACCTGGGGCATGTGTCTTCTCATTGCTACCATCAGGGAGGAGATATAGGAGCCAGAAGACACACTCAACATTTTAAGACCAGCTTCTTCCTCTCTGCCATCATGTCTATGAACAATCTATGAATAATGCCTTGTTATTCCTATTTATTTTGCACTGCCCTGCTGTCACGGAACAGCGAACTTCACATTGTATTCAGTCAGTGAATATAAACCCAGTTCTAATTCCTTCAACTTCATCCTCTCACCTTAACTGCATATCCTGTAGAATATTTAGAAGTTCTAACAAAGCCTTTATTACTGTCCATCTCTCTGTTTCAGTCAGTAATTTCTGAAAACTAAACTGTAAAAGAAAGAAAAAAACAAATTCAGCTGGTTTCTGATCCATAAGCAATTCCGATAGGGAATTCCAGGCCTCTGATTCAGAAACAATTCCCCTCCAGAATTCCAGAAGGAGCCTGTTCCAGATTTCCAGACGTGAAGAATTCTAGGCATCTGATCCATAAACAATTCCCTTCAGGAATTCCAGGAGGAGTCTGTTTACAACTGAATGTTTTTTTGTTTTCAACAGTCCCCGAGTCCTGTGGGTTCCAGAGGTAATAACGTCCTCGATAGTTCGAGGTGCTGACACCCTCACTGTATCTCACCCAATGTGCACAGACGTAAAGAAGTCAGTTCCGTCCACAGCAGTTACCCGCCTCAGAATCAGAATCAGCTTTATTATTGGTATATTTCATGAAATGCACTGCAATACATTATAATAAAAACATAAATTATAATTAGAAGTATATATAAAAATTAAATCAAATAAGTAATGCAAAAACAAAGGGGAAAATAGTGAGGTGGTGTTCATGGGTTCAATGTCCATTTGGAAATGTGATGGAGAGGAAAAAGCTGTTCCTGAAACATTGAGCGTGTGTCTTCAGGCTCCTGTACCTCCTCCCTGGTGGTAGCAATGAAAAGAGGCACTTTCTGGGTGATGACAGCCCTTAATGATGGATGCTGCCTTTTGGAGGCATCACCTTTTGAAGGTGTCCTGGATGCTGGGGAGACCAATGCCCATGATGGAGCTGGCTGAGTTTACAACTTTCTGCAGCTTTTTCTGATCCTGTGCAGTGGTCCCTCCATACCAGACGGTGATACAACCCATTAGAAAGTGCTCCACGATATATCTGTATAAATTTGCAGGAGTCTTTGGTGACAAATCAATTCTCCTCAAACTCCAAATGAAATATAGGTGCAGTCATCCTTTTTTTGTAATTGTATTGACATGTTAGGTCCAGAATACATCTTCAGAGACACAAACATGAGAGAATCTGTAGATGCTGAAAATCCAAGGGGTGCACACAAAATGCTGGAGGTACTCAGCAGGTCAGGCAGCATCTATGGAAAAGAGTAAACAGTCGACGTTTCGGGCTGAGACCCTCCATCCGCTAATGAAGGTCTCAGCTTGAAACATTGAATATTTACTCTTTTCCATAGACATTGCTTGGCCTGCTGAGTTCCTACAAAAATTTGTGTATGTTGCTTTAATCTTCAGAGATGTTGTCACCCAGGAACTTGAAACTTCTCACCTTTTCCACTACCATCTCAAGGCACACAGCCCCTGAAGAGGTTTCAGAATGGCACGGGGAGAGCAAGGGCAAAAGGTGGACGGACTACCCTGGGTTAAAGATCCTGACTGTCCACATTATCAATCCCTCCCATAGTGTATACACATCTGTCAGGATTTTTCAGAAGGCGTTTGATAAGGCTGCTTAACAAGATAAAATCGTATGGTTCTACAGGAAAGATACCGCATGGATAGCAGAATGGCTGAGAGGCAGGAGGCAGTGAATGGGAATAAAAAGCACTGCCAGTGACTAGTGGTGGTCCTCAGGGGTCAGTATTGAGTCCGCTGCTTTTCACATTGTTTGTCAATGATTTGGATAGTGGCTTTGTGACAAAGTTTGTGGATGATACAAAGATTTGTGGAGGGGTATTTAGTGCTGAGGAAGCAATGCGATTACAGCAGGACTTAGAGAAATTGGAAGAATGGGCAAAAAAAGTGACAGATGCAATACAATATTGGGAAAAGTATGATAATGCATCCCTGTTTCCATCCAGGGGGTCAGTGTGGACATGGCGGAGGATTACAAATACCTGGGGATACGAATTGACAATAAACTGGACTGGTCAAAGAACACTGAGGCTGTCTACAAGAAGGGTCAGAGCCGTCTCTATTTCCTGAGGAGACTGAGGTCCTTTAACATCTGTTGGACAATGCTGAGGATGTTCTACGAGTCTGTGGTGGCCAGTGCGATCATGTTTGCTGTTGTGTGCTTGGGCAGCAGGCTGAGGGTAGCAGACACCAACAGAATCAACAAACTCATTCGTAAGGCCAGTGATGTTGTGGGGATGGAACTGGACTCTCTGACGGTGGTGTCTGAAAAGAGGATGCTGTCCAAGTTGCATGCCATCTTGGACAATGTCTCCCATCCACTACATAATGTACTGGTTGGGCACAGGAGTACATTCAGCCAGAGACTCATTCCACTGAGATGCAACACAGAGCGTCATAGGAAGTCATTCCTGCCTGTGGCCATCAAACTTTACAACTCCTCCCTTGGAGAGTCAGACACCCTGAGTCAATAGGCTGGTCCTGGACATTTCCATCTAGCATAATTTACATATTATTATTTATGGTTTTATATTGCTATATTTATACTCTATTCTTGGTTGGTGCAGCTGTAACGAAACCCAATTTCCCTCGGGATCAATAAAGTATGTCAGTCTACCTATCTATAAAAGGAACAATAGAGCAGACTATTATCTAAATGGGGAGAAGGCTCAAACATCAGAGGTGCAGAAGGACTTAGCAAGACTCCCGGAAGGCTAATTTACAGGTTGAGTCTGTGGTAAAAAAGGCAAATGCAACGTTTGCATTTATTTCAAAGGGAAATAGAATATAAAAGCAAGGAGATAATGCTGAGCCTTTATAAGACACTAGTCAGGCTGCACTTGAAGTATTGTCAATGGTTTTGGGACCCATATCTCAGAAGGATGTGTTATCATTGTAGAGAGTCCAGAGGAGGTTCACGAGGTTGATTCCAGAAATTAAGGGTTCAAGATCTGAGCAGTATCTGGCAGCTTTGGGCCTGTACTCACTGGAATTTAGAAAAATGCAGGGGTGGGGTATCTCTTTGAAACCTCCTGAATGTTGAAAGGATAAAGTGGATGTGGAGAGGATGTTTTCTATAGTGGGGGTATCCAGACTAAGGGAACAGCCTCAAAACTGAGCGGTGACCTTTTAGAACAGAGGCATGGAGGAACTTTTTTAGCCAGAGAGTACTGAATCTGTGAAATGCTGTGCCACAGACTGCAGTGGAGGCCAAGTCTATGTGTATATTTACGGCGGAAGTTGATTGTTTCCTGATCGGTGTGGGCATCAAAGGATATGGCGAGATGGCAGATGAATAGGGTTGAGTGGGATCTGGGATCAACCATGATGGAATGGCGGAGCAGACTCAATGGGCTGAAAGGTTTAATTCTGCTCCTGTGTCTTATGGGCTAATTTGACAGCTTGATGGAAACTCTCGGCAGAGTCGATACTCTCTTCTACTTTTTTACCGTATTTCTTTTCAATTCAGTTTTCCTTCAAAACAAAGAGGCAAGCAACATTTTACGGAGGCAGAGACGGGGATATCAAGTTTTTGAGGAACTTAAGGTGGGGAACCTAGAGAGAGAGTGCTACGAGGAAAAGTGTTCCTTTGAAGAAGCACGGGAAATATTTGAAAACAAGGAAGGCACGGTAAGCTTTCTTTATGGACCCAATGAGAATTACGTATGTATTGAGTAATTAACTTGCAAAGTGCAGCAGTGCCTAGAGTATTTTGGTGAACTCCATATAACCATATAGCCATATAACAATTACAGCACGGAAACAGGCCATCTCGGCCCTTCTAGACTGTGCTGAACTCTCACTCTCACCTAGTCCCACCGATCTGCACTCAGCCCGTAACCCTCCATTCCTTTCCTGTCCATATACCTATTCAATTTAACTTTAAACGACAACATCGAACCTGCCTCAACCACTTCTGCTGGAAGCTCGTTCCACACAGCTACCACTCTCTGAGTAAAGAAGTTCCCCCTCATGTTACCCCTAAACTTTTGCCCTTTAACTCTCAACTCATGTCTTCTTGTTTGAATCTCCCCCACTCTCAATGGAAAAAGCTTATCCACGTCAACTCTATCTATCCCCCTCATAATCTTAAATACCTCTATCAAGTCCCCCCTCAACTTCCTACACTCCAAAACAAAAACCAAGATGAGCCCCTTTCCTTCCTGCCACGCAGAGATACAGACAGTCCTCCAACTCTACAACTAACTGCCTCCAGGCCTCCAGCTTCCAGTCTCTGGCCCCGACTTGCAGACATATTTCAGGTCACAACCGATCACCCAGGTGCTCTAATATTGGTGCTCAACTTATGTACTCGCCCTTCAGACATTGAACTTCGGGCTTTGGTTTGAACACCAGACTCACACAGATGTCTGACCCCTGGGCGTCAGCGGCCCATATGAGGGTTTGATTTCCTGCTTGGTCTCCTCCCAGAAGCTGGTGATGCAGTCTGTACCGTTAAACACACACTGTCCATGTAATTCCCTCCTGTCTCCTCATGCCCTGATCTTCTCTCCTTGCTCCAACCATTGCTCCTCTGCACACTTGAACTCTTTATCAGCTCCTCTTCATTGTTGCATTGTCCCTGGCATGTCACACCTGACTCTTTCAACCTGTCTCATAATCTTCCTGCTGGTAGCTGCTTCAATCCCAGGAAAGATAGAATACTCTTGGGAATCATAACCTCTTCAAGTCAAGTCAAGTCAAGTCACTTTTTATTGTCATTTTGACCATAACTGCTGGTACAGTACGCAGTAAAAACGAGACAATGTTTTTCAGGACCATGGTGCTACATGAAATAATACAAAAACTACACTGAACTACGTAAAACAACACAAAACTACACTAGACTACAGACCTACCCAGGACTGCATAAAGTGCACAGAACAGTGCAGGCATTACAATAAATAATAAACAAGACAATAGGCACAGTAGAAGGCATCAGGTTGGTGTCAGTCCAGGCTCTGGGTATTGAGGAGTCTGATGGTTTGGGGGAAGAAACTGTTACATAGTCTGGTCGTGACAGTCCGAATGCTTGGGTGCCTTTTGCCAGATGGCAGGAGGGAGAAGAGTTTGTCTGAGGGGTGCGTGGGGTCCTTCATAATGCTGTTAGCTTTACGGATGCAGAAGTATGGTGTAAATGTCTGTAATGTTGTAAGAGAGACCCCGATGATCTTCTCAGCTGACCTCACTATCCGCTGCAGGGTCTTGCGATCCGAGATGGTAATTTCCGAACCAGGCAGTGATGCAGCTGCTCAGGATGCTCTCAACACAACCTCTGTAGAATGTGGTCTTTGTTGTGCTGGCAGTACACAAAACAATGGGGATGGCATAGTGGCATAGCGGCATGGCAGTTAATGCAATGATCTACAGTGCCAGCAGTCACCATTTGGGGTTCAATTCCCTCTGCTGTCTGTACGGGATTTGTACATGCTCCCTGTGATTGCATGAGTTTCCACTGGCTGCTCCAGTCTCCTCCATCATTCCAAAGGCGTAGAGGTTATGGGCATTGGATGTGTGGAGACACTTGCAGGCTGCCCCCAGCATAATCCTTGCTGATTTAATTAGACATAAACGATGCATTTCACTGCATAGTTTGATGTTTTGATGTTCATGTAACAAATAAAGCCAATCTTTATCGTAACATACCGAGAGGCACCCGAGTCAGTTCTGATTACACTGGACAACAAATAAGCAAAGATCTGAAGGGAAGATGTTTAAACAGGAATGCAGAAAATGAATCTTTAGTGATATGTTGTACTTCATAGTTTTGTACGCTTGAAGCATGCTGTCAACCAGCTGCACGTAGTTTGGTGCTCTGTAGTTGCCAAGAAAATTTTCTTCAACATCCTTGAATGTTTTCCATGTGATTTTCTCCAGTCCCACTAGAAATTCTTCAAATTGCCTGTCATTGATAACCTGTTTGATTTGTGGACCAACAAAAATGTCTTCCTTAATTTTGGCATCAGTAATTAAGACTTGAATTATAAATTGAAATAACAAATATAGGCAATTTTACAAACTGGTTTGTGATAGAAAAATTTAATGGTGACTTTCATGATCAGCAGCCCAAAATCCGTATGATACACCCAAAATCCGTATGATACACCCAAAATCCATATGATACGCCCAAAAGTATTCAGGAAGCAGGTTCTTTGTTGTCCTGTGCAATTAACACTCAGAGAGCCATGACTTTCAGAGCTATGCCTGAATGTCCTAAAGTTTGTTTCTCACCAGCATGATTGTGATTGGCCAAAAGGGCTCCTTCAAGAAAACGTTGAACAGAGAATAGTATAGGACTGGAACAGATCCTTCAGCCCGCACTATTTTGCTGAACTTACTAGGATAGAACATAGAACGTACAGCACAGGAACAGGCCATTTGGCTCACAGTGTTGTGCTGAACTAGCTAAAAAGCAAATCAAAAACACTCAACCATCAATCCCTCCTACCTACACCATGTCCATAGCCTTCCACCTTCCTTACACCATGTGCCTATCCAAACATCTCTTAAAACCTATCTCTAACCTATCTGCCTCTACCACCATACCAGGCAACACATTCCATGACTCACTGAGTAAAAAAAACTTACCCCTCATGACCCTCTTGAACCTATCCCCTCTCACCTTCAATGCATGCCCCCTGGCGTTACACATTTCAACCCTGGGAAACAGATGCTCTCTGTCCATCCTATGTCTCTTATCATCTTGGAAACCTCTATCACATCTCCCCTCAGTGTCTGACACGCTAGAGAAAACAAGCTGGAAGTACAGTCCTTCAGCTGAGTAATTTATCCATAGTTTTTTCTGAATCTACATTCACATAGTGATCATTTTATTAGGTCCAGGAGGTATCTCATAAAGTGGCCACTGGGTGTAAGTTCATGCTCTTCTGCTGCTGTAGCCCATCACCTCAAAATTTCCCACCCTGCACCCATAACCCTTTCTCCCATCTGCAACCCTCCTCCTTTTCTTGGACACCCTCCTCAGGTTCTCTGCCTGTTCTGGAACTTTTCATCTGTAATTGCTGACGAGCCATCAACCATCTCGATTTCAGCACTCCCCTCTTCTCCTTGAACCTTACTCCCTCTGAAGGTACTGCCCTCTACTCTCTCCACATCAATCCCAACCTCACCATCAAACCCCCAGACAAAGGGGATGGTGTTTCGGTGTGGTGGGCTGATCTCGACCTTGCTGAGGCCAGGTGGCAGCTCTTAGACAGCTCCTCTTACCTACCACTTGAAGAGGACGCCACTCTGACAGTCTGTCTCCGACATTATCACTGACCTCATCAACTCTGGAGAACTCCCATCCACTGCCTCCAAGCTCATAGTTCCGTTACCCCACATCGCTCGTTTCTACTCTCTACCCAAGATCCACAAGCCTGACTCTCTGGGGAGGCTCATTGTCTCAGCCTGCTCCTGCCCCACTGAATACATGTCCTCATACCGCAAATCCATTCTATTTCCTTTGGCTCAGTCACTTTCCACCTACATCTGTAACTCTTCACATCTTCTTGGTCTCCTTGGAAACTTTAGATAGATAAATAGATATACTTTATTGATCCCGAGGGAAATTGGGTTTTGTTACAGCCACACCAACCAAGAATAGAGCATAAATATAGCAATACAAAAACCACAAACAATCATACAACAAAATGCAAACTCTGCTATACTCAAACCACCCCATTTGGCGCCAACCATCATTCCACAGAGAAAGTCACTTAGATTACATTTGTTTCTTATTATGATGTTTAGTTTGAACAAAACTGAACTTTTTGACCATGTCTGCATACTTCTATGCATTGAGTTGCTGCCACATGATTGGCTGATTGGATATTTGTATTAACAAGCGGCTATACAGGTGTACCTAATAAAGTGGCCACTGAGTGTAGATGCATAATTAATTTTCTTTTCTTATTTCTTACAGATTGAATTTTGGAACCATTATGTAGGTAAGTTTTAACTTAATCACGTCTTAATTAAACATGTACTGGTTTGTATCTATATTATCCTGTCCTAATATTAAAGTTCGATATGAGATGAATCGGTTTATTATTGTCACATAGAACATAGAATAGTACAGCACAGTACAGGCCCTTCGGCCCATATTGTTGTGCCGACCCTCAATCCCTGCCTCCCATATAACCCCCCACCTTAAATTCCTCCATATACCTTGTCTAGTAGTCTCTTAAATGGACTGAGGTACAGAGCATGCCATCCTTACAGATCATTTCATCACATCAGCTCATTGAGATAGTACAAGGCAAAACAGTAATAAGCTACAGAATAAGGTACAACGTTTACAGAGAAGGTGCAACGCAGGTAGACAGTAAGATGCAAAACCATAACCTTGTGTCCTATGAGGATAGGTTAAATGAGCTAAGGCTTTGATCTTTGGAGTGAAGGAGGATGGGAGATGATTTAATAGAGGAGAGTAAAGTGATAAAAGTCATAGATTGAGTGGACAGCCAGAGACCTTTTCCCAGTGGAAATGGCTGATATCAGATGCCAGCTTCTAACTTCACTCAGAGAGTGGTGAGAGTATGGAATGAACTGCCAGTGCAAATGGTGGATGAGGGTTCGATTTCAACCTTTAAGAGACATTTGGATAGGTATGTGGATGGGAGGGCTGTGGCCCAGGTGCAGTCTGATGGGACTAGGCGGATTATAGTTCAGCATGGCCTAGATGGGCTGCAGGGATTAATAGTTCAGCATGGCCTAGATGGGCTGCAGGGATTAATAGTTCAGCATGGCCTAGATGGGCTGCAGGGATTAATAGTTCAGCATGGCCTAGATGGGCTGCAGGGCCTGTTTCTGTGCTGGAGTGTTCTGCGATTTTATGACTTTGTGCAATAGCATAATTTTGAAGTGATTGGAGGAAAGGATACTAGGGATGTCAGGAGTAGGTTTTTCACACACAGAGTGGTGGGTTGTGGAATACACTGATGGGGTTGGTGGTAGAGGCAGATAATATTGGGGCATTTATGAAATTCTTTCACGGGCAAATGGATGATAGAAAAATGCAGGGCTATGTAGGAGGGAAGAGTTAGATTGATCAAGGAGTAAGCTGAAAGGTCAGCACAATTTTCTGGGCAGAAGGGTCTGTACTGTTCGATGTTCAATAAGGAGGGAGGTTGTGAGTATGAGTCCATTTTATTTAGAAATCAGAATCCGTTGTTTTGCCTCATCAGATGTCTGGTGGCTTCTGCCAGTGGCTCGTATCTTCGAACCCTCACTCCCAACTCTGGAGAAAAGTGGGAGGTGTTCAGCCAGTAGTGGTTTCCCACCTAGAGCAAAAAAGTCAGGGAGATGTCAATCCTCAGTCATTCATGATCTGTGCTGTTTACAGTCTCAGGATCTTCTAATGCATCTCATTCTTCAACATGATTGAAAAGTGTCCTTGCAGACATACCTCCTGTACCTAATAAAATGGCCACTGACTGGTTGTTTGTGATCTCCTGCTGCTGTAGCCCACCCACTTCAAGGTTCAACGTGTTGTGTGTTCACAGGTGCTCTTCTGTACACCACTGTTGTAATGCGTGGTTATGTCGCCTTCCCGTCAGCTTGAACCTGTCTGGCCTTTGTCCTCCGACCTCTCTAACAAGGCGTTTTCATCCACAGAACTGCCACTCTCTGGACAATCCTTGGTTTTTTTTGCACCATTCTCTAGAAACTCTCGAGATTGTTGTGCATGAAAATCTCAGGGGATCAGCAGTTTCTGAGATACTCAAATTGACCGGCAACAACAGTCGTTCCACGGTCAAGGGCACTTAGATCACATTTCTTCTCCATTCTGATGTTTGATCTGAACAATAACTTAATTCCTTGACCATATCTGCATGCTTTTATGCATTGAGTTGCTGCCACATGATTGGTTGATTAGATATTTGCATTAACAAGCAGGTGTCTAAGTGTACCTAATAAAGTGGCCATTGAGTGTAGTTACAAACACGAGGAATTCTGCAGATGCTGGAAATTCAAGCAACACACAATAAAAGTTGCTGGTGAACGCAGCAGGCCAGGCAGCATCTCTAGGAAGAGGTCCTGACGAAGGGTCTCGGCCTGAAACGTCGACTGCACCTCTTCCTAGAGATACTGCCTGGCCTGCTGCATTCACCAGCAACGTTTATTGAGTGTAGTTGTATGTCTGTCAGGAAGTCCATCTCCTTTCATTGTAAATCCCACTCAGCATGTTGCTGTACCTTTGTAGGTTCTGTAGGTTGCAGAAATTGGTGATCTTGAATGGTTTCTACCTTATTAAGATTAAGCTGCTTCATTTTCAGATGGAAACCAATGTGACCCCAATCCTTGCCTAAACCAAGCTAAATGCAAAGATGGGATTTCTTCCTATTACTGCTTGTGCCCACCAGGTTTCGAAGGGATGAACTGTGAGAGAGGTAAAGAGAGCTATCTCGCCTTTTGCACATTGGTTGTTTGTTCATCCTGATAGTTGTGGCCTTTTATTGATTCTTTTCTGTTTCTTGGACTTTATGAGTGTGCCCACAAGGAAATGAATCTCAGGGTTGCATATGGTGACATGTACATTGATAATGCATTTACTTTGAACTTTGAAAGAGCACAATTGGTCATTGATTTAGTGCTGCCATATGTGGATGGCACGTGTTAGATTAGACAGTATAATTATAATTTTCTTTGCAGTGACGTATACGTACTTTGACAATAAACTTTGAACTTTGAGTTTAACCATTTATGCTGCTCGTATTTTTGTATAACTGCTATAACTGTTTCGTATGTTTCCTTGTGGTCACAGTATGTATATGCACTTGTTCAATGTGTCCCCTTGTAGTAACAGTTCTTCGTCTGATTCTGGAAGCTTCTCTTGGTATAGCATTATTTGAATAGGGACTATATGATTGGTCAATTTTTACCTACAAATTTGAATGAAATTTTTCTTTTCTATGGTATAAGAAGGCCACCATCTTCTTTTTAGTGTTTTTCCATTCTTTGTTCTTCACTACTAGACTCCTGTCCATCTCCAACTCTCTTTGTTCTATTAACACTTAATAAAACGACCGTGAAGCAACAAGTTTTTTGCTTCTTCCTTGACTTCCGAAAGAACTTTGCTTCAACACCATCTGAATCCAACACATGGTAGTGTAGTGGTTAGAATAATTGCTTTATAACAGGGGTCCCCAACCTTTTTTGCCCCGCGGACCGGTTTCATATTGACAATATTCCTGCGGACAGGCCGACCCGGGGGTGGGGGGGGGGGGGTGGGGTACGGTTGCCAACGGACAAGAGTAGCAGTCAAATATGTTGTGTTTACCCTGAGTAAGACTACAGTGACCATGAAGCATTGCACGGGCACCAGTGTGCATACGTGACTTGTGCATGCGTGTACGTGCCGATTTTTTTCTACAAATCACTTTGGCGATTCTGTTCGGGGGGGTGTTGTTAATCACGACTGGAATATAGGTGATAAGTGGTTAAAACACACAATTTCATATCTAAAAGGGTTATCTAACGAATTTAATATCATACACACAGCGCATATTTTCCTCGCATGAATATAGTGATTATCAGGGGAGGACAGGGGAGCTTGAAGTAAATGTTGAACGAACTTCCAGTAGAAGTGGTAGAGGCAGGTTCGATATTATCACTTAACGAAAAATTGGATAGGTATATGGACAGGAAAGGAATGGAGGGTTATGGGCTGAGTGCAGGTCGGTGGGACGAGGTGAGAGTTGCGTTGGGCACGGACTAGAAGGGCCGAGATCACCTGTTTCCGTGCTGTAATTGTTATATGGTTATATAAGTCAATAGCATCATAACATTTTAAGTAACATTTGGATATTAAACACACAGCACATATTTTCCCCGTATGAACATATAAAATCATTGCAACACACCAATATCGCTGAATCAGTGGGAGCCCTGGGCTTGTTTCCCTGTAACAAGACGGTCCTATCGAGGGGTGATGGGAGACAGCGATACTCAAAGGGGGTTCCTTATGTCCAGTCTATTCCGCAGTTTAGTTTTCGTTGCATTCATTGCAGAGATATGTTGGAAGTGGAAGCAACGTTTTCAGTGCTTTCGTGGCTATCTCAGGATATTCAGCCTTGACTTTGATCCAGAATGCCAGCAGAGATGTTATGTCAAACATATTTTTCAGCCCACCGTCATTTGCAAGCTCGAGGAGGTGATCTCCTTCCCGCGCTGACATGGATGACGCGTGCGTAATGACCTAGCGTGCGTTCAAGCTCAACAGTGGGTGTGACAGGGAATGAGGAAAGGTGCAGCTGACTCATATCGCCAAATCATATCGTTTCCTCACATGCTTTGCGGCCCGGCACCAGTCCACGGCCCAGTGGTTGGGGACCACTGCTTTATAACATCAGTAAATGGGGTTCAATTCCCACCACTGTCTGTCAGGAGTTAGTACATTCTCCCTGTGGCCATTTGGATTTTCTCCGGGTGCTCCAGTTTCCTCCCACAGTCCAAGGATGTCCTTGTTAGGGTTAATGTGTTGTGGGAATGCTACGCTGCCGCCAGAGACATAGAACATAGAATAGTACAGCACAGTACAGGCCCTTCGGCCCACAATGTTGTACCGACCCTCAAACCCTGCCTCCCATATAAGCCCCCACCTTAAATTCCTCCATATACCTGTCTAGTATTCTCTAAAACTTCACGAGTGTATCTGCCTCCACCACTGACTCAGGCAGTGCATTCCACACACCAACCACTCTCTGAGTAAAAAACCTTCCTCTAATATCCCCCTTGAACTTCCCACCCCTTACCTTAAAGCCATGTCCTCTTTTATTGAGCAGTGGTGCCCTGGGGAAGAGGCGCTGGCTGTCCACTCTATCTATTCCTCTTATTATCTTGTACACCTCTATCATGTCTCCTCTCATCCTCCTTCTCTCCAAAGAGTAAAGCCCTAGCTCCCTTAATCTCTGATCATAATGCATACTCTCTGAACCAGGCAGCATTCTGGTAAATCTCCTCTGTACCCTTTCTAATGCTTCCACATCCTTCCTATAGTGAGGCGACCAGAACTGGACACAGTACTCCAAGTGTGGTCTAACCGGAGTTTTATAGAGCTGCATCATTACATCGCGACTCTTAAACTCTATCCCTCGACTTATGAAAGCTAACACCCCATAAGCTTTCTTAACTACCCTATTCACCTGTGAGGCAACTTTCAGGGATCTGTGGACATGTACCCCCAGATCCCTCTGCTCCACAATTATAGGCTGCCCCCAGCACCATCTTCACAGATTTGATATGATACAAACATTACATTTCACTGTATGTTTTGATGTTTAACGTGAATGTGACAAAAAGAGTTAATCTTTTGTTTGTATGCTATCTGGAGAGATTATATCCTTCAAAAGTACATTGAAGCAGTACAAATAAAAAGATGAATATTGAGTCCAATTCTCTTAGTGAAAGGTTGCATTTTCATTGCACCTTCCCATCCTTGGGGAGGTCCGTCTGTGCATTACATTACTGCCTGAGCATGGGTAGCATGGTAGCTTAGCAGTTAATGTAATGATTGACAAGATCAGCATTCAGGGTTCAATTCCTGCAAGCAGTTTGTATTGTCTCCCTGTGACCACGTGCATTTCCTCCGAGTGCTCTGTTTTCCCCCACAATTCAAAGGTGATTAAGTTAGGGTTAGTAAGCTGTGGGCATGTTATGTTGGCGCCAGACACTTGTGGGCTGACTCCAGCCCATCCTCGGGTCATGTTCACAGTTGACGCAAATGACACATTTCACTACATGCTCAGTAGCCATTTTATTAGACCGTAAGACAGAGGAGAAGAATTATGCCATTTGTCTCATTGAGTCTGCTCTGCCGTTCAATCATGGATGATCCTTTGTTTGCCCCTTCTCAATCGCATTCCCTGGCCTTCTCCCCATAATCTTTGATGTCGTGTCCAATCAAGAATCTATCAATCTCCGACCTCCAACCACCTGATATCCACAGCTGCCACCTGATATCCACAGCTGCCTGTGGTAACAATTCCACAAATTCACTACCCTCTGGCTAAAGAAATTTCTCTGCATCTCTGTTTTAAATGGATGCCTCTCTATCCTGACGTGATGACCTCTTGTCTTAGACTACCCCACCATGGGAAACATCCTTTCCACACTTACTCTGTCTAGGCCTTTCAACATTGGAGAGATCTCAAACAGATCTCCACTCATCCTTCTAAACTCCTGCGAGAACAGACCCAGAGCCATCAAACGTTCCTTGTATGAGAGTCATAGTCATAGTCATATTTTATTGATCCCGGGGGAAATTGGTTTTCATTACAGTTGCACCATAAATAATAAATAGTAATAAAACCATAAATAGTTAAATAGTAATATGTAAATTATGCCAGGAAATAAGTCCAGGACCAGCCTATTGACTCAGGGTGTCTGACCCTCTAAGGGAAGATTTGTGAAGTTTGATGGCCATGGGCAGGAATGACTTCCTATGACGCTCTGTGTTGCATCTCAGTGGAATGAGTCTCTGGCTGAATGTACTCCTGTGCCCAACCAGTACATTATGTAGTGGATGGGAGACATTGTCCAAGGTGGCATGCAACTTAGACAGCATCCTCTTTTCAGATACCACCGTCAGAGAGTCCAGTTCCATCCCCACAACATCACTGGCCTTACGAATGAGTTTGTTGATTCTGTTGGTGTCTGCTACCCTCAGCCTGCTGTCCCAGCACACAACAGCAAACATGATAGCACTGGCCATCACAGACCTGTAGAACAGCCTCAGCATCGTCTGGCAGATGTTAAAGGACCTCAGTCTCCTTAGGAAGTAGAGATGGCTCTGACCCTTCTTGTAGACAGCCTCAGTGTTCTTTGACCAGTCCAGTTTATTGTCAGTTCGTATCCCCAGGTATTTGTAATCCTCCACCATGTACACACTGACCCCTTAGATGGAAACAGGGGTCACCGGTACCTTAGCTCTCCTCAGGTCTACCACCAGCTCCTTAGTCTTTTTCACATTAAGCTGCAGATAATTCTGCTCACACCATGTGACAAAGTTTCCTATCATAGCCCTATACTCAGCCTCATCTCCCTTGCTGATGCATCCAACTATGGCAGTCATCAGAAAACTTCTGAAGATGACAAGACTCTGTGCAGTCGTTGAACTCGGAGGTGTAAATGGTGAAGAGAAAGGGAGACAAGACAGTCCCCTGTGGAGCCCCAGTGCTGCTGATCACTCTGTCGGACACACAGTGTTGCAAGCACACGTACTGTGGTCTGCCAGTCAGGTAATCAAGAATCCATGACACCAGGAAAGCATCCACCTGCATCGCTGTCAGCTTCTCCCCCAGCAGAGCAGGGCGGATGGTGTTGAACGCACTGGAGAAGTCAAAAAACATGACCTTCACAGTGCTCGCTGGCTTGTCCAGGTGGGTGTAGACACGGTTCACAGGTAGACAATGGCATCCTCAACTCCCAGTCAGGGCTGGTTGGCAAACTGGAGGGGATCTAAGTGTGGCCTGACCATAGGCCGGAGCAGCTCCAGAATAAGTCTCTCCAGGGTCTTCATGATGTGGGAGGTCAATGCCACCGGTCTGTAGTCATTGAGGCCGCTGGGGCGCGACGTCTTTGGCACAGGGACGAGGCAGGACGTCTTCCACAGCACAGGAACCCTCTGGAGACTCAGGCTCAGGTTGAAGACATGGCGAAGTACTCCAAATAGCTGAGGGGCACCTTTCATTCCCAGAATCATCCTTGTGTACCTCCTCTGAACCCTCACCAATGCCAGCACATGTTTTCTAAGATGAGGGGCCCAAAACTGTTCACAATACTCAAGGTGAGGCCTCACTGGGGCCTTATAAAGCCTCAGTATCACATCCCTGCTTTTATATCAAATGAATGCAAACATTGCATTTGCCTTCCTCACCGCAGACTCAACCTGCAAGTTAACCTTTAGGGTGTTCAGCACGAGGACTTCCAAGTCCCTTTGCATCTCAGATTTTGGGATTTTCTCCCCATTTAGAAAATAATCTGCACAGTTATTTCTACAGCAAACGTGCATGACCATGCATTTTCCAAGATTGTATTTCATTGTCACTTCCTTGTCCATTCTCCTAATCTAAGTCCTTCCGCTGTACCCAATAAAGTGGCCACTGTATGTTCTTGGTCTTCTGCTGCTGTTGCCCATCCACTTCAAGATTCCACAGGTTGTGCATTCAGAAATGCTTTTCTGCACACCACTGTTGTAACGTGTGGTTACTTGAGTTACAGTCACCTTCCTGTCAGCTTGATCCAGTCTGGTTGTTCTCCTTTGACCTCTCATTAACAACGTGTCTTCACCCACAGAACTGCTGCTCACTGGATGTCTTTTTTTGTTTTTTACGCCAACCTCTGTAAACTCTAAAGGATGTTGTGTGTGAAAATCCCAGGAGATCAGCAGTTTCTGAGATACTCCAAACACCCTGTCCAGCACTAACAATCATTCCACGGTCAAAGACACTTAGATCACATTAACGAGCAGGTGTAACTAATAAAGTGGCCACATACTGTAAGTTTTGATGTTTCAAAGTAAATGTGACAAATAAAGTTAATCTCACTTTAGGATAATATTTCATATAGTTTTGTTTTTTGGAAATGTTATCTGATTGTTAAAGGACCCCATTTCCACACACAAAGGCTGCAGTTTGCTGAACGTTTATTGTGTCTATGCAGAACCTTTAAAACTCTGCAATTTGGCTAACGGAGGATGCCACCATTACTGCAAAAAAGACCCTGAGAAAGGTGTGACATGTACTTGCGCTCTGACCTACAAACTTGGTGAGGACCAACATTCTTGTATTCCTGCAGGTAAGGCCATCGTGTTTACTGTTGTCTTAGAGTCAGAGCGTTAGAGCACAGAAACAGATCTTTCAGTCCACCTAGTTTGTGACAAACTATTATTCTTCCTCGTCCCAGCGGTCCGCACCCAGACCATAGCTCTCCTTACCCTTCACATCCATGTAATTATCCGAACTTCCCTTAAATGTTGCTATCAAACCTGCATCAATCATTTCCACTGGCCGCTTGTTCCACAATTGCACCACTCTTTCAGTGAAGAACTTTCCCCTCAGGTTCCCATTAAATATTTCACCTTTCACCCTTAGACCATCACCTGTAGTTCTAGTCTCACACAACCTCAGCTGAAAAGCCTGCCGCCATTTACCCTCTCTATACCCCTCATAATTTTGTATACTTCTACTAAAAACCTCACTAATTTTTATAGATGCACCATAGAAAGCATTCTCCTAGGGTGCATCACAACCTGGTATGGAAGTTGTCCTGTCCAAGACCGGAAGAAGCTGCAGAAGATCGTGAACACAGCGCAGCACATCACACAAACCAATCTTCCGTCTGTGGACTCACTTTACACCGCATGCTGTCGGAGCAGTGCTGCCAGGATAATCAAGGACACGACCCACCCAGCCAACACACTTTTCGTCCCTCTTCCCTCCGGGAGAAGTTTCAGGAGCTGGAAGACTCGTACGGCCAGATTTGGGAACAGCTTCTTTCCAACTGTGATAAGACTGCTGAACGGATCCTGACCCGGATCTGGGCCGTACCCTCCAAATATCTGGACCTGCCTCTCGGTTTTTTTGCACTACCTTACTTCTCTATTTTCTATTTATGATTTATAATTTAAATTTTTAATATTTACTTGCTTTAACTATTTTTAATATTTTTAGTATTTAATATTTGTAATCCAGGGAGTGTGAAGCGCAGAATCAAATATCGCTGTGATGATTGTACATTCTAGTACCAATTGTTTGGCGACAATAAAGTATAAAGTATAAATCTCCCCTCATTCTCCTATGCTCGACGGAATAAAGTCCTAACCTATTCAACCTTTCTTTATAACTCCAGTCCTCCAGTCCCAGCAGCATCCTTGTAAATTTTCTCTGTTCTCTCTCAATCTTATTGATACCTTTCCTGTAGGTAGGTGACCGGAACTGCAGACAGTACTCCAAATTGGTATTGTAGTCTTTCCGAGTCCAGGCTTGGAGTTCAGGGAACTGTACCCCCCCTCATCCATGATCTTTTTGTCCTAACCTGATTTAAGTCTCTCCCTGGGGACACAGGAGATGGCAGATGCAGAAATCTGGAGCTACACATACAATGCTGGAGGAATTCATTTGCTTAAACCACATCTGAGGGAAGAAAAGATTTGTCAACATAGAACATAGAAATCTACAGCACGTTACAAGCCCTTTGGCCCACAATGTTGTGCCGACCATGCAACCTACTCTAGAAACTGCCTAGAATTTCCCTACCATTAAGCCCTTGATTTTTCTAAGCTCCATGCACCTATCTAAGAGGCTCTTAAAAGACCCTATTGTATCCACCTCTACTACCGTTGCTGGCAGTGCATTCCACGCACCCACCAGTCGCTGCGTGAAAAACTTACCCCTGACATCCCCTCTGCACCTACTTCCAAGAACCTTAAAACTATGCCCCTTCGTGTTAGCCATTTCAGTACTGAAAAAATGCCTTTGGCTATCCACACGATCAATGCCTCTCATCATCTTATACACCTCTGTCAGGTCACTTCTCATCCTCCATCACTCCAAGGAGAAAAGGTTAAGTTCACTCAACCTATTCTCATATGGCATGCTTTCTGATCCAGGTAACATCCTTGTAAATCTCCTCTGCACTCTCTCTTGACAAAGCATTGCTGACTATTCTTAATCAGATTATGTCTCTCCAAATGCTCATATGTCTTACCTCTCAGGATGTTGTCCAACAATTTGCCCACTGCTGAAATAAGACTCACTGGTCTAGGAAAAGGGGGAGGCGGGGGGAAACCCAGAGGATGGGCAAGGGGTATAGTCAGAGGGACAGAGGGAGAAAAAGGAGAGAGAGAGAAAGAATGTGTGTATGTAAATAACGGATCTGACGATACCCCTTGCCCATCCTCTGGCTTTCCCCCCTCCCCCTTTTCTTTCTCCCTGGGCCTCCTGTCCCATGATCCTCTCACATCCCTTTTGCCAATCACCTGTCCAGCTCTTGGCTCCATCCCTCCCCCTCCTGTCTTCTCCTATCATTTTGGATCTCCCCCTCCCCCTCCCACTTTCAAATCTCTTACTAGCTCTTCTTTCAGTTAGACCTGACGAAGGGTCTCGGCCTGAAACGTTGACTGCACCTCTTCCTAGAGATGCTGCCTGGCCTGCTGCGTTCACCAGCAACTTTGATGAATGTTGCTTGAATTTCCAGCATCTGCAGAATTCCTCGTGTTTGCACTTCACACTTATCCGGGTTGAACTCCATCTGCCACTTCTCAGCCTGGTTCTGCATCTTACCCATGTACCACTGTAACCTCTGACAGCCCTCCACACTATCCACAACACCCCAACCTATGTGTCATCAGCAAATTTACTAACTCGCCCTTCTACTTCTTCATCCAGGTCATTTATAAAAATCACAAAGGTGGGGGGAGATCCCAGAACAGGTCCCTGCAAAACACCACTGGTCACTGACCTCCATGCAGAATATGAACCATCTGCAGCCACTCTTTAACTTCTGTGGGCAAGCCAATTCTGGATCCACAAAGCTAGGTCTCCTTGGATCCCATGCCTCCTTACTTTCTGAATGAGCCTTGCATGGGGAACCTTATCAAATGCCTTACTGAGATCCATATACACTGCATTCACTGCTCTATCTTCATTGATGTGTTTTGTTACTTCCTCAAAGAATTCAATCAGGTGCATAAAGCATGACCTTGACAAAGCATTGCTGACTATTCCTAATCAGGTTATGTCTCTCCAAATGCTCATATGTCTTACCTCTCAGGATCTTGTCCAACAATTTGCCCACTACTGAAGTAAGACTTACTGGTCTATAATTTCCTGGGTTATCTCTACTCCGTTTTTTGAACAAGGGAACAGCATCTGCATCCCTCCAATCCTCCAGTACTCATGGCTAGAGGCTCCTCCTTCACTTCCTACAGTAGATCTCATTCGGTCCCAGTGACTTACCTAACTTGATGCTTCTCAAAAGCTCCAGCACATAAAGCCCCAATTCCAACATTTCAGATTAAAACCTTTCATCGGGAATCTTTACCTTGTGAGTCCCACTGCCCTCGAGACTGGAGAATTGGTTTATTATTGTCACATGTGCTGAGGTAGATAAAACATTATCTTGCATCCCATCCATACAGACCATTTCATTCCAACAGTGTGTCCAGGTAGTACAAGATAAAAGAACAGAATTGAGAATAAAGTGTTCTGATTACAGAGAAAGAGCAGAGCAGGTGGACTGTTTGTGAAGGATACTGTGAGGTGACCTGATAGATATGTACAAGATGAGAAGAGGCATTGACAGTGCGCGCAGTCTGCACCTTTGTCCCAGGGTGAAAATAGCGAATACCAGGGGGCAAAATTTTAAAGTGAATGGAAGTAAGTATAGGGGGGATGTCAGAGGTAGGTTTTTTTTTACACAGCGAGTTGTGGGTGTGTGGAAAACCGTGCTATGGGTGGTAGTATAGGCAGATACATAAGGGGCATTTAAGAGACTCTTAGGCACATGGATGATAGAAAAATGGAGGGCTGTGTAGAAGGGAAATGTTAGATTGATCTTAGAGTAGATCTAAATGTCAGCACAATATGGTGAAAGATCTATATTGTGCCGGAGTTCTTTTTCTTAAAATGGTACAAGGCCATAATGAGGTAGATTATGAGGTTAATAATCTATTTTATCATACAAGGGAACCATTTAATAGTCTTATAGCAGTGGGGTAGAAGCTGTCCTAGAGACTGGAGAATGCCTGGGGGGTGGGGGGTGGTATTTGTTTATGCTGGCTGATGTACCATAGCAGTGAATGCATGAACATTGTCTCATTTGGGAGTCTGTTCCTTGCTCTTAACTCTGCTGGGAAGAGAGTTACTCCTGAAATCCCAATTGGATTCACTGGCCATTTGCAGCTACAATATCACCTTCCACATGGGTTCTATATTGACTTTACAAAACATTTATTGTTGAAGAGCAGTAGCCTTGAAGATGATCATAATAAAATCAAATTATCTCCATTTTTAATATTAAAATGAACAAGGAATTTAAAAAAATATTTAAAGTCAATCCTGTTTTGTTTGCCTTCCAGCACCCTGGTCAATGCAGTGTTGATTGACCACAGGAAAATGTCTCTATGGCAGACCTTGTCAGGGCTTGGTGAACTCTCTGTGGTGGGAAACAGTGAACCAGAGGGCCATACAATGCCCTGAGGCTTTAACTGCCAGGCATATTTATAAAACAGAAATGGAATTAGTGATTACTGGCAGTGATGTTGTAAAATATTAATTTACAACTTCATTACAATGATTTATGCACATTTGCTTCCTCAATGCAATTAAGGAATGCATGACCTCAAAAAAGCAGTGGTTTAAAGTTAGAGGAGGTGTTTGACGATGTGGGCGAAGTGGGTAAATCTCGTTGGCCGATGGTCCATTTCCCTTCGTAGCTGCCACCTGAGTTCCTCCAGTGCCTGTCTATTGCCTCATATCACTGGTCTCCAAATCTTAAAAGGGATGGTTAAAAAACCCTATGGTCTCATACCAGTGGAGAGATGAAGACATAGAAAATATAGGAGGAGAGTTAGGCCATTCTGCCCAATGAGTTTGCTCCAAAATTCCATAGTGACTGATTTATTATCCCTTTCAACCCCATTCTCCTGCCTTCTCCCCATAACCTCTGACACTCTGACTAGTTAAGAGCACACACTGATCAAAATCAAGACCTACAACTTCCACTTTAAATATACCCAATGACTTGGCCTCCGCAGCCATCTGTGGCAGTGAATTCCAGATTCACCACCCTCTGGCTAAAGAAATTCCTCATCACCTCTGTTCCAAAGAGACATCCTTCTATTCTGAGGCTGTGTCCTCTTGTCCACAAATCTCCCACTATTGGAAACATCCTCTGCACATCCACTTTCTTCAATCCTTTCAATATCCAGTCAGATTCAATGTGATCCCCCCCACCCCCCCCCCCCGTGAGTACAAATGCTCCTCGGATGTTAACCCTCTCATTCCCAAGATCATTAACCTCTGGACCCTCATCCTTCCTTAGATATGCAGCTCAAAATTGCTCACAATGCTCCAAATGTGGTCTGGCCAATTCCTTTTACAGTCTCAGCATTACATCCTTGCTTTTATATTCTGGAAATGAATGTTAACATTGCACTTGCCTGCCTTATTACCATCTTAACCTGAAAATTAACCTTCAGGGAATTCTGAACTACAGCTCCCAAGTCCTTTTGCCCCTCTGATTTCTGGATTGTCTGGAGGAGAAAGAGAAAGGAAAAGGGTAGCTGCAGAAAGTAAGACATCTTGTGTTTATTAATCTCTGAGTTCTGTTTTGACAGTGCCCCACCCTTGTGGAAAAATCGCAGAAATCAATGTGGTGCGGTCACTTGATAACACCTTTAGACCAAGGAACACCAGCGTACCAGACTCACATTTCAGTACTGTTACAGTCAAGCCTCGTTCATCTAACGCCACAACTGCTCACAATTCCAGAAACATCACTGAGGCCTTTAACTACACCACCATCACAAGGGCAGCGGGCGACCACACCAGAATTGTGGGTGGTGAGGAGTGTGTGAAAGGACAGTGTCCCTGGCAGGTATGGCCTTCCCTTCTAAAGGCACACTTGTATATCTGTTGGACACACTCAGGCAGTCTTGAAGCTGAATGAAACCATTGTTTGGACTGCAGACAACTGCATTAAAGATAGGAAACTCCCATAGAGCAATCTGTTCCCATGAAGTTGATTGATCCTAAGTATAAGATAGGACACATTTAACAAGCAAACAATCATTGTCACCATTCATTTTGATTAAACATAATTTCAACAACCTAGGTCTCACCCTCTGGAGCTACTTCCATATCCTGGGTGTCACCCCCTGGAATTCCCTCCCTATCCTGGGTCACCCTCTGGAATTCCCTACCTATCCTGGGTCTTACACATTGAAATTCCCTCCCTATCCTGAGTCTCACCCTCTGTAATCTTCCCTATCCTGGGCCTGACATTTGGAATTCCCACCCTATCCTGGGTCTCAACATCTGGAGTTCCCTATCCTGGGTCTCACCCTCTGGAGTTCCCTCCCTATCCTGGGTCTCACCCTCTGGAATTCCCTCCCTATCCTGGGCTTCACCATCTGGAATTCCCTCCATATCCTGGGCTTCAACATCTAAAAATTGTTCCCTATCTTGGGTCACACGCATTGGAATTCCTTCCCTATCCTGGGCCTCACCATCTGGAAATTGTTCCCTATCTTGGGTCACACGCATTGGAATTCCTTCCCTATCCTGGGCCTCACCATCTGGAATTCCCTCCATATCCTGGGCCTCACTCTTGGGTCACATGCATTGGAATTCCCTCCCTATCCTGGTTCTCGCGCTCTGGAATTCCCTACCTTTCCTGGGTCTCACACATTGAGATTCCCAGCCTATCCTGAGTGTCACCGTCTGGAATCCCCTCCCCATGCTGGACCTCAAACTCTGGCACTCCCTCCCTCTGTCAGTTTTGCCTTATGTTTGGATCCGGAGAAACTTGCACCCTGGAGAGTTCATGTGTGAGAAATGTCATCCAGTCCAACACCTCGGGAACAAGGTGGCTGAACTTGAGGAGCAGGTAGCTCTCATGCGATGTTGTAGAGAATTTGCAGAAGTGCTCCAGATGTCCTTTAGGGAGATGTTGTGCACCCCAAGGGAGCTACGGGTTGAGACTCCAAACCAGAAAGAGAGAGACAGGTGTGTGACAGCTGGAAGGAAGCACAGGGTAAGAAGTGTACACTGCCTGGTGACATCAACCCCAGAGTAGGGGGCTTAATTACCTGCGAGAATCAGGTGTGTACTGACAAGGACTCTCATACGGTGTGTTAACTACCAGGAGACCTCCCTGTATCACGTGCCAGTCCAGGTAAAATGGAGGAGATTAGAAGATTTAATGTGTGGCTCAAATCATGGTGTAGGTTAGAGGAGCATAGGGTTATGGGTCATTGGGGCACCTTTTGTGGCAGATGGAACCTGTACCGCCAGGACAAAGTTGTATTTGAACTGGAGGGGCAATAATGTACTGGGCGGGCGAATGCTTCAGTTAGTTGAGGACTGTTTAAACTAGGGAATGGCTGGGGGTGGGGGGGAACTTAGAACTGGCCAGGTTCAGCTGTTTGAACACCATAGTGAAGAATAACATATTAGGACATAAGCAGATTATGGGGCTCAAAAATATCAAAATGGGTTGGAATAGGATGAAAAATATCACTAATAGACTAAGCAAATTGCATCAAAGTTGCCGGTGAACACAGCAGGCCAGGCAGCATCTAGAGGAAGAGGTACAGTCCACGTTTCTATCGATGCTGCCCGGCCTGCTGCATTTTTTATGTGTGTTGCTTGAAATTTCAGCATCTGCAGATTTCCTCGTGTTTGCATTTTTAAATAATAGACTAGGGATGGCTTGTATAAGGGGTCAATATCACAAATGACCTGACTTGGTCCAACCAAGCAGAGTTCACTGCCAAGAAGGCCCACCAGATCCTTTATTTCCTGAGAAAACTAAAGAAATTTGGCCTGTCCCCTAAAACCCTCACTAATTTTTATAGATGCACCGTAGAAAACATTCTTCTAGGGTGTATCACAACCTGGTATGGAAGTTGTCCTGTCCAAGACTGAAAGAAGCTGCAGAAGATCGTGAACACAGCGCAGCACATCACACAAACCAATCTTCCGTCCTTGGACTCACTTTACACCGCACGCTGTCGGAGCAGTGCTGCCAGGATAATCAAGGACGCGACCCACCCAGCCAACACATTTTTCGTCCCTCTTCCCTCCGGGAGGAGTTTCAGGACTCGTACGGCCAGATTTGGGAACAGCTTCTTTCCAACTGTGATAAGACTGCTGAACGGATCCTGACCCGGATCTGGGCCATACCCTCCAAATATCCGGACCTGCCTCTCAGTTTTTTTGTATGACCTTACTTTCCATTTTTCTATTTTCTATTTACGATTTATAATTTAAATTTTTAATATTTGCTAATTTTTTACTATTTTTAGTGTTTTTAATATTTAATATTCGTAATCCAGGGAGCGGAAAGCGCACAATCAAATATCGCTGTGATGATTGTACGTTCTAGTATCAATTGTTTGGCGACTATAAAGTATAAATGCAAGTAGTATTAAGAATAAAATAACAGATGAGAGAAAATCTGCAGATGCTGGAAATCTGAGCAACACACACAAAAAGCTGGAGGAACTCAGCAGGCCAGGCATCATCTTTGGGAAAAAAGTACAGTTGACGTTTCAGGCCGAAACCCTTCAGCAGTACAAGAATAAAATAAACAAGTTGGAATTATATGGAAGTGTGTATAAGTATGATATAATAACAATAACTGAATCCTGGGGGACCTCAAACAGTGGTGATGAATATAATATTAAAGGATATACTTTACTTCAGAAAGATAGGTAAGGTCATAAAGATGGAGGAGTAGCCGTATACTTAAGAGAGAATTTAAACATGAGGCTGCTTATGATAGGAGATGAATCTAGACTTGGTGAAGGTATCTGGATGAGAATAACATTGGGTTTACATTAGAGACTTCCTAATGCTGATAGTGATTTTAATAAATAACTCTTCAGAATATTGAAAAAATCAAATCTGAGGGTGATGTTATAGTTATGGGTGACTAAATTCCCAAACGTTGAGTGTGAGTACCCAGTGACTAATGGATTAAAGTTAAGTGAGTTCATTGAATGATTGTTTTTTGACCCAGTCTGTTAATATACCAACAAAAGGGGAGGCCTGTCTAGATTTGATATTCTGCAACAAGCAACGTGTTAAAAGTGAAGTTCCACAGGAATCAGATTTGGGTGTGCTGCTGTTTTTAATTTACAATAATGATTTGGATAAGCAGATAACATATAAACTCGTAAAATTTGCTGGTGACACAAAATTAGGGGGACGGGCTGATAACATTCAGGTGGCAGAATCAATACAGTTAGATCTAAGCAAAATCCAGATGTGGGCAGATGAAATTTAATGTAAGTAAATGTAAAGTATTACATATAGGAAGTAGAAATTTTTGGTATAAATATACAACGGGTGTCTTGAGTCAGAAAGTGCTCTGTATGAGAAGGATTTGGACATCCTGGTAAACTCATCACTATCAACATCTAGACAATACACAGAAGTGATTAGGAAGGCTAATAGAATGTTGGGCTCATGTACTCAGTGGACTTGACATCTGGAGACGTTCCCCTTAAGCTGTATAATGTGCTTGTGAGGCCACACAGTGAGCACTGTGTACAATTTTGCTCTCCATATTTTGTGAGGGATGTGAAGGCCTGGAGAGAGTTCAGAGAAGGGTGACAAGACTCATTCCAGGTCTGCAGGGTATGAGCTATGAAGAAAGATCAACAGAATTAGAATGTCTTAGCCTAAGTAGACGTAGAATGGGAGGAGACATGATGGAAGTGTTGAAAATCAATGCATATAAGTAAGGTGGATGCCAGCTGTTACTTCAAAATTAATCCATTAATTCCACCCTCTGGAATTCCCTTCCTATCCTGGGACTCATGGTCTGGAATTCCCTCCCTATCCTGGGTCTCTCAGTCTGGCGTTCCCTCCCTATCCTAGGACTTGGACTTCAGAATCCCCGTCCCCCTATCTTCACTACTGGATTTCCCTCTTTATCCTGGGCTCTGCTGGAATTTCCTCCGCTATCCTGTGTAAGTATAATTTTCTCTAAATTATATCATTTCGATAAATTTTCCCACAAAGCGCCAAACTGCTTGTGTTTCCTCTTCATACAGTGAAGTGTTTGAGAGACTGTTAGGCCGGGTGTGGTCCCTCAGTGTTGTGTGGCCTGTGGCCATGACTCCCAGCCTTTAGCCCGAGGCTCTTTTGTAACTTAGACACTCTGTTGCTGTCTGTGGTATGTAACATATCCCTGCTTCTGGTCTCAGGCCATGCTGCTGAACGATGAGAAAAATGAACCGTTCTGTGGCGGAACCATTCTGAATAAAAAGTGGGTCATCTCAGCAGCTCACTGCTTTGTTCACCCTGTTGAGTTCAGGGTTGTTGTGGGTGAGTATTAGTTCACCACATGCTCCTGTTATTTGGCCATAATACATAGGAGCAGAATTCGGCAATTTGGCTGATCGAGTCTGCTCTGCCATTTCATCATGGCTGACTTTATTAATTTGTTAAGAGGTACAGTGTAGTAACAGGCCCTTCCGGCCCAGAGAGCCAACGTAGCATATTGCACTCTTGTGACCAATTAACTTACTAACCTGTATGCCTTTGGAGTGCGAGGAAACTGAGCACCCGCAGGAAACCCATGCAGCCACTGGGGAACGTACAAACTCCTTCCAGGAAATGGACCAGGTCACTAGCACTGCTATGCTACTGAGCTGCCCTTCAGTCATTATCCCTCTCAGCCCCATTCTCCTGGCTTCTCCCCATAAACTCTGACCCCTATTATTAATCAAGAACTGGGTGCCATGGTAGCATAACGGTTACTACCATAAGACAAAGGAGCAGAAGTCGGCCATTTGGCCTATTGAGTCTGCTCCGCCATTTTATCATGAGCTAATCCATTCTCCCATTTAGTCCCACACCCCTGCCTTCTCACCATAACCTTTGATGCCCTGGCTACTCAGATACCTATCAATCTCTGCCTTAAACACACCCGATGACTTGGCCTCCACTGCCACCCGTGGCAACAAATTCCATAGATTCACCACCCTCTGGCTAAAAAAATTTCTTTGCATCTCTGTTCTGAATGGGCGCCCTTCAATCCTTAAGTGATGCCCCCTCGTACTAGACTCCCCCACCATGGGAAACAACTTTGCCACATCCACTCTGTCCATGCCCTTCAACATTCAAAATGTTTCTATGAGGTCTCCCCTCATTCTTCTAAACTCCAAGGAATACAGTCCAAGAGCGGACAAACGTTCCTCATATGTTAACCTTCTCACTCCCGGAATCATTCTGGTGAATCTTCTCTGTACCCTCTCCAACGTCAGCACATCCTTTCTTAAATATGGAGCCCAAAACTGCCCACAGTACTCCAAGTGAGGTCTCACCAGCGCCTTATAGAGCCTCAACATCACATCCCTGCTCCTATACTCTATTCCTCTAGAAATGAATGCCAACATTGCATTCGCCTTCTTCACCACCGACTCAACCTGGAGGTTAACTTTAAGGGTATCCTGCACAAGGACTCCCAAGTCCCGTTGCATCTCAGAACTTCGAATTCTTTCCCCATTTAAATAATAGTCTGCCCGTTTATTTCTTCTGCCAAAGTGCATAACCATACACTTTCCAACATTGTATTTCATTTGCCACTTCTCTGCCCAGTCTTCCAATCTATCCAAGTCTCTCTGCAGAATCTCTCTTTCCTCAGCACTACCGGCCCCTCCAACTATCTTCATATCGTCAGCAAACTTAGCCACAAAGCCATCTATTCCATAATCCAAATCATTGATGTACAATGTAAAAAGAGGCGGCCCCAACACGGACCCCTGTGGAACACCACTGGTAACCGGCAGCCAACCAGAATAGGATCCCTTTATTCCCACGCTCTGTTTCCTGCCAATCAGCCAACGCTCTATCCACGTATGTAACTTTCCCGTAATTCCATGTAGCCTCATGTGTGGCACCTTGTCAAAGGCCTTCTGAAAATCCAAATATACAACATCCACTGCATCTCCCTTGTCTAGCCTACTGGTAATTTCCTCAATGCTATTACACCTTGGGGTATTCTGGAGTTCCTAGTTCAACTCTACAGCCGTTCTGTATGGAATCTGTACGTTGAATGCGTAGGTTTTCTTTGGGCGCTCTGTTTTTTCCATCCATAGTCTAAAGGCATACCGCCTAGCTTAATTACTCATTGTAAGTTGTCCGTCACTAAGTTAAGGTTAAATTAGGGCTGCTGGGGCCGCACGGCTCGAAGGGCCAGAAGGCCTATTCCACACTACATTGCTAAGATCAGTAATAAATAAATAAATACACCTATCAACCTTTGCTTTAAATATACCCAGTGACTTTGTCTGCACAGCATTCTGTGACAATGAATTCCACAGATTCACCACTCTCTGGCTAAAGAAATTCCTCCACATCTGTGTTCCAAATGGATGTCCCTCTATTCTGAGTCCATGCCCTCTGGTCCTAGACTCACCCACTACAGCAAACATCCTCTGTGCATCTATTCCATCCAGGCCTCTCAATATTCAATAGGTTTCAATGAGATTCCCTCTCATTTTTCTAAACTCCAATGACTACAAGCCTGCAGCCATCAAACACTCTCCAAATGTTAATCCTTTTATTCCATGGGATCACTCTCATTAGCCTCTCCAATGCCAGCACATCCTTTCTTCGATAAGTGGCCCAAAACTGCTCTCAATTCCTAAGTGCAGTTTGACCAATGCCTTCTAAAGCCTCAGCTTTACAGCCTCGTTCTCTCGGACAACAAACGTAAGTGCATGAAGTCAAGAGCAATGTTCAGAATGCCTAGGGTTCTTTCATTGTTGCTGCCAACAGTGTCCCCACCTCCCTCGGATCTGTCTGGTCAGGTGGATATACCCGGGCAATACGATACAGAGGCGGACAGACACATTGGCTAAAGGCTTTATCAATAATATTGTAAACACGAGTTGTAGAGTCATTGAGAATGAGTCCATAGGTTGTGGAATCAGTTCAGAGTTGAGGTAATTGAAGTTATCCATGCTGGTTCAGGAGCCTGCTGCTCCTGAACCTGGTGATGTGAAACCTGAGCTTTCTGATGGCAGTAGTGGGAAGAAAGCGCGGCCTGGGTTTTGGGGATCCCTGATAATGGATGCTGCTCTCTTGTGACAGTGCTCCATGTAGATGTGCAAACTGGTGGGAGGGGGGTGGAGTGGGTTACAGACATTCTCTCTCTCGATGCTTTCTGACTGTGCTCTCTCCAACCCTTGTTACTTTGCCACAGGGGAGCATAATATTCGCAAACATGAAGACACTGAGGAGTACCATGAGGTGAAAAGTGTGATTCTCTATCCCAAATACAACTCCAGCCGAAGTCGGTACAACCACGACATTGCCCTGATCCTGCTGAAGACCCCCATCACGTTTACCCCCTTTGTCATTCCCATTTGCCTGCCAGAGAAGTCCTTTGCCGAAAAGGTGTTGATGATGCAACCGTACGGGACAGTCAGTGGCTGGGGAAGGCTGTACATGCTGGGGGACACCCCACAGGTCCTCCAGCAAATCAGCATCCCATACGTCGACCGTAGTACCTGCAAGCAATCCAGCAAGTTCAGTGTCACTGGGAATATGTTCTGCGCTGGCATGTCGGACGGAAGCAAGGATGCCTGTCAGGGAGACAGCGGGAGTCCTCACGTCACTAGCTACAAGAACACTTGGTTCCTGACCGGTGTCGTCAGCTGGGGAGACGGCTGTGCGGTGGCTGGCAGATATGGCTTCTACACCAGAGTCTCCAAGTATTACACCTGGATTAAAAATCAAACGGGACTTTGATTCACGGCAAGAAGCAGCGATAATGCATGCTTGGCATGCAGTTATGAGAAGTTTTACAGATGGAATATTTTCTAATATCCAAAATCAAAAACAAAATGGATTCTTGCCAGTGCTGATTCTGTGGCTTGGCATGAAATAATATCAATAATCTCTGGAGCTGCTTGCAAGTAATTATTACTCAGTCTTTGGAGCTGGATTTGTTTGATTTGTACAAAGCTGTGCCAAGCTCTTGTAGTGGACAAGATTTTGATAATAAAATGAATCTATGTCCGCATAACCCCTATTGTGCTGATGCTCGTTTGTAATTCTGTAGGAAACCCTCACTATTCCCAATTTCAGACCAGCATGCTCAATTCCCTGTTTCACAGCCTCAGGGACCCAGGTTCCATCGCTGTCGGTGGAGTTTGCATGCTCTCCCTGTGAGCTTGCGGGTTCCCTCCAAGTGTTCTGGTTTCCTGCTACATTGCAAAAATGCACAGATAAGTAGATTAATGCAACACCAGTAATTTCCCATGGCAGGTATTTGCGAGGGGGCTCAGAGGAAGTTCACAAGAACGATCCTGGTAGTTGAGAAGCAGTTGATTGCTCTGGTCCCGTACTCACTGGAGTTTAGAAGATTGGGGGCAGGGAGATCTCATTGAAACCTACCAAATATTTAAAGGCCTAGACAGAATGGATGTGGAGAATACATTTCCTGTGGTGGGAGAGTCTAGGACCAGAGGGAGCAGCCTCAGAATAGAGGGGCATGCATTTAGAACAGAGAAGGGGAGGCATTTCTTTAGCAGAGGGTGATGGTGAATCTGTGGAATTCATTGCCACAGACGGCTGTGAATGACAAGTCCACTGGGCATATTTAAGTGGAGGTTGATGGGTTCTTGATTAGGGTGTCAAGGTTTTGGGGAGAAAGCCAGCAATCTTTGATACCCTTACTAATCAGGTGTGGTTGAGAAAGATGCTAAATCAGCCATGATGGGAATGCCAGAGCAGATTTCATGGGCTGAATGGTCTAGTTTTGCTCCTCTGTCTGATGATGTTGCGTAGACCGTGGTAGGGGCAGGAGGGTGTATTGTTGTTGATAGTATTGTGTGGAGAAAAAAATGAAGACATGAGAGAGAGAAAGAGCGAGACAATAGATGTGGCAATCTCGAGCACACATATTGCCGGAGGAACTCAGCAGGTCAGGCAGCATCGGTGGAGGGAAATCGATGTATGATGTTTTGTTTGAAGATCCATCAGCTGAACTCCTAAGAAAGAGGGGCAATAGCCATAATGAAAAGGATGGGAGATGGGGAAAGGGTGGAGTAAAAGCTGGCAGGTATTAGGTTTTTGAATTGAATTGACTTTATTTCTTACATCCTTCATATACATGAGGAGTAAAAATCTTTACATTACGTCTCCATCTAAATGTGCAATTTATAGTAATTTATAACAAATATCATGTACAACAGGGCAGTCAATATAACATAGAAATACAGTTGTGTCAGCATGAATTAAGCAGTCTATGGCCTGGTGAATCCAGGTGAGGGGGAATGATAGACAGGAGGGAGTGAGGGAGAGTGGGAATAATGTCAGAAGCTTGGAGGTAATTTGTGGAAGTGACAAAGGGCTGAGGATAATGGAACCTGATAGGAGAGGACAGTGGACCATACTGGAAGGGAGTTGGGGAACCAGAGGGAGGAATGCATGGGTGGTGGGCAGATTGAGAAGGCATGAGGGCTGATGACGCCAGTAGGATGAGGGGATAAAGGGACAGAGGTGAGTGAATACTAGAAACTAGTGAGGGCATTCATTGTGGACTTGTTGTTCCGTTAGACAAATTGGGGTGGATCTCAGTTTATTCCTTGTTCCTGGCCAGAGCGAGGATTAAACTGAGTTAGGGCAGGGTTAGTATTAAACGGGTGTTTGACGGAAGGCAGGGACTCGGTGGGTTGAAAGATCCCGTCCTTTCCTTCCCCCACTTTCTTAACCTGGTTTCTGCCTCCTTTCTCTCCAGTCTTGATGAAAGGTCTCAGCCCAAAATGACAACTGTTTATTCCCCTCCTTGGATGCTTGCTGAGTTCCTCCAGCATTTTGTGTAGGGTGGGAACTTGTGTTGTTAGCGATTAAATGATTACACTTTATAAATCTTACTATGACTATGTGGTTAGTAGAGAAACAAAAAATAGAAGAACAAGGTGCCACTTTATATGGCTTTAAACAGTCTGTGCACAAAGAAATTCATTGGAGCTCACGGAACCAGGTCTCCTTTCCACCAATCGATCTCCTCCGAACTCCAACGACCCTTGACTGGGACCACTCCCGGTGGTCTACCAGAGCGCACCGAGCACGTCCTTCCTCTTCTCCTCTCCGCGACGAAAAGTCCCCAAGCAAGATAGAATAACATATCCCCCCCACTGGGTTATAACCCAGACATCACAGCTACAGAAAAACCCGTTACCTCAGCAGTTAGCATTACAGAGAAGCCATTTTATTAGCCTTAGCAGTTAGCATAAAAGAGAACCCCTTTCACTCTCCCCCCACCAAATTTAGTCATGCCCTCATGACATTAAGATAATTTGCCAACCCTTCCTGCAAAACACAGAGCCTAATCCAAGTGCAGAAAGCAGTGACATAGCTCCCCAGAACAGTAGAGATCACACCCTGCTCCCCAGGCGCTACATAGGCCAACCTATCCGGGGGGGTTCCTAATTCTCTGAGACCTCCGTACCCTTCAGGCTCGGACACTACTGGGGATACTTTGGGTCTGCTTGGCGAAACCTCCTGCGATCTATCACTCAAGCCCCCTGCTACTCAATGCCCCCTGTCTCGTGTTCAGGCCCCACCTCCTCTCCTTCAGAGTCCTGCCGTAACCCAGGCTGACCACCAATAGACCCCCCCCCCCACCCGCCTCACCTGACCGTGGGAGAAGGGCCAGGAGTCTCTTCCTCCATCACAGAGTCGTTAGCGAATGGCAGCATGTTCCACACATCCGAATCAGTATCCCCCTCAGGGGCTGGGCCCGCCCCAGTCTCTTCCACGGTGGGCTCTTCCGTCACCCTGCGGTTCCGCAGAGTCCTCGTACTAGGTGTAGGCTCCAAGTCGGGCTCTCGGTCTACCTGTACATCTTGCCCCAGGGGCAACAGATGGTTCAGATGGAGAATCTTGACAGGCCCCCTCCCCTCCTCGGGCCTCACCCGGAAAACCGGTAGGTTTGGCAACTGACTCTCCACCACATAGGGTGTGGCCGCCCAGCAGTCAGCCACTTGTGCTTTCCAGGTAGCCCCAAATTCCTTATGAGGACTTGGTCTCCCAGTAGTAGTTGGGCAAACTTCACTTTCTGGTCATACCTCCTCTTATTTCCCCGATTCTGCTTGGCAGCCGCGACCCCAGCCAGCTCGTACACCCTTTTCAGCTCTTTCCTCATGTCAGACACATACTTCAGATAAGGCTTCAGCTGCACGTCACCTGTGTCAGTCCCGAAACAGAAGTCAATGGGCAACCTCGCCTCGCGCCCAAAGCGAGATGCAACACAGAGCGTCATAGGAAATCATTCCTGCCTGTGGCCATCAAACTTTACAACTCCTCCATTGGAGGGTCAGACACCCTGAGCCAATAGGCTGGTCCTGGACTTATTTCCTGGCATAATTTACATATTACTATTTAATTATTTATGGTTTTATTACTATTTAATTATTTATGGTGCAACTGTAACGAAAACCAATTTTCCCCGGGATCAGTAAAGTATGACTATGACTACTACTATCAGATAATATGGCGAGTACCCAGTAGCTTCATTTCATGTATAGTTGTAACAATGAACCAGATGTCCAATATGTTGACTCCACCTGCTCTTCTTGCTGATCTCCAGGGTCCCAATCATATCTAGCAAGGTCAGATTAAACCTCTCAGGCTGGGGATCACCCTGTAGGTGATAGGGTGTGGTCCTCGATTTCTCAACCCCAAGCATGCCCAGTAACTCATAGATGAGTCTACTCTCAAAGTCCTGTCCCTGGTCACTATGTATCCACCTGGGAAAGCCGTAATGAACCAAATACTTCTCCCATAACACTTTTGCCACCGTAGTCGCCCTCTGGTCCTTGGTAGGAAAAGCCTGAGCATATCTGGGGTAGTGGTCTGTGGTGACTAAGGCATTCGCCGTGTTGCTGGCATTGGGTTCTATGGACAGGAAATCCATACACACCAGGTCCAGGGGCCCTGCACTCTGCAAGTGTGACAGAGGAGCTGCCCGCGCAGGCAGTGTCTTCTGCTGTATGTAGCGAATGCTCGACTTGCAGTATTCTGCAACCTCCGACTTCATTCGGGGCCAGTAAAACTGGTCTCTGAGCAATCCATAGGTCTTTTCCAGCCCCAAATGTCTGGAATCATCATGAAGTGACTTCAATGCAATCCTCCGATACTTCTCGGGCAGAACCAGCTGGCGGCGTCGAGGTCGGTCCGGGGGAGACGTGACCCGGTGTAAGATTTGGTTCTTCAACTTCAACCCAGGCCATTCTTTCAGTAGTGAAGGCACCGAAACGTGTCTCCTCTTCTCCGCCTGAGCCATATCCCCCTTTTTAACTGCGTATCAAATAGTGCCAGTGCCCGGGTCATCTCGCCGAGCAGTGACCACTTCCTCAGAACTCAATTTGGGCAACTGTTTGGTCTTCAGAGCAGTCAGATGACAGTAAACATGGGACAGAGTGTTATCAGAAACCCTCAATTGACTCACTCCATGCGGCCTCACCTTGTCCTCGGCCTTCGCGGCGATCGCAAACTGACACGTAGCCTTCACCCCAGGGGCAGGAACGCTCTCCCACCCCTCGTCCCTGTCCAGCCCCTCATGCATCCATCGGGACAAAGCATCCGCATTGATGTTCCGGCTCCCCGGCCGGTACTTCAGGCTGAAACCATATGCAGACAATGCTGCAACCACCGATGCCCTGTGGCAACAAACATCAAAGTTGCTGGTGAACGCAGCAGGCCAGGCAGCATCTCTAGCAAGAGGTACAGTCGACGTTTCGGGCCGAGACCCTTCGTCAGGACTAACTGAAAGAAGAGCTAGTTTCGCCGAGGTCAGGATATAAGTGAAAGGATTGTTGTCTGTCTTCACCTCAAACTTGGCCCTGTAGAGATAGTCACTCAATTTATCCACCACCGCCCATTTCAAAGCCAGGAATTCCAACTTGTGGGTGGGATAGTTTCTCTCAGAGGGCGACAAATGCCACAGGCCTCAACCTAGTGCCCTGACCCTGATACAGGACGCCTCCCCAGCCCCTCTTGGCTGGCATCAGTGTGTAGCACATACGGCAATCGGGGGTCTGCAAAAGCCATTACTGGTGTCTGGGTCAGCAACTCCTTCAGTGATTGAAAGGCCTCCTCATATTCTGCATCCCACCTCGGTCCAAAGGGCTCCAATGGGTTTAGATATTCTCCAACCTCCGGTCCTTTTTCTCCTTTCCCTTTCTTCCCCAAGGGAGAGTAACCACACGGAAGCTGGTTCAAGGGGTGACTCACTTTGGCGTAGTCCTCCACGAATCCCCGATAATACCCACAGAACCCCAGGAATGAGCGCAGAGCGTTCACAGTCTGGGGCCGCGGCCACGTCATCACCGCTTTTACCTTAGCCGGGTCTGTAGCTACTCCATTCCGTGAGATTATGTGTCCGACATAGCTAACAGACGTCTTGCAGAACTGGCATTTGTCCAGGGAAAGTTTTAACCCTTCCTCCTTGAGTTGCCATAGCACCTTCAGTATCCTCACCTCGCCTTGCCTCATGTTCTTCCAAGGTGGGCCCAAATACTATCAAGTCATCCAAATATACCAACACTTCAAGCAAGTTCATATTCCCCACCGTCTTCTCCATGACCCTCTGGAAGATGACGGGGGCTCCTGTTATGCCTTGGGGCATCCGTTCGAACCGGAAGAATCCCCGGGGACATATAAATGCCGTCTTCTCTTTATCGGCCTCGCTCATCGAGATCTGATAATATCCACTCCTTTAGTCCAGCACACTAAACCACTTCGCACCACTCAAACAGGCCAGCGCGTCTTCACCCCTCAGGACAGTATACTGGTTTGGGACAGTGCGCCTGTTCAGAGTCCTGTAGTCCGCACATATGTGTACCTTCCCACTTTTTTTCTGAGCCACTACTATTTGGGATGCATAAGGGCTTCGGGACTCTGTGATAATCCCAGCTTCCTTCAACTTGCGCAAGTGCTGCCGCACGTCTTCCACGTCTGCAGGGGCCAGTCGCCGCAACCTCTCCCTAAACGGGTTGTCCTCAGTCACCTGGATAGTGTGACGAGTGCTCTTGGAACAACCCATATCAAACTCGCCAAGGGAAAAGACACCTTCCAGCTTCAATATCTTCTCCACCAGCCTCTGTTTCCAGCCCAGCGGCACAGGAGAGTCCCGGAAGTTAAAGGCCTCAGCGGTCAGCTTTTCCCATTTTCCAATAGTTTCTCCCTAGCAGGCCGCACGGGGGCGCTAGACATCACAGTCACAGGGAACAAATGCGCCAGGGTATCCCTCTCTTAAAGGTGACCTCCCTCTTCGTAGTGTTCCTGACAATCACAGCCATCCTGCTCGCCTATACCACTGAGGGCCTCTGCAACTCGGGTCTCACCAGCACCCCACCCGGAAATCAAGACTCCCCCTCGAGGTCTTCCGGAGCGTCCACTAAGAGGGCCTCGCCCTCCGGTACTCCGGGGAATCTGGGGGTCCCCATCACTCTCGCCACCTCCCCTGGCCGTATCACCTTAGGCTTCGACTGGGTGCACCACTCAGTCCCTCGTTTAAATTCAGTATCCGGCCCACTGCGGCCATGCACTTCCTCAAACACAGCTCGAAACACTGGGTGTACAGATAGGGTCCCCAAAAAGTTCTCCCCCGCCTTCTCCTTACAGGCCCCCATGAGCTTTCATACAAGAGGGGTATTGGTCCCCACCAGAATGGAAACGCCATCCATCTCAACCGGATCTGGAGAAACCAGCACCAACATCTCAAGAACTTCAGACACTCCCACATCGACTTCCGAAAACTCCAATCTCACTGACAAATAACCATCGTACGGGTAATCACCAGCACCAATACCCCAAATCTCCAGTGCATTGAATGGGGTCAAAGGCAAATGCTTCAGATATTGGTTGTAGAACGAACGGTACAGTAACGTGACCTGCGACCCGGTGTTGAGGATGGCTTTAGCACAGATTCCCTCTATCCGTAGCCACACGCTGGAGCGGGGTCCCACTAATCAATCAGGAATAGGGTCTTTTGCTTTCGGGGGTTCCTTGGTACATTGCTGGGAACGTGTTCCCCCAGAGACACCAGGCCGTTCCCTCACTGGGTTTCCCAACATCTCTCCTTGCTTGGATACCCGAGGGCTCGCCCTCCGAGGGGCTTCCTGCCGCTCACATTCCCGCCAGAAGTGTCCCTCTTCCCCACAATTATAGCACACGCTACCAGCCACCTCTCTTCTCGCGTAACGCCCACCACCCGCAGCCCTCTGCGTGGTCCATCCCTTAAGGGGGGGGAGCCCTCTCTACCAGTCCTATCATACGAAGGGTCCACACTCACCCTGAACCCCCTTGGCCTCTCAGTTCTCAGCTCTGCCACCACCTCCTTTACCGGGTGGAGCTGGCTCCAATCCCTTCACCACAAGGGGCTACAACTGAGGATTTCACCCTGCTGCCAGAGTCCTCCCGCGGCCTCAACGCGTTCTCATCCCCCCGTACATCTCTGATCAGCTGAACGAACAATGGGGGGGGCTCATTTTATAGGACTGCCAGTGTCCACAGCCTGGGCACCTCTAATTACCTAATCCATCCTTAACTGATCCACCTCAACCGCCCGAGCGACCTCCCGGCGCTGCAGCCCATTAAGCCGTCTCTCTAGCCGGGAAAGGTACGCAGAGGTCTTCTCACCCTTCTCCTGCTGCATGTTTTGAAACTTCCCGAGGAGCTCCCAGGAACTTCCTGTCAATGCAAACGCACTTTCCAAGGCATCTAGATACTGAGCAAGGGAAGCCGAGGACTGGTTAACTTTCACACCTCGTACTACCTCAGCCGCCACCCCCTGCAAACTTTCAACCAGTCTCTATCACTTTTCACCATCCAAGCACTGCCACTCCCCTAACAACCGCGAAGTTTGCTCCACCCATATCTCATAATCCCCCTCCCCTTCGGGGGTGGACGTTATTCCAGAGAAAATTCTTAGCTTCTGGCGGGGCCCTTCTGCCTTTCTCGCCAGGGAAGTAATGGCGGATGCCAACTCAGAGCTCTCACCTTTCGCTGGGGGACTAATCAAACTTTTCAAATCTGACCACTTTCCCCTCATCTCTCAGTAATGAGAGAACTCATTCCCTAAGATCGCCACCCCAGCTTCTGGCAACTCGGTTCGCCGAGCTCCAGCCCCTCCCTCCCTGACAGTTTAAACACGCCATGGTCCCGCCTCTGCTGGGTTACCAATAAACTCTGGCAATTCCACCCTCCCCCACCCCCACCCCCCGTACATCTATGCTTGTCTGCACCAACACCAGGTCTGATCTCATCTCTTTATCATACTTTCGCAATACGATTTCAACTTTGCCAACAGCTTTAACCATACTCAAAAATTGAAGTAACACCTCTACCCGGGTTACTAACCTCTACATGCACGATGTCACTCACTGGCAGACCTACAGCTGCACACCAGCGCTCGAACTTGACTGCATCCATAACACTAATTTAAACAGGATGCTCTCACAGCATCGGATAGGATCAAATCCCGGACAAGCCCCCAAATGTAAGCCTCAGGCTCGCTCAGCTCGTGTTGGTCCAGGGGAAGCAGCCTTCCGCCCTGCCAAACTGCGAAAATCAACTTTGTGTGGATGCTGTGTAATGTACCCCAGTACAGACCCACAATACAAAATCAGACAGTACACAATACGCGATTAAATAATTACACTTTACAAATCCTACTGTGACTATGTGGTTAGTAGAGAAACAAAATATAAAAGAAAAAGGCGCCACTTTATTTGGTTTTAAACGGTCTGTGCACAAATAAATTTGTTGGAGCTCACAGAACCAGGTCTTGTTTCCACCAGTCAATCCCCTCTGAACTCCGACGACCCTCAGCTGGGACCACCCCCGGTGGTTTACCAGAGCGCACCGAGCGCGTCCTTCGTCTTCTCCTCTCCTTGACGAAAAGACTGCAAACGAGCTCGATTCCCAGACATACATAGAACATAGAACATAGAGTAGTACAGCACAGTGCAGGCCCTTCGGTCCACAATGTTGTGCCAACCCTCAAACCCTGCCTCCCATATAAGCCCCCACCTTAGATTCCTCCATATACCTGTCTAGTAGTCTCTTAAACTTCACGAGTGTATCTGCCTCCACCACTGACTCAGGCAGTGCATTCCACGCACTAACCACTCTCTGAGTAAAAACCTTCCTTTAATATCCCCCTTGAACTTCCCACCCCTTATCTTAAAGCCATGTCCTCTTGTATTGAGCAGTGGTGCCCTGGGGAAGAGGCACTGGCTATCCACTCTATCTATTCCTCTTATTATCTTGTACACCTCTATCATGTCTCCTCTCATCCTCCTTCTCTCCAAAGAGTAAAGCCCTAGCTCCCTTAATCTCTGATCATAATGCATACTTTCTAAACCAGACAGCATCCTGGTAAATCTCCTCTGTACCCTTTCCAATGCTTCCACATCCTTCCTATAGTGAGGTGACCGGAACTGGACACAGTACTCCAAGTGTGGTCTAACCGGAGTTTTATAGAGCTGCATCATTACATCGCGACTCTTAAACTCTATCCCTCGACTTATGAAACCTAACACCCCATAAGCTTTCTTAACTACCCTATCCACCTGTGAGGCAACTTTCAGGGATCTGTGGACATGTACCCCGAGATCCCTCTGCTCCTTCACACTACCAAGTATCCTGCCATTTACTTTGTACTCTGCCTTGGAGTTTGTCCTTCCAAAGTGTACCACCTCACACTTCTCTGGGTTGAACTCCATCTGCCACTTCTCAGCCCACTTCTGCATCCTATCAATGTCTCTCTGCAATCTTTGACAATCCTCTACACTATCTACAACACCACCAACCTTTGTGTCGTCTGCAAACTTGCCAACCCACCCTTCTACCCCCACATCCAGGTCGTTAATAAAAATCACGAAAAGTAGAGGTCCCAGAACAGATCCTTGTGGGATACCACTAGTCACAATCCTCCAATCTGAATGTACTCCCTCCACCACCACCCTCTGCCTTCTGCAAGCAAGCCAATTCTGAATCCACCTGGCCAAACTTCCCTGGATCCCATGCCTTCTAACTTTCTGAATAAGCCTACCATGTGGAACCTTGTCAAATGCCTTACTAAAATCCATATAGATCACATCCACTGCACTACCCTCATCTATATGCCTGGTCACCTCCTCAAAGAACTCTATCAGGCTTGTTAGACACGATCTGCCCTTCACAAAGCCATGCTGACTGTCCCTGATCAGACCATGATTCTCTAAATGCCTATAGATTCTATCTCTAAGAATCTTTTCCAACAGCTTCCCCACCACAGACATAAGGCTCACTGGTCTATAATTACCCGGACTATCCCTACTGCCTTTTTTTGAACAAGGGAACAACATTTGCCTCCCTCCAATCCTCCGATACCATTCCCGTGGACAACGAGGACATAAAGATCCTAGCTAGAGGCTCAGCAATTTCTTCTCTCACCTCGTGGAGCAGCCTGGGAAATATTCTGTCAGGCCCCGGGGATTTATCTGTCCTAATGTATTTTAACAACTCCAACACCTCCTCTCCCTTAATATCAGCATGCTCCAGAACATCAACCTCACTCATATTGTCCTCACCATCATCAAGTTCCCTCTCATTGGTGAATACGGAAGAGAAGTATTCATTGAGGACCTCACTCACTTCCACAGCCTCCAGGCACATCTTCCCACCTTTATCTCTAATCGGTCCTACCTTCACTCCTGTCATCCTTTTTACTTCACATAATTGAAGAATGCCTTGGGGTTTTCCTTTACCCTACTCGCCAAGGCCTTCTCATGCCCCCTTCTTGCTCTTCTCAGCCCCTTCTTAAGCTCCTTTCTTGCTTCCCTATATTCCTCAATAGACCCATCTGATCCTTGCTTCCTAAACCTCATGTATGCTGCCTTCTTCCACCTGACTAGATTTTCCACCTTACTTGTCACCCATGGTTCCTTCACCCTACCATTCTTTATCTTCCTCACCGGGACAAATTTATCCCTTACATCCCGCAAGAGATCTCTAAACATGAACCACATGTCCATAGTACATTTCCCTGCAAAAACATCATCCCAATTCACACCCGCAAGTTCTAGCCTTATAGCCTCATAATTTGCCTTTCTCCAATTAAAAATTTTCCTGTCCTCTTTGATTCTATCCTTTTCCATGATAATTATAAAGACAAAATAATTATAATTACAAAATAGAATAACATGTCCCCCATTGGTTAGTTCCCCATTATCTGTAGTTATAACCCAAACATCGCAGCTACAGAAAAACCCATTACCTCAGCAGTTAACATTACAGAGAAGTCATTTTATTAGCCTTAGCAGTGAGCATAAAAGAGAACCCCTTACAGTTGAAATTATCCCCAGGTGAATGCTCAAAGCACACTGCCTGGAACAGCTTCTTGTACTTTCTATTTCTCAGATTTGATTCCACTGAAGTAGTTGGGAATGAATTTCTCTCCCTAGTAACTCCCTTACTGTATATAACAGATAAAGATTAGCTTTATTTGTCACATGTACATCGAAATATCAAACAAATATCAACGAGACAGAGTCTGGAAGACCAGAGTTGGAGTTGGATAATTGTGTTGTAGTGTTGGATGCCTGTGTTAAAGACTGACTCTGTTGCAGTTGGAGAATTGTGTTGGAGCTGGGTGACTGTATTGAAGTTGAACTGTGTTGAAGATGGACTGTGTTAGAGTTGGGTGTCTGTGTTGGAATTGAGTGATTGCGTTGGTATTGGATAACTGTGAAGACAGAAGACTGTTGGAATTGGATGCCTGTGTTGACATTGAATGACTATGTGTGTGGGAGGGGGGAATGTGGTTTGTTTTGTTGTTGTTTTGTCATTTGTTGCATTGTGTTGTTCTGCTGAACATTCTGTGTATGCTACATGGCAACACTTGCTAGCTGCCCCAATACATAAAAATAGGAGCAAAATTGGGCCATTCTACCCATCAAATCTGCTTTGCTGTTCCATCATGTCTAATTTATTATCCCTCTCAACCCTATTTTCCTGCCTTCTCCCCTTTACCTTTAATGCCCTGACTAATCAAGAACCTACCCACATCTGCTTCAAATATACCCAATGGCTTGACCTCCACAGCTGTCACTGGCAATGAATTCCTCTGATTCACTACCCTCTTGCTGAAGAAATTCCTCCTCATCTTTGTTGTGAAGGAATGTCCTTGAGTCTTTTGGTTGTTAATGCATTTCACTGCCTATTTCAATGTACATGTGAAAGGTAAATTTTAAATCTTGAAACATACAGTATAATGCGCCATGTTTATCAAATCTAATCAGCAACAATGTGCTGGGGGCTGCCAACAAGTGTCACCACATTTTCATCCTAACCCATACGTCTTTGCTTTCTGTAAGAAGTGCTCTGGTTATCTCCCAGAGTCCAGAGGAAAATAAAATCCCAATCACGGGTGCTGTAACAGTGTTACAATAACTACTACCTAGCAATGAGTATCATATCCACTGAAGCCTCATAATAAATTTACTTTGAACAAAATCTATTGAGTTCAGTTTGTTTTCTTTCTTCAAAATACAAAGTACATGTATGTCACCATATACAACCAAGATCCATTTTCAGAAAATGAGGCTTCCAAACACTTTATAATAGACACGATGCCTCTTTGAACTCATCCTTCAGAATGCAAATTGTTAACATAACTGACAGCCGTGGATGCAGATTAAAAATATAAATCAAGGTTCTAATTAAATTTATTATCAAAATAGATATATTGTATGTCACCATACACAACCTTGAGATTCATTTTCTTGTGGGCATTCATAATAAATATAATGAACTGACAAAAAAATAATAATAGTAAATAAATATGAGATGAAGTGTTCTTGAAAGTGAGTCCATAAGTCCAGTGCTGGGGCGAGAGAAGTTGTCCTTGCTGGTTCACGAGCCTGACGGCTGAGGGGTAATAACTGTTCCTGAATCTGAGGCTCCTATACTTCTTGCCCGATGGCAGCAGCAAGAGGAGAGCATTCGGAGTTTCCCAACCTGTGGCCCATGGAGCCCCCTGTTAATGATAAGGCTCCATGGCACAAAAAACCTCAGGAAGCCCTGCTAGATTGTGGGGCTCCTTGATGATGGATGCTGCTTTCCTGCAACAATGCTCCATGTAGATGTGCCCAATAGTGGGGAAGGCTTTACCCGTTATGAAGTGGGCCGTATCCATTAGTTTTTATAGGCTTTTCTGTTCAAGGGCATTTATTTCCATACCAGGCTGTGATGCAGCCAATCAATATACTGTACTCCACCTCACATCTATAGAAGTCTGCCAAAGTTTCAGATGTCATGCTGAATCTTCAGAAACATCTGAGGAAGTAGAGGTACTGCCATGCTTTCATTGTAATTGCACTCCCGTGCTGGGTGCAGGACATTTCCTCTGAAACAATAACACGGAGGAATTTAAAGTTGCTAACACCTCTCCACATCTGCTCCTCCGATGAGTGCTGGCTCATGGACCTCTGATTTCCTCCTCCTGAAGTTAATAATGAGCTCCATGGTCTTGTAGGTAGTGAGTGAGAGATTGTTGTTGTGGCATCACTCAGCCAGATTTTCAATCTATCTCACTCCTACGTGCTGATTCATCACCACCTTTGATTCGGCCAAACATCAGTATTTCCTTGTTATTATTAACATTGTGCACTAGACGCCAGCACCTCTTTCATCCCTCCATTCCCATACCAACCTGAGATGTGCCTATCTCAGATCTGCTCCTTGAATGGCTTTCCCCGCTGTAGGGTATCGCACAAGTTCGTCCAGGAGGAATTCCCAAAATTCTGCCTGGATAACATCCATGACAGTGGAACAGCACCGTGAAATGAAAGCTTAAACCTGAACAGCATAAACCCAAGAGATACAGATGCTGGAAATCCAGAGCAACACAGACAAAATGCTGGAGGAACGTGGCAGGTCAGGCAGCATCTGTGGAAATGAATAAGCAGCTGGTGTTTCAAGGTGAGACACTGCATCAGGACCGGAAGGGAAGGCAGAACAAGGTGGTGTGGTGAGGGAAAGGTGCACGAGCTGAGCACGAAGGTGGGTGCTGATTGGTGGAAAAGCTGGAGGAGGAGTAGTCTGATGGGAGAGGAGGATGGACCGTGAGAGAAAGAGAAGAATAAGGGGAATCAGAGGGAGATGATAGGCAGGTGAGGATAAGAGGAGGGGTAAGAGGGGAGCATACTGCTCATAAGGATTGCATTATTACATGGTGCATTGTGCCAGAATAAATTTAAATAATAACAATGCAGAACAAAATGTAAAAGCTATAGAGAAAGTGCAAGACCATGAGGCTGTATCCATCTCATTTACGAAGGGTCCATTCAGGAGGCTGACAACAATGGGATAGGTTTGTCCTTGAGCCTGGTGATATGTGTTTTCAGGCTCTTGTATCTTCTCCTTCAGTGAGGGGTGAGAAGAGTTGGGTCAGGACAGTCTTTGATTATATTGGCTGCTTTACCAAGGCAGTGAGTTCATGAACAAGAGTCACCCACGGAATTTCATCAGGAGTTGCTTACTAAGGAGAAGAAGTCGCAAAGCCCTTAGGCAATGTGCAACCTTGCTCTACATCAGGACTGTATCAGAATTGACAACTCGACTGCTGGAATCTTATCATCACAATCACTCACAAACCAGTAGCAGCTGTAAGGAAACTGGTCTCAAGAACGCAAAAAGTAATGTTGTGCACAAGATCACCTGTCAGCCAGACAAGACGTGAGCTCTCAACTCATTTATGGGAACCCAAACTAGCAATACAGAGACATAAGACAATAAGATAATAGGAGCAGAAATAGGCCATTTGGCCCATCAAGTCTGCTCTGCCATTTCATCATGGCTGAGCATCTTCCCTCACATCCCCAATCTCTTGCCTTCTCCCTGTATCCATTCATGTCCTGACATAATCCATTATCATCTTGGTACATGAAGACCAACAGGGACACCGTGGCGGTTCTGGCACAGGCAAGTATGAAGCGGGCACGAGAATGTTAAAAAGTGTGGTTCCTTCCCGATAACTCCATAAACAAACATGGGTTTATTTTAAAAAGTGTGGTTCCTTCCCGATAACTCCATAAACAAACATGGGTTTATTTTAAAAAGTGTGGTTCCTTCCCGATAACTCCATAAACAAACATATGTTTATTTTAAAAAGTGTGGCTCTTTCCCGATAACTCCATAAACAAACATATGTTTATTTTAAAAAGTGTGGTTCTTTCCCGATAACTCCATAAACAAACATGGGTTTATTTTAAAAAGTGTGGTTCTTTCCCAATAACTCCATAAACAAGCGTGGGTTTATTTTAAAAAGTGTGGTTCTTTCCCGATAACTCCATAAACAAACATGGGTTTATTTTAAAAAGTGTGTTTTTTTCCCGATAACTCCATAAACAAACATATGTTTATTTTAAAAAGTGTGGTTCTTTCCTGATAACTCCATAAACAAACATGGGTTTATTTTAAAAAGTGTGGTTCTTTCCCGATAACTCCATAAACAAACATATGTTTATTTTAAAAAGTGTGGTTCTTTTCCGATAACTCCATTAACAAACATATGTTTATTTTAAAAAGTGTGGTTCTTTCCCGATAACTCCATAAACAAGCATGGGTTTATTTTAAAAAGTGTGGTTTTTTCCCGATAACTCCATAAACAAACATATGTTTATTTTAAAAAGTGTGGTTCTTTCCCGATAACTCCATAAACAAGCATGGGTTTATTTTAAAAAGTGTGGTTCTTTCCCGATAACTCCATAAACAAACATGGGTTTATTTTAAAAAGTGTGGTTCTTTCCCGATAACTCCATAAACAAACATATGGAAATAGATCTGCAAACCCCGAAGAGTTAAAGAAACGCGAGCCAATAGAATTCAAAGGGCAACTGAAGGGGTAGCCAATCAGGACCGAGACAAGCGAATGGGGGTTATATAAACGTGAGCACTCCCAGAGAGAAACACCAACAACCACGCACTGAGGATTCACCTTGACTGGTGATGAAACGTCTGCAAACTCAGCTCAGCAAACACTGCAGCATCAAACCCCTCAACCCAAACTACCAATATTCACCACCATCCTAAACTTGCTTAACATTCAAAGTAAATTTCTTATCAAATGACGTGTATGTTACCATATAGACCATAAAACACAGGAGCAGAATTAGGCCATTGAGTCTGCTTCCCCATTCCATCATACCTGATTCATTATCCCTCTCAATCCCATTCTCTTGCCTTCTCCCCGTAATCTTTGTCACTGACTAATCAAGAACCTATCAACCTCCATCTTACATATACCCAAAGACTTGGCCTCCATAACCACCCATGGCAATAAATTCCACAGATTCACCACCATCTGGCAAAAGAGATTTCTCCTCATCTCTGTTCTAAATGGACGTCCCTCTATTCTGAAGCTGTGGCCTCTGGTCACTACTCTTACCCACTATAAGAAAATCCTCTCCACATCTGCTCTATCTAGGCCTTTGAATATTAGATAGGTTTCAGTAAGATTCCCCCTCCCACCTTATTCTTCTAAACTCCAGCGAGTACAGGCCCAGAGCCATCAAATGCTCCTCATATTTCATTCCCAGAATCATTCTTGTGAACATCCTCTCGTCTCTCTCCAATACCAGCCCATCATTTAAGGACACAGAACTGCTCACAATACTCCAAGTGCAGTCTGACCAATACCTTATAAAGCTTCAGCGTTGAAGTCTTCTTTCAGATTCATTTTCTTGTGGGCATTTACAGGAAACCGGCTGCTTTACCGAAGCAGAGAGAAGTGTAGAGTTTGTGGAAGGGAGGCTGGTTTCTGTGATGTGCTGAGCTGTGCCCCACAAATCTCTGCAACGGCTAGCAATCATATTCCCTTTCGGCCCTCTCTGAATTCTGGAATTGATACAGTTAATAATGATGAACTTGTCAGGAACCTGGATCTGAACACTGCAATGAAATGGGTCCAAGCTTTTGAGTTACCGAGTGTGCACCAAATAGATTGGGCAAAATGGATGTAAATGATATTTATAGCAACTCTTTGAAAGCATTTCCATTCCATATTCTTTCCATTATCAAAGGCAGTTTGCCCCCAGCTAGCCGATCCTGCACATTCTGTGGAACTGTCACTCCACACCTCCAACACAGAAGAGTGGAGACCCTCCGGCCCAGAATGTTACCTGTCTGTCTGTCGATGCGGCATGGGACAGGCCTCCCAGTTCAGTGAGCTGCACAACCCAGCGACCCACCGAGTTAACCTGAGCCTAATCACAGGACAACTCTCAACGACCAATTAACCAGCACACTTTTGGAACGTGGGGGATACCAGGAGCACCCAAAGAAAACTCGTGCGGTCACGGGGAGAAAATACAAGCTCCTTACAGAATTGAACTTTGAACTCCGACTCTTCAGGTTGTAATAGTGTCACACTAACCACTATGCTACTGTAGCACCTTAAGTCGGGCTGACTTTTTAACCTAACTGAGGATCAATCAAACTCTCCCCTCCTACAAAACCCTTCATGTTTCTATCATCCAACTGCCAATCTAAGAGTCTATTAAATATACCTGCCTCTACCACCACCTCAGGCAGCAAATTCCATGCACCCACCAATCTCTGTGTAAAAAAACTACCTCTGGCATCCCGCCTAAACTTTCCTCCAATCACCTTAAAATTATGCTGCCTCATATTAGCTATTTCTGCTCTGGAAAAACGTCACTGGCCGTCCACTTGAACTATGCCCCATATCTTCTTCTACACCTCAATGAAGTCACCTCTCTTCCTCCTTCGTTCCAAAGACCTGCTCTCTAATTCAGGCAGCACCCTGGTAAATCTCCTGCGCATCCTCTCTAAAACCTCTTCTACATCCTTTCTGTAATGAGGTGACCAGGACTGAACACAATACTCCAGCGTGGTCCAACCAGGGCTTTACAGAGCTGCAACATTACCCCATGGCTTTCACCTCCTTCATTATAGTGACATTGATCCGGAATGTGTCGAATCCTCTGGATTTAATGCATCAGATGTTAATCTGACTGCACCCTCTCCTTTCAAGAAATGCATGGATATTCAGTGTCACCCAGATCAGCATTAGTGGAGTAGAAGGAATGAAGGGATAAGAAGAGGCGGGGGTGAAGGGGGAGGCCAAGGCTGAGTGGGGCGATGGAGTGAGGGGAGAACTGTTGGGGCCTGTAGGGCTGCTGAGGAGGGAAATTGAGGAAGCTGATCTGGCAACGAAGAATTGTTGGATGTTGTTTACTTGGATTTTCAGAAGGTCTTTGACAAAGTGCCACACATGAGGCAGCTTAACAAGATAAGAGCCCATGGATTTTTAGGATAGATACTAGCATGGGTAGATGATTAGCTGACTGACAGGAGATAAAAGAGTGGGAATAAAGAGAGCCGTTTCTGGTTAATACACACAAAATGCTGGAGGAACTCAGCAGGCCAGGCAGCATCTACGGAAAAGAGTAAACAGTCAAGGTTTTGTGCCAAGACCCTTCAACAGGACTCTTTACTCTCTTCCATAGAGGTCCTTCCAGCCTTTCGTGTGTGTTGCTTGGAGTTCCAGCATCTACAGACTTTCTAGCCTTTTCTGGTTGCCTGCCGTTTGCTAATAGTATTCCGCAGACATTCATGTTGGGACTGCTTCTTTACACGTTATATGACTTGATCTAGATGATGGAATTGTGGCCATGTTTGCAGACAATACAAAGATTTGTGGAGGACAAGTAGTGTTGAGGAAGCAGGAAATCTGCACAAGAACAGACAGATGAGGAGAATGGGCAAAGAGGTGGCAGATGGAATACATGTGTATGGCATGCACATCGGTAGAAGGAATAAAGACGTAGACTATTTTCTAAATGGGAAGAAAATTCAAAAATCAAAGGCGCAAAGGGATTTGGGAGTCCTAAGGCAGGATTCCTTACAGGTTAACTTGCAGAATGAGTTGGTGTTAAGGAAGATAAATAGAATGTGAGCATTCATTTTGAGAGGACTAGAATATAAAATTAAGGATGAAATGCTGAGGATGAATAAGGGCATTGGTCAGTATGCACTTGCAGTGTTGAGAGCAGTTGGGGGCCACTTACACAGAAAAGATGAGCTTGCATTGGAGACGGTCCAGAGGAGGTCTATGAGAATGATTCCAAGAATGAAAGGGTTACCATATGAGGAGCATTTGATGGCTCTGAGTCTGTTCAGAAGAATGAGGGGGGATCTAATTGAAATCTATCGAATATAGAAAGGCTTACACAGAGCGGATGTGAAGAGGATGCTTCCTAATCTGGGAGTCTTTGACCAGAGGGTAGAATTTCAGAATGGAGAGGCATCCCTTTAAAGCAGAGATGAGGGGGGATTGCTTTAGCTGGAGGGTGGTGAATCTGTGGAATCCATTGCAGGCCAAGGCATTGGCTATCTTTAAAGCGGAGGCTGATAGGTTCTTAATTAGTCAGGGCATCAAAGGTTACTGGGAGAAGACAGGAGAATGGCTTGAGAGGGATAATAAATCAGCCATAATGGAATGGCTTAATTCTGCTTCTACATCTCAGGGTTTATGGTGTTATCTGAACATGAAATAGAGTGGAGAGCATGGAAGACCACGATCGCGGAGAGTTACAGCATGGATGCTGGTCCTCCGGTCCAGCTTGTCCATGCTGGCTGTGTTGCCCAGCGAGCTAACCCCATCTACCCACATTTTATGAACATGGTGGGCATGTTATGTTGGCACCTGAATATGTGGGGACACTTACAGGCTGCCCCCAGCTCATCATTAGGTTTTGTTGATGGAGCAGGCTCGATGGGCTAAATGGCCTAATTCTGCTCCCATGTCTTATGATCTTATGATTAATGTATACAAAACATTTCACTATATGTTTCAATGTGCTGCCCCTAATGCCCTTTAAAATCTCTGAACTCTGATCTTGATCGTATGGCCCTCTTATTTTTAGCCAACCCTTCCAAAAGACCATAGGCCATTCAGCCCAAGTCTGCTCGATCATGGAATATTTAGAGTCCCCGTCAAACCCATTCTCCCTGTATCCTTTGACACCCTGACTACTCAAGGACCTATGAATCTCCACTTTAAATATAATATAGAAATGTATAGCACAAAAACATGCCTATTGGCCCATCCAGTCCATGCCCAGCCATTTAAGCTGCCTCCTCCCATTGACTTGCACTGGGACCATAGCCCTCCATACCCCTACCGTCCATGTACCCATCAAACTTTGCTTAAACATTGTAATCAAACTTGCATGCATCACTGCGCTGGCCACTCGTTCAACACTCACAACCCTCTGAGTAAAGAACCCTCATGTTCTCCTTAAATGTTTCACCTTTCACTCCTAACCCATGATCTCTGGCTGTAGTCCCACCCAACCTCAGTGGAAAAAGCCTGCTTGCATTTACTAAACCTACACCTCTCATAATTTTGTATACTTCTATCAAATCTCTCAATCTTCTGTGTTCCAAGAAATAAAGTCCTAACCTATTCAATCTTTCATTATAACTCAGGTCCCCCAGACCCAGCTCAAGCTTGTAAATTTTCTATGAACTCTTTTGACTTTGTTTATATCTTTCCTGTAGGTAGGTGACCAAAACTGCACACAATACTCCAAATTAGGGCTCACCTACATCCTCTCCAACTTCAACATAACACCCCATCTCCTGTAGTCAATACATTGATTTATGAAGGCCAAAGTGCCAAAAGCTTTCTGTAAGACCCTATCTACCTGTGACATTCCTTTCAATGAATTATGAACCTGTATTCCCTTTGTTCTACAACCCTCGCCAGTGCCCGACCGTTCACTGTGTAAACCTGCCCTGTTGGCCCTACTGAAGGGCAGCACCTCATACTTGTCTGCATTAAATTCCATCTGCTACTTTCAGCCCATTTTTCCGGATTTTCCACATCCCATCGCATGCCATGATAGTCTTCCTCGCTGTCCACTACACTCCCAATTGTGGTGTCCAGGGGGTGGGACTGATGAAGGGAGAAAAGGATCAGCCATGACAGAATGGTGAAGCAGACTCGATGGGCCAAATGGCCTAATTCTGCTCCTATGTCTTATGGTCTCTAGTCTTATGTTATTGATATCAGGCTCACTGGCCTATAATTCCCTCATTTATTTTTAGAGCCTTTCTTAACCAGCAGGACAAAATCGGCTATGCTCTAATAAGTCAGCATCTCACCTGTTGATAAGGATGATGGTCTAAATATTTCTGCATTTGCCCTCCATAGGATCCAACGGAACAATTTGTCAGGCCCTATGGATTTATCCACCCTGATTTGTCTCAGAACAGCACAGTCCTCCTCCTCTGTAATCTGTATAGAGTCCATGAAGTTGATGCCTTTTTGCCCTACTTCGATAGACTCTGTGTGCATGTCCTGAGCAAATACAGATGCAAAACATTTATTTAAGATTTCCCCCATCTCTTTTGGCTCCACACATGAATTACATTTCTGATCTTCCAGGGGACCAATTTTGTCCTTTGCAATCCTTTTGCTCTTAACATACCTTTGGGATCCATTAGGATTCACCTTCACCTTATCTGCTAAGGCAACCTCATGCCTTCTTTTTGCCTCCTTGATTTATCTCGTGTGTTCTCTTACACAACACCTTGTCATGCTCTGGGGACTTGCCTCAGGGTAGCAAATATTTTGTCCTTTGTAATCTGTACAGGGTCCATGAAGTTGGTGCTGCTTTGCCTCACTTTTACAGACTGTGTATCTGTCTACTGAGTAAGTACAGAAGAAAATAATGTATTTAAGATAGAAACACAGAAAACCTACAGCACAATACAGGCCCTTTGGCCCACAATGCTGTGCCGAACACGTAGTTACTTTAGAAATTACCTAGGGTCACCCATAGCCCTCTATTTTTCTAAGCTCCATGTACCTATCCGAGAGTCCCTATCATATCCACCGCCACCACCGTCACCACAAGCCCACTCCATACACTCACACTCTCTGAGTAAAAAAACTTACCCCGACATCTCCTCTGTACCGACTTCCAAGCACCTTAAAACTGTGCCCTCTAATGTTAGCCATTTTAGCCTTGGGACAATGCCTCTGACTATCCACATGATCAATGCCTCCCATCATCTTATACACCTCAATTAGGTCACCTCTCATCCTCCGTCTCTCCAAGGAGAAAAGGCCAAGTTCACTCAACCTGTTCTCATAAGGCATGCTCCCCAATCCAGGCAGCATCCTTGTAAATCTCCTCTGCACCCTTTCTATGGTTTCAACATCCTTCTTGTAGTGAGCTGACCAGAACTGAGCACAGTACTCCAACTGGGGTCTGACCAGGGTCCTATACAGCTGTAACATTACCTCTCGGCTCTTGAACACAATCCCACATGCTTGATAAAGGCCAATACACTGTATACCTTATTAACCACAGATTCAATCTGCACAGCAGCTTTGAGTGTCGTATGGACTCAGAACCCAAGATCCCTCTGTTCCTCTACACTGCCAAGAGTCTTACCATTAATACTGTATTCTGCCATTATATTTGACCTGTCAAAATGAACCACTTCGCACTTCACATGGGTTAACACCATCTGCCACTTCTCAGCCCAGTTTTACATCCTATCAATGTCCTGCTGTAACCTCTGACAGCCCTCCACACTATCCACAACACCCCCAACCTCCCCCATTTGTTTTGGTTCCACACATGGATTATCATTCTAGACTCCCAGAGGATCAATTTTGTCCTTTGCAATCCTTTTGCTCTTAACATATCTGTAAAATCCATTTGGATTCTCCTTCACCTTGTCTGCTAGAGCAAATTCATGGTTTCTTTTAGCCATCCTGATTTCTTTCTTAAGCATTCTCTTTCATTTCTTATACACCATAAGCACCTTATTTGTTCTTACTTGTCTATACTTGCTACACACGTCCTTTTTTCTCTTAACCAGGGTCTCAATATCTCTTGAAAACACCAGTTTCCCACACCTGTTATCTTTACCTTTTATTCTGACAGGCACTTACAAGCTTTGTACCCTCAAAATTTCTTTTTTGAAGGCCCCCCACTTACCAAGTACCTTTGCTAGAAAATGGCCTGCCCCAATCAACACTTGCCAGATCCTTTCTGATACCATCAAAATTGGCCTTTTTTCAGAATCTCAACCCACGGACCAGACCTATCTTTTTGCATATTTGCTTTGAAACTACTGGCATTGTGATCACTTGATGCAAAGTGTTCCCCTACATAAACTTCTGTCACTTGTCCTGTCTCATTCCCCAATAACAGATCAAGTGTCACACACTCTTTCATTGGGACTTCTATGTACTGATTGAGAAAACTTCCTTGAACATTTGACAAACTATCCTATCTAGTCCATTCACAGCATTGGAGTCCCAGTTAATATGTGGAAAGTTAAAATCACCACTATAATAACCTTATGTTTCTTGCAACAGTCATTGACCTGACCTCCACAGCTGTCTATGGCAATGAATTCCACAGATTCACCACCCTCTGGCTAAAGAAATTCCTCTTCATCTCTTTTCTAGGTGGACGTCCCTCTATTGTGAGGCTGTGCCATCAGGTCCTAGATTCCCCCACTAGGAAAAATCCTCTCCACATCCACTCTCTCTAGGCTTGGGGAAAAGGACTATTCATGTTGAAGACAAGACTAGTGGAGTATGTCAAGCTGGAGGTCTGTAATTAGTGGTGTTCCACAGGGATCTGTGCTGGGACTTCTGCTGTTTGTGATGTACATAAATGACCTGGATGAAAATGTAGATGGGTGGGTTATTTATTTATTTATTGACATTAGTAAATTTGTGAATGATACCAAGATTGGTAGAGCTATGGACAGTGTAGAAGACTGGCGAAGTATACAGCACAATATAGATCAGCTGGAGTTACGGGCAGAGAAACGGCAGAAAGAGTTTAACCCAGATAAATGTGATGTGTTGTACCTTGGTAGGGCAAATGTAAGGAGACAGTACGTCTTTGGACTGTGGGAGGAAACTGGAGTACCCAGAGAAAACCCACATGCACACGAGAAGGAACGTACAAACTTTCTAGAGTCAGTTATCAAAGATGTGATAACAGCACATTTGGAAAGCAGTGAAATCATCGGACAAAGTCAGCATGGATTTGTGAAAGGGAAATCATGTCTGACAAATCTCATAGAATTTTTTGAGGATGTAACTGGTACAGTGGATAGGGGAGAACCAGTGGATGTGGTATATTTGGATTTTCAAAAGGTTTTTGACAAGGTCTCACACAGGAGATTAGTGTGCAAACTTAAAGCACATGGTATTGGGGGTATGATATTGATGTGGATAGAGAATTGGTTGGCAGACAGGAAGCAAAGAGTGGGAATAAACGGGACCTTTTCAGAATGGCAGGCAGTGACTAGTGGGGTACCGCAAGGCTCAGTACTGGGACCCCAGTTGTTTACAATATATATCAATGACTTAGATGAGGGAATTAAATGCAGCATCTCCAAGTTTGCGGATGACATGAAGTTGGGCGGCAGTGTTAGCTGTGAAGAGGATGCTAAGAGGATGCAGGGTGACATGGATAGGTTAGGTGAGTGGGAAAATTCATGGCAGATGCAATTTAATGTGGATAAATGTGAGGTTATCCACTTTGGTGACAAAAACAGAAAAACAGATTATTATCTGAATGGTGGCCAATTAGGAAAATGGGAGGTGCAACGAGACCTGGGTGTCATTATACACCAGTCATTGAAAGTGGGCATGCAGGTACAGCAGGCAGTGAAAAAGGCGAATGGTATGCTGGCATTCATAGCAAGAGGACAGTACAGGACATAGTACAGGAGCAGGGAGGTACAACTGCAGTTGTACAAGGCCTTGGTGAGACCACACCTAGAGCACTGTGTGCAGTTTTGGTCCACTAATCTGAGGAAAGACATTCTTGCCATAGAGGGAGTACAAAGAAGGTTCACCAGATTGATTCCTGGGATGGCAGGACTTTCATATGAAGAAAGACTGGATGAACTGGGCTTGTACTCGTTGGAATTTAGAAGATTGAGGGGGGATCTGATTGAAACGTATAAGATCCTAAAGGGATTGGACAGGCTAGATTCAGGAAGATTGTTCCCGATGTTGGGGAAGTCCAGAACGAGGGGTCACAGTTTGAGGATAAAGGGGAAGCCTTTTAGGACCGAGAATAGGAAAAACTTCTTCACACAGAGAGTGGTGAATCTGTGGAATTCTCTGCCACAGGAAACAGTTGAGGCCAGTTCATTGGCTATATTTAAGAGGGAGTTAGATATGGCCCTTGTGGCTAAAGGGATCGGGGGTATGGAGAGAAGGCAGGTATAGGGTTCTGAGTTGGATGATCAGCCATATCATACTGAATGGTGGTGCAGGCTCGAAGGGCCGAATGGTCTACTCCTGCACTTATTTTCTATGTTTCTATTACAGAGAACTCTGGAATTGAACTCTGAGCTCTGACGCCCCCAGCTGTAATATTGTCACATTAACCGCTACACTATCGTGGCCCTTGTGCTTTCACAAGTTGATAAGAAAAGAAAAACAAGAAATTCAAGGGAAGAGGGGAGAAATTCTTTGAGTTTTATTTATTACTATGTACAGATGTTGCCTGTTCAGTGAAGGTGCTATAGTCACCTGTATGTGCTCTAAGTGACAAAGGCAATGGATTTAAAATTGGTATGCAAGAATTGGACTTCGTGCGTCGTACATTGTTGTAGCAAGTTCCATCATGCATTGGAGATGTTTGAACCCCAGACCAACCTGATATGGGGACACAGCTGTGGCATGGAAAACCATGTCACTCTCATACCATCCACCGGTTACAGCTGGAACATGTCTTGAGCTCAAGGACAGAGGAGAAGGAACGGATTCCTCAGTCCAACCATGTTCTCAACAAGCACAGAGCACCCCCTCTGCTCATTTGCAACTGAAGTATCAGACAGATCGACTATAGGATCTTCAAATCCTACTCATTTAAAATCACAATGAATTCACTTTCTACAAACCTGCAGTCACTGTTGAAACCAAGCCCCTGATTAAGGTACAACCGTCAGCGTCACATGCAGAGGGGAACGGAGACGGGGAGCAGGTCCACAGTATCAAGATTCCAGCTCAAGGACGCATAATCAGTGAAGGCTTCTTCTTTGTTCTTGAACTTGTGAAGGTGGAGAGAGGGTCTTTCTAATGTTGTGTTCACCAATGCTGGTCCGGTGCTGGGATATTGCAGTATCTACAGGCTGATCTGTGCAGGATGGACTGCATCACCCCAAAATGGCAAGACATTGAGTATGATTGGCATCTGGAGCTAGCCAGGAGATCTGGGATGGAGGCCTCAAATCCAGCGAGCAAACTTCCCTTTCACTCAGCTTTGGTGATGGAAACCCAGCAACTATGTCACATTAATCCAGAGAATTTGATTTCATTTTAAAAGAGGAACCTACTCATGGTCCAGTAACGTTACAGTCCCAGTTATCCAGAGATCTGGACTAATTATTCTGCGAGCAGGATGTAAGTTAGAACTCTGAGAATTGGAATTCACTTGAAAATGTCAGGGAAAGAGATGCTGGACTTGGCCAGGTTGTTGTAAAGCTGCTAGACTGTTATAGAAAGCCAATCAGTTCAACAACGTCATTTAGAGATGGAAACCTGCTCAGTTTGGGCTATAGGTGATCCAGGTTCTTTACTAAATGACTCTTAACCTCCCTCTAAATGACTCACAGCAGGACCACGAGGAATGAAGCATATGTGACCAGCCTTCCCACATAAGGAGCCATAAGGCATGGTATACAAGTTGCATATATAGGTTGTCGGTGAGGCCAGACTGTGTAAGGGTTTGCTCCTGTTATAGGGAAGGCGTGCCTAAACTAGAAAGAGTGCAGAAATTTACGAGGATGCTGCGAGGGATTTTTGAGAGGTTGCCAAGCTAGGTCCTAATTCCTTGGAGTACAGAAGGATAAGGGTTGAACTTGATAACAGATAAGGAGGATAGTACCAGCCTTTTCTCCAGGGTAGGGAAATCCAAAGCTAAGAAGTATAGATTTAGGATGAAAGGGGAAAGATTCTAAAGGGACCTGAGGGGAAATCTTTTCACACAGAGGTTGGTGAGCGGGGAGAGAGAGAAAGAGAGGAGGCGAGAGAGAGTGATAGGGAGAAAGAGAGTGAAAGAGACAAGGACAGAGAGAGCGAAGTGGGGGGCTGAAAGGCAAATAAAGAGAAGGGGGAGAGGGTAGGGTATAGGGAGAGGGAAGAGGAGTGATGAGAGTGGAAGTGGGAGAGAGGAAAGAAAGAGAGAAAATGAAGGGAAGAAAGGTGGGGAGAGAGAAAAAGAAGGGAAGGGGAAAAGAGAGAATGAAGAGGAAGAGGGGAAGAAGAGGAAGCACGACAAGAAGGAACGAGAGGGGAGAGAGATCGAGAGAGAATGAGAGCAGAGACAGGAGATTTACCTCCTTTTTCACTGAACACACATGTATGCTCTGTATTTTACTAGGGTTCATGGAAGCAGGATAAAAGGAGAATACTCTGACGTCACACAGGTTAGCACGTAGCTACACAGCTTGGAACAAATTCCTGCTCCAGGTTCCCTGGAATTATGATGTGAAAGGTGACAAAAATGCAGATTCAGCTCATGAACAAACACAATACAATTAACCTTGGAGAGGGTTGGTCCCAACATCTCACCCACTTCCTGTGAGCTCTGAATCTGATTGGATGGTGATCTCTGAAAGAGTTGGGATAGAATGTTGAAGTTGTATATGACATTGGTGAGGATCTGTTTGGAGGATTTCTACAAATAATTTACTTATTTCAAATGTAGTGAATTACTACACGATTTGCAACCTTTGAACGTAATGGAATAATTTTCCTACAGGAAAGATGTAAATGAGATTGAAAGAGTACAGAGAAAATTTACAAGGATGTTGCTGGGACTTGAGGACCTGAGATACAGGGAAAGATTGAATAGGTTGGACTTTATTCCCTCGAGCGTAGGAGTTGATAAGAGATATACAAAATTATGAGGGGTATAGATAGAGTAAACTGGCTTTTTCCACTGACTAGAGAGACTAAAACTACAGGTTATAGGTTAAGGGTGAAAAGTGAAATGTTTAGGGGGAATACAAGGGGGATCTTCTTCACTGGTGCGAGTGTGGAACAAGCTGCCAGCAGAAGTGTGGGTTCGATTTCAACATTTAAGAGAATTTTGGGTGGATACATGAATGGGGAGGGTGTAGAGGGCAATGGTCCGGTTGTGTGTCGGTGGAAGTAGGCAGAATAACAGTTTGGCATGGACTAGATGGGCTGAATGGCCTGTTCCTCTGCTGCAGTGTTCTATGACTCCAGTGGATTATCTGACAACGAATGGACGCACACTCTGAAAAGAGCTTCTGTGTCCTTGAGCTTGTCAACAGAACACAACTTCAACATTGTCATCTGCCAATTGGAACGGTAAGATGTGACTGGGGAGAAGGGCACAACGACCCTCGGCAGTTCCCTGTGGTCGCAAATCAAGTATGAAAACATACCAACATACTAAAAACTTCCATAAGAAGCGTGACAGATATAATTACATATAAATATCAGCTATGATTGTCAACAGTATCAACATATCAATGAAAACAGTGTATGAAAAATTCTTTCTGTGATAGAGCAACATTAATATCATGGAGAATGTAAACATTATTTCCTCAAGATGATCTGGCATCCACTCACAGAATACTCAGCAATCATAAGAAGAGGAATTGCCTCTATATGTCCAAACCCTTCAACCTGAGAACCCAAGAACTCAGTCACAAGTTGGGAGCAGATCCTTGCACAAACATGTCTTTGATTCCACGTTGCGAGAGGTATGTTTTCTGCCGTTATATCCAAATTCTCACCACCAGGACCCTTGGAGTTTATTTACACGATTGCTCTGAGAAATGGAGCCACCTTGCACGTGTATCATGAGGTGGATAATGTTGGTCCTCATGGGTGAGAGAGGCATGTAGCAGAGGTGGGCAAACATTCAGCTTGTGATGCTCCTCCAAAAGAAAATGGAGATGTGGAGACAGAGAAGGATGAGATCTGAACTGTACCCAGAAGATCAGGACCAGAGATCCTGGAGCGTTCAGGTCAGAGAGAAGAACTAACTTTCCTGAACTTATGGAAGTCCAAACCTGAAAGACAAAAGAAGAGAGTCACACACATCACATTGAAACTGTGGACTGCAGGCAGCTTTTCTGCACAGGTTTCCTGTCATCTTCAGATTCGACGGACCAGGACCTCTGAAGAATGACAATAAAGAATCTTAAGCTCTGGAGTCTGAGTTCAAGGTCCTCCTACAAGTGGGCAAACATTGACCTCCTTCAGTAAGATCTTACACGTTGCAGTGAGATCAACCCACATCCCTCAAATGTAGACTTAATTACTTTTGGAACGTGGGAGGAAACCTGAGCACCCGGAGGAAACCCACACAGTCATGGGCAGAAGGTACGAACTCCTTACAGACAACAGAGGGAATTGAACCCCGTACTTATGATTGTTGGCGCTGTAGAGTGTTAAGCTAACTGGCATGCTACCATGCCACACTGTGAATCACTTTTGGATGTTTCTAGTGCCAGTATATAGAGCGGCAGAAAAATACAGCACAGAAACAGGCCCTGCAGCCCATCTAGTAGTGCTGAGCTACTGAAACTGCCTACTCCCAATGATCTGTACCTGGACAACAGCCCCCCATACCCTTACTATCCATGTACCTATACAAACTTCTCTTTAACATTGAAGTCCAGCTCACATGCACCACTTGTGCTGGCAGCTCATTCCACACTCTCAGGACCCTCTGAGTGAGGAAGTTTCCCCTCATGTTCCCCTTAAACTTTTGACCTTTCAGTCTTAACCCATGACCTGTGGTTGTAGTCCCACCCCACCTCAGTGGAAAAAGCCTGCTTGCATTTACCCTATCTATAATTTTGTACATCTCTATCACATCTCCTCTCAGTCATCTACATTCTAAAGAATACAGTCCTAACCTATTCAGTCATTCCTTATAACTCACGTCCTCCAGAAGCAGCAACATCTTTGTAAATTTGCTCTGTACTCTTCCAACCTTGTTTACATCTTTCCTGTAGGTAGGTGACCAAAACTGCACACAATACTCCAAATAAGGCCTCACCAATGTCTTACACAACTTCAACATAACATCCCATCTTCTATATTCAATGCATTGATTGATAAAGGCCAAAATGCCAAAAGCTTTCTTTACAATCCTATCTGTGACACCACTTTCAACAAATTATGTACTTGCATTCCCAAATCTCTTTGTTCTACCACACTCCTCAATGCGTACTGTTCACTGTGTAAAACCTACCTTGGTTGGTCCTACCAATGTGGAACATCTCACGTTTGACTGCATTAAATTCCATCTGCCATTTTCTAGCTAACTTTTCTGCCATTTTTCCAGTTTTTCCAGATCCCACTGCAAGCCATGATAATCTTCCTACCTGTCCACTACACTCTCAATTTTGGTGTCATCTGCAAATTTGCTGATCCAATTAACCACATTATCATCCTGATTAATGATATAGATAAAAAACAACAACAGACCTAGTACCAGTCCCTGCAGCACACCATCAGTCACAGGCTTCCAGTCAGAGAGGCAACCACATATTACCACTCTCTGGCTTCTCCCACAAAGCCAATGTCTAATCCAATTTATTACCCCATCCTGAATGTCGAGTGACTGAACCTTCCTGACCAGCCTCCCAAGTGGGATCTCGTCAAATGCCTTTCTAAAGTCCATGTAGACAACATCCCACTTGCCTTGCCTTCATATATTTTCCTGGTAACTTCCTCAAAAAACTCTATAAGATTGGTTAGACATGACCTGCCATGCACAAAACCATGCTGGCTGCCCTTAATCGGTCCCTATCTATCCAAATTATTATATATCCATTCCCTTAGAACACGTTCCAATAACTTTCCCTCTATTGATATCAGGCTCACTGGCCTATAATTTCCTGGTTTATGTTTAGAGACGTTCTTAAACAGAAGAATAACACTGGCTATCCTCCAATCCTTCCACATCTCACCTGTCCATAAGGATGATTTAAATATCTCTGCTAGGGCCCCAGTAATTTCTGCACTTGCCTCCCATGGGATCTGAAAGAACACCTTGTCAGGCCTTTCTTAAATCAAGACCACAAGACATAGGAGCATAATTAGGGCATTTGGCCCATCAAAAGGGACTAAAGCAGTATATATTGTGCAAGAACCCTGTACAATCCCCCCTCATTTGTGACAAAGAGTGGTGACAATCCCCCTCATTTCGAAAGTCCAAAGCACTTGCAATAAGGGGCACAGTCTGTACTGTCAAATTCAGCACCAATATCCTGGAAATTGTCCTTACCTGATGGGCTGTTGGTTTGGGATCTACAATCACCAACGATAATCTGTAAACTGTTGACGGAAATCCAAGCTTGCTGCCCACGGTTTAGGTTTTTCACAAACCTTTGAAAAGGACATAGCAAGTGCTGGTCATTAAACTGTTTTCATCATTAAATCTAATAACCCGTCTCCTCTATGTCCAACTACTTAACAAAGTATTGAATAATTTACTATTCAACAAAATATTTACAAAACAAAACAAAACACTTACTATTTAACAGTATCTTCACCTAAAATAGAACCATGGTGCACATTATTTAAGGATGTTGAGGCAAGCTGATTTATAACAAGACAACAATTTTCTGACATTTTGATTTCCTCGTATCCAAGCTGTGCCAATGGTTTGGTGGAATTCCCTTCAAAGTTTTGGCTTTGGTTTCTTTTTCAATGTCCCCAAGTGACATCCAGCAGCCACTGAGGTCACTTCTCACTGATTATCTTATTTAACTTCCTGTTTTGCCCTGTTTCAATTTTCTCAGGCCCATGGGTTTGATAAAGGTTCATGGTGATTTCTGCAACCATGAAACTGTCTCCCTGCTGGATGTGTGTCTGGGATCGAGTGTTTCTGGGCTGTAGAATATACATGTCACAGTTATGTATCGTTCCTCTGCTCACAATGCTGTGGCAACATTTTAATCTGCTCCAAGACCAATCTAACCTTTCCTGCCACATAACCCTCTTTTTCTTTCATCCGTGTCTCTCAAATGCCCCCCATGTATCTGCCCCTACCACCGCCCCTGGTGGCATGTCCCCTGCACCCACCACTCTCTGAAAGTTAGAGAAGAATCTGACCATGTGCCGTGTGATGGGGGGGGGTAGGGGCGCCTTTTTCTGATTGTTGAAAGATGCTTCTGCCGTGAATGGCTTTGGGTTTGTGTAACGGCAGCAGTTAAACTTAAGTATCATTCTCTTACTGAATGGGATTTAAAACCCCGAGCAAAATGAGAGCACAGTGGCGATGTATTATGCTCAGGGAAGCAAACAGCATTCTCAGGGAGTTATTGATCGTGTGTTGAGATGATAGGCTCCCTAAGGCACCCATCTCCTTATTAGATAGGCTCACCCCAGTTCCCCCTTCATCCCATATCCTCAATAACCACAGGGCCAAAGACTCCCCAGCCCTTTGTCTGTACCTATCCCCTAAACTCACTAATTGCTTTGTAGAAAAGTTCTACGCCAGTGGGCTAATACATAATTATACTGCGATAAGTTATATTGAAATAACTTCTGGAGCAATAGGACATGTGGTTATTGCAGCAGTTTTCCAATAAAAAGGGTGGTGCTGTCTTTAATAGACCAGCCGTTGGTCATCCTGGAAGTACAGCAATTCAATTAGTACAAGGTTCAGAGTGTGTAGAAGAGGACGTGTGTAGCCGGGTACGGAAGTTGGATAAGCAGATGGGGAGTGGGAGATCCTGTATATCCCGTAAATAAAAATATTTTTAGCATTGTTTAATGCCGGAGTCCTGGAGGAGCAGGTAAGTGGGATTCCCACCCCCAGCCTCTATGCAATGTACAGCAATGTCATGCACTTAGGTAGCAGAAATAAATGTGCGGACTATTTTCTAAATGGGGAGAAAATCCAAAAATCTGAGATGCAGAGGGACTTGGGAGTCCTTGTGCAGAACAACCTGAAGGTTAACTTGCAGGTAGAGTCGGTGGTGAGGAAAGCAAATGCCATGTTTGGATTCATTTCAAGAGGTCTAGAATACAAGTGCAATGATGTGACGCTGAGGCTTGAAAAGGCACTGGTGAGGCCTCACCTTGAGTATTGTGAACAGTTTTGGGCCCCTCATCTTAGAAAAGATGTGCTGGCATTGGAGAGGGTCCAGAGGAGGTTTACAAGGATGCCACCAGGAATGAAAGGGTTATCATACAAGGAACGTTTGATGGCTCTGGGTCTGTATTTGCTGGAAGTCAGAAGGATGAGGGGGGATCTCATTGAAACCTTCTGAATGTTGAAAGACCTAGACAGAGTAGATGTGGAAAGGATGTTTCCCATGGTGGGAGAGTCTAGAACAAGTGGCACAGCCTCAGGATAGAGGGGTGCCCTTTCAAAACAGAGATACAATAGAATTTCTTTAGCCAAAGGGTGGTGAATTTGCGGAATTTGTTGCCCCATTCAGCTGTGGAGGCCAGGTCGTTGGGTGTATTTAAGGCAGAGATTGACAGTCTCTTGATTGGACATGGCATCAAAGGTTACGGGGAGAAGGCCAGGAACTGGGGTTGAGGAGGAGAAAAAAAGATTAGCCATGATTGAATGGTGGAGCAGATTCGATGGGCCAGAGGGCCTAATTCTGCTCCAGTGTCTTATGGTCAGTGTGGAGGAAGTAATGTCCAGGGAAGCAAGATAGGGAGGCTGTTGACTGGGAAGGGTTGTTCTTCAAATCTTCGACAGATAAGGGTTCCTTTTATCCTCTGCCGGATTCCTTGCATTCCATTCAGGGTTCCCTGTAAAGGATATTGTCTAACAATTGCCAGCAGAAGGAATCGGCAGAGGGGCGGTGGCTAGCATATTCATGCCTCATTGTTGAGGGAGGGGATCATTTGACCTGTATCCCTGTTCCCTGTAAATGATTTGAATGTAGAGTGGTGCTGTGAGTGCTCTGTAGAGTGAATGTAGAGTGCTCTGGAGGAGCACCTGCCTTGCTGGTGAGTAAGGGGGCTGTTACAAAGAAAAGGAAGTTTTGAATGATAGCCTTTCTCAGCATGGTGTGGCCAGACTGTCCCAGGAACTGATTTCAATGATCTTAGATTACCTGCTTACAAAGGAAGGTGGCATTTGTACTGTTATTGGTCAAGAATGCCGACGGGTCGGGTAACATCACTTACCTGGTTGACCACATTGAGAGTCAGTGAATAAGATTAAGCTGGGAACCAGCTCATTAGCTATTACACTCCAGGGTGGGACTGGTGGAATTTTGGGATGAAGGGAGGCTGGTGGACTACTGTAGTATAGTGGGAGGTGACTACAGTACTCTTGTGTTTTATGTGTAACTTAGTTGGGAGCTCGTGTGAGTCATACCAGTCTGAGGTTTGGATCATCACGTTTGCAACTTCTGAGGGGGTGTACCTTATTAAGATTATCAAAATTCATTTCCATTATGATTGGTTAGTTTAGAAACCGCAGCTGTTCTTCCTATTGGCTCGCTGCCGGGTGTCTAGATCCAAATATCCTGGGTATATAGGGAGCACGTGTGGGAGGTTCTGTCTCTCTTCTTTTGTTTAAGGTAAGTGGTGCACATAGCCATTGGGAAGGTATGCTCTGCACATGCTTTTAGCTAAGTATGTTTGTTGAATGTAGATTTGTTGAATACTCAGCTTTGTAGTGTCTGTAACTTGGGGAACATGAATGTTTGGTTGAATTTTTACTGTTGTAAGGGTCTAGTCAAAGCAGAAGCCTTGGATAACTAGTTCAGTGCGTGTTCTCAGCACAAGGGATAAAGCCTTCGCCTCTGGAGACCATCAGGAGCTCAAGAGATGCCACTATGATTTACATAGAGTTACCAAGGTGGCAAAACGGCAATACAGGACAAATTCAACAATCAATTTCCCAGCTCTTCACTTCATCCTTCCCCCTCCAGGTTTCACCTATCACATTGTGTTTCTTTCTCCCCTCCCCTCACTTTTTAAATCTACTCCTCAGTTTTTTTTCTCCAGTCCTGCCAAAGGGTTTCAACCCAAAATGTCGACTGTATTGTTTTCCTAGATGCTGCCTGGCCTGCTGAGCTCCTCTAGTATTTTGTGTGTGTTACATAGGGACAGAATCCAGTCACAGCTCTGCAACAATGTCACATGCAGCATTGACAGGGACCGCATACCATCGTGGACTTCAGGAGGAAACACAGCAGTGCAGTCAACATCACCGCCTCGCTCCCGGGCGGGCTAAATGTTTTTTTGTTCTCGATTCAAGGTTGATAGGACTGAAGCCCTGAGGAGAGCCGCCAGCGAGACCTGCACCCTGGTCATCTCCAAGGCTGAGGTACGTAGGACATTCCAACATGTCAACAGCCATAAGGCAGTGGGGCTGGGCGGCATCCCAGGGCATGTCCTCAAATTGTGTGCTCAACAGCTGGCTGGTGTGTTTACGGACATTTTTAATCTCTCCCTCTCACCCACTGTGTAGTGCCCTCCTATTTCAAATTGTTGATCATTGTCCCTGCTTTGAGAAGCTGGTTACGGACTATATCTGCAGCCTGGACCCCTTACAATTCGCTTACCAATGGTACCGGCCTACCGATGACGCCATAGCCACAGCACTACACACTGTCCTCACTCACCTAGAGAAGAGGGATGTGTACTTTAGAATGCTGTCCCTGGACTACAGTTCAGCTTTCAACACCATAATTCCCTCCAGACTTGACAGGAAGCTCAGAGACCTCGGCCTGCACCCCCCCCCCCCGCCTTATGCAGCTGGATCCTAGACTTATATATAAACATATAACAATTACAACACAGAAACAGGCCATCTCAGCCCTTCTAGTCCGTGCCGAACTCTTACTCTCACCTAGTCCCACTGACCTGCACTCAGCCCATTCCTTTCCTGTCCAGATAGCTGTCCAATTTAACTTTAAATGACAACATCGAACCTGCCTCAACCACTTCTGCTGGAAGCTCGTTCCACTCAGCTACCACTCTCTGAGTAAAGAAGTTCCCCCTCATGTTACCTCTAAACTTTTGCCCTTTAACTCTCAACTCATGTCCTCTTGTTTGAATCTCCCCGACTCTCAATGGAAAAAGCCTATCCACGTCAACTCTATCCATCCCCCTCATAATTTTAAACACCTCTATCAAGTCCCCCTTCAATCTTCTATGCTCCAAAGAATAAAGACCCAACTTGTTCAACCTTTCTCTGTAACTTAGGTGATGAAACCCAGGTAAAATTCTCATAAATCTTCTCTGTACTCTCTCTATTTTGTTGACATCTTTCCTATAATTCGGTGACAAAAACTGTACACAATACTCCAAATTTGGCCTTACCAATGCCTTGTACAATTTTAACATTATATCCCAACTCCTATACTCAATGCTCTGATTTATAAAGGCCAGCATACCAAAAGCTTTCTTCACCACCCTATCCACATGAGATTCCACCTTCAGGGAACTATGCACCATTATTCCTAGATCCCTCTGTTCTACTGCATTCTTCAATGCCCTACCATTTATCATGTATGTCCTATTTTGATTAGTCCTACCAAAATGTAGCACCTCACATTTATCAGCATTAAACTCCATCTGCCATCTTTCAGCCCACTCTTCAAACTGGCCTAAATCTCTCTGCAAGCTTTGAAAACCTACTTCATTATCCACAACTCCACCTATCTTAGTATCATCTGCATACTTACTAATCCAATTTACCATCCCATCATCCAGATCATTAATGTATATGACAAATAACATTGGACCCAGTACAGATCCCTGAGGCACACCACTAGTCACCAGCCTCCAATCTGACAAACAGTTATCCACCACTACTCTCTGGTGTCTCCTATCCAGCCACTGTTGAATCCATTTTACTACTTCAATATTAATACCTAACGATTGAACCTTCCTAATTAACCTTCTGTGTGGAACCTTGTTAAGGGCCTTACTGAAGTCCATATAGACAACATCCACCGCTTTACCCTCGTCAACTTTCCTAGTAACCCCTTCAAAAAAATCAGTAAGATTTGCCAAACATGACTTTCCACACACAAATCCATGTTGACTGATCCTAATCAGACCCTGTCTATCCAGATACTTATATATACCATCTCTAAGAATACTTTCCATCAATTTACCCACCACTGACGTCAAACTCACAGGCCGATAATTGCTAGGTTTACTCTTAGAACCCTTTTTAAACAATGGAACAACATGAGCAATACGCTAATCCTCCAGCACCATCCCCGTTTCTAATGATATTTGAAATACTTCTGTCAGAGTCCCTGCTATTTCCACACTAACTTCCCTCAAGGTCCTAGGGAATATCCTGTCAGGACCCAGAGACTTATCCACTTTTATATTCCTTAAAAGCGCTAGTACTTCCTCTTCTTTAATCATCATAGATTCCACAACTTCCCTATCTGTTTCCCTTACCTTACACAATTCAATATCCTTCTCCTTAGTGAATACCGAAGAAAAGAAATTGTTTAAAATCTCCCCATCTCTTTTGGCTCCACACATAGCTGTCCACTCTGATTCTCTAAGGGACCAATTTTATCCCTCTCTATCGTTTTGCTATTAATATAACTGTAGAAACCCTTTGGATTTATTTTCACCTTACTTTCACTTGAGGCTGTCTACAAGAAGGGTCAGAGCTGTCTCTATTTCCTGAGGAGACTGAGGTCCTTTAACTTCTGCCGGACGATGCTGAGGATGTTCTACGAGTCTGTGGTGGCCAGTGCTATCGTGTTTGCTGTTGTGTGCTGGGGCAGCAGGCTGAGGGTAGCAGACACCAACAGAATCAACAGACTCATTCGTAAGGCCAATGATGTTGTGGGGATGGAACTGGACTCTCTGACGGTGGTGTCTGAAAAGAGGATGCTGTCCAAGTTGCATGCCATCTTGGACAATGTCTCCCATCCACTACATAATGTACTGGGTGGGCACAGGAGTACATTCAGCCAGAGATTCATTCCACTGAGATGCAGCACAGAGTGTCATAGGAAGTCATTCCTGCCTGTGGCCATCAAACTTTACAACTCCTCCCGTGGAGGGTCAGACACCCTGAGCCAATAGGCTGGTCCTGAACTGATTTCATAATTTACTGGCATAATTTACATATTACTATTTAACTATTTATGGTTTTACTACTATTTATTATTTATGGTGAAACTGTAACAAAAACCAGTTCCCCCCAGGATCAGTAAAGTATGACTATGACTAGCCAAAGCAACCTCATATCTTCTTTTAGCTTTTCTAATTTCTTTCTTAAGATTCTTTTTACATTCTTTATATTCCTCGAGTACCTCATTTACTCCATGCTGCCTATACTTATTGTAGATATAACTTCTCACCAGATTGCTGACAGGTGGTAAGGATGGGCTCCCTCACCTCTGAGCCTCAACACAGGAGCCCCCCAGGGTTGTGTCCTGAGTCCCCTCCTCTACTGCCTTTACACCCATGCCACACACAGCTCCAATCTGCTGATCAAATTCACAGATGACACGACATTGATCGGCCTTATTTCTAACGGTGACGAGACAAGCTACAGAGGAGAGGTTGACACCCTGACACAGTGGGGCCAAGGTAACAACCTCTCCCTCAATGTCCAGATAATAAAAGAGCTGACTGTGGATTACAGGAGGAACGGAGACGGGCTCGGCCCAATCAATGTCAACGGGTCTGCAGTTGAGAGGGTGAGCGGTTTCTTGCTATACACGTCACTGATGATCTCACCTGGACTGTACACATCGGCTGTGTGGCAAAAAAACCACAACAGCGTCTCTTCCATCTCAGGAGACTGAATAAGTTCGGCATGAGTCCCCAAGTCCTCTAGACCTTCTACAGGGGCACCATTGAGAGCATCCTGACTGGCTGTATCACCACCTGGCATGGGAACTGCAGCAACCTTGATCACTGGGCACTGCTAAGGGGGAGGCCATTTAGAAAGGAGTTGAGGAAAAACTTTTTCACCCAGAGAGTGGTGGATATGTGGAATGCTCTGCCCCAGAAGGTAGTGGAGGCCAAGTCTCTGGATGTTTTCAAGAAAGAGATGGATAGAGCTCTTAAAGATAGCGGAATCAAAGGTTATGGGGATAAGGCAGAAACTAGATACTGATTGTGGATGATCAGCCATGATCACAGTGAATGGCGGTGCTGACTCGAAAGGGCCAAATGGCCTACTCCTGCACCTATTGTCTGTTGCTGAGAGTGGTACGTACAGCAAGGCACATCTGTGGATGTGAACTTTCTGCCACTGAGGACATTTATAGCAGTTGGTGCATAAAGAAGGCCTGGAAGATCATCAGGGACACTAGTCACCCCAACCATAAACTGTTTCAGCTGCTTCCGTCCAGGAAACAGTACCGCAGCGTTAAAGCCTGGACCAACAGGCTATGGGTCAGCTTCTTTCTACAAGCCATTAGACTTATAAACTCACATGACTGAATGTTGCAAGAGTCATAATGCAAAGATTTTTACTTGCTCATGTTGTGGGACGGATGCACAATTTAAACAAATTCAATTCAGTTCTAATTCAATAAATGATTAATATACCCATTTGCCAAGAGTGCTTTCTGTCTCACTTGTTTGGTCCATGAATCTGATGCAATGACACACGACACACCACACACCCACATGCTTATCTTAAATGTCCCTCATATATCTACCTCCACCAGCACATTCCACGTAACCACCCCTTGATCCATAGCCGTCTGAAGGCTCGCTCAGCAGCCTCTGAGACAGTCAGTGGCCCTTTTCTTTGACCTCCGTAATGCCAAGGAGAGAGTAGGTTCTTTACAGAGAGCAGCCAGCAAAGCCTCTACAGCAAACATCTATAGGCTCACATTGTGCCCTCACCCCTGTCTTTGGCACTGTTCTCCTGGTAATCGGCTTTCTTATGCTCAAACACAACTGTCAGTTCTACCATGACCACCTGCTTTGAGGCTTCTGACAGAATGAGCATGTCAGGCCTCAGGAATGATGATGTGATGAACTAGAATATAAAAGCAAGGATCTAACGCTGACAACACACATCAAAGCTGCTGGTGAATGCAGCAGGTCAGGCAGCATCTCTAGGAAGAGGTACAGTCGATGTTTTCGGCCGAGACCCTTCGTCAGGCCCGAAACGTCGACTGTACCTCTTCCTAGAGATGCTGCCTGGCCTGCTACATTCACCAGCAACTTTGATGTGTGTTGCTTGAATTTCCAGCATCTGCAGAATTCCTCTTGTTTGCAGATCTAACGCTGAGGGCTTTTTTAAGGCATTGGTCAGACCACACTAGGAGTATTGTGAGCAATTTTCGGGCCATATCCAAGAAAGGATGTGCTGGCATTGGAGAGGGTCCAGAGGAGGTTCACGTGAATGAACTCAGAAATTAAACGGCTAATGTATGAGTAATGTTTGATCACTCAGGGTCTATACTTGCAGGAATTTAGATGAATGAGGGGGATCACATTGAAAACTAGCGAATATTCAAAGGCCTAGGTAGAGTGAATATGTGGAAGATGATTCCTATAGTGGGGCAGTCCAGGACCAGAAGGCACAGCCTCAGAATAGAAGGACACCCCTTCGGCTCAGAGATGAGGAGGAATTCATTGCCAGGGACGGCTTTGGAGGCAAGTCATTGAGTATACTTACAGTTGTTATTGATAGGTTCCTGATTAGTCAGGGTGTCAAAGGTTATGGGGAGAAGGCAGGAGAATGGGATTGCAAGGGATAGTAAAACAAACATGATTGAATGGCGGAGCAGACTCAATGGGCCAAGTGGCCTAATTCTGCTCCTATATCTTATGGTTTTATAGGATGTGGACCTCTTCCTTTTCCCATTTTGCTGGAATCTGCTGGTCAAACTTACCACTGCCCCTCGCCATTTTCATGCATCAGTTGGACCACATCTCCACTTTTGATCAATAGTTCCTCAGCATCTTGACCTTGCCCATCAGTGTGAGCCTTGTACCTTCCAGGGGACTGTGTCAAAAACAGATAATGCACACTGCTATTACAATATAACACAAGGCCAAAGGAAGACATCCTTCCAAAATGGTTAAACACACAAAATATTTGCACGGAGAAGGTCCCAGTATATATTGAGAAAGTTGAAATCCCCATAACAACAACTTTATTATTTTTACACATTTCCTTAATCTGATACATATCTGTTCCTCAGTGTCCTGGTGATTTAGGGGGTCTGTAATGCAATACCATCAGTGTGATTGCTCCTTTCATACTCTCGAGTTCCACCCAAATAGACTCGGTGTCTGATCCCCTCCACTATGCGCAGCTGTGATATTGTCCCTGACAATTAGTGCAATTCCGGCCACACACCTCCGCACCCCTTTACCTGCTGCTCTTTCTTTACTGAAACTTTGAAACCCTGGTACATTAATCACCCGCTCCTGACCCCCTCTCAATCGAGTTTCAGTAATGGCTATAACATCATCGTTCCATGTACTGAGCCATGCTCAAAGTTCCTCACCCTTATCCTGTACTTGCGGGAATTTAGATGAATGGGGGGATCACATTGAAAACTGTGTTCCCCCAGCAGTTTGTTTTTTTCTGTTCTTAATTTCTTGTGAAACTGTCACTGCCATGTTCTCCCACTAGAGGGCAGTAAAGTCAGGAATGTTAGTTCATGTAATCTACACCCAGCATTCTGAGTCCGAGACCAGTGCTCCCATTCAGAGATCTGGGTGTCTGTATCGAAGGCTGCATCACTCCTTTGATAATATCTACAGCCCAGCCTTCACCAAGTGGGATTTTAAAGGTTAACATAATAGTAGTTTTTGATGGCTCTGGGCCCGTACTCACTGGAGTTTAAAAGAATGAGGGAAGAATTCATTGAAACCTATTAAATATTGAAAGGCCTACAGTAGATAGAATGGACATGCAGAGTCTGTTTCCTATAGTGGGGGAGTCTAGAACCAGAAGGCACAGCTTCAGAATACAAGGGTGTCACTCAAAAGCCTCTATAGTTGCACCGTGGCGAGCATTCTGACAGGCTGCATCACTGTCTGGTGTGGAGCAGCTACTACAAAGGACTGAAAGAAGCTGCAGAGGGTTGTAAATCTAGTCAGCTCCATCTTAGGTACTAGCCTACAAAGTACCCAGGACATCTTCAGGGAGCGGTGACTCAGAAAGGCAGTGTCCATTATTAAGGACCTCCAGCACCCAGGGCATGTCCTTTTCTCACTGTTACCATCAGGTAGGAGATACATGCACCCACACAGTAACTCAGGAACAGCTTCTTCCCCTCTGCCATCTGATTCCTAAATGGACCTTGAATCTTTGGACACTACCTCACCTTTTTTTTTAAAAATACAGTATTTCTGTTTTTGCACGTTTTTTAAATCTATTCAATATACTTAATTGATTTACTTGTTTATTTATTATGATGTTTTATTTTATTTATTTTTTCTCTCTCTCTGCTAGATTGTGTATTGCATTGAACTGCTACTGCTAAATTAACAAATTTCACGTCACATACCGGTGACAATAAACCTGATTCTGATTTAGTACAGGAATGAGCAGGAATTTCTTTAGCTGGAGGGAGGTGAATCTGTGGAATTCACTGTCACAGGTGGCTGTGGAGGCCAAGTCATTGGGTATATTTAAAGCGGAGGTTGATAGTTTCTTGATTATTCAGGGTGTCAAAGGTTACGGGGAGAAGGCAGGAGAATGGAGTTGAGAGGGATAATAAATCAGCCGTGATGGAATGGGGGAGCAGACTTGATGGGCCAAATGGCCTAATTCTGCTCCTATGTTTTCTAGTTTTATGATTCACAGATAAACATTAGCCTGGATTATAACACTCACACTCACCTTGTTCCTCTTTTTTGAACAGCACTATAGGCATTCTAACATACTTTCCAAAGAGAGATGCAGGGAGGGGCTCATTTTAATTCAGAGCATAGAACAGTTCAGCATGGTACAGGTTCTCTGGCCACGGAGTTGTGGAGGAGGGAGGTTAGTTTGATCTTGAGTACTTTAAAAGGTAAGCACCACACCACAAGTCCAAGGACCTGCACTGTGCTGATCCGCAGATCTCTGGTGTTCAGACGGTGTCTTTGAGGGAGCAGTAACTCACCAGCTGGCTTGCATCCTCCTCCTCTGTGTCGTTGTTGCTCGACCAACCCTCGTTTCCCTCCGATCCTTCATAAAAACGGGATATTCCAGGCCAATCTGCAGGAGGAAGACAGTTAATTCACTGTGCCTTCTATCGTCCCGATCACAACATGAGACCTATTGTGGGAGGGGGTACAGAGTTATTTCTGTGGCCATATAGAATTGAAGTCCTATCAAGAGAACTCTGGTCTAACTGAAGTCTGGAAATAAAGCACTCGTTCCAGAAAGCGTGAAGCTGTTGGATTGTTGCCAGTGCTAAATGATTCATTATTATTTTCACTTGGAGATACAATGCAAAACAGGCCCTTCTAACCCAATGAGCCGAGCTGGCAGCAAATCACCGATTTAACTCTGGCCTAATCACAGGGCAAACTACAATGACCAACTAACCTGCTAACTAGTACATCTTTGGACTGTGGGAGGAAACTGAAGCACCTGGAGGAAACCCACATGATCACAGAGAGAACGTACAAAATCCCTAGACAATAGCAGAATTGAACTCCCAGTCCTGACGCCTGAGCTGCAATGACGTCAAGCTAACCACTACGCTACCATGTCCCCAGGACAGGACACCCTCTGTTCCCGTGTTACAACTGTCCCACACTATGGAGACAGTTAACCTGGATCCTTAAGGCAACTCATTCAAACCACGTCCTCAGGGAAACTGCGGACACACCATCAGATACAGGAGCAGAATTAGGCCATTTCACCTCTCTTCTGTACCACCCTTCAATCATGGCTGATTTATTTTCCCTTTCAATCCTATTCTCCTGCCTTCTCCCTGTAACCTTTCATACACTGACTAATCAAAGGCCTATCAAGCTCCACTTTAGATATACCCTGTGCCTATAAATTCCACGGATTCATCACCCCACTGGTTAAAGAAGTCCCTCCTCGCCTCCATCCTAAATGGACGTCCTCTATTCTTACGCTGTGTCCATTCTGTCCAGGCCTTCCAATATTCGATAGGTTTCAATGAGATTCCCCCTCATTTTCCTAAACTCCGGCAGGTACAGGCCCAGAGCCATCAACTACTCCTCATGCGTTAACCCTTTCATTTCCAGGATCATTCTCATGCACTCACTCTGGGCCCTCTCCAATGTCAGCACATCACTTCTTGGATGAGACCCAGAACTGCTCACAGTATTCCAAGCGCAGGCTGGCAACGTCTTACAAAGCCTCAGTGTTTCCCAACCTGCTGAGTTCCTCCAGCACTTTGTGTGTGTTGCCCTAGATTTCCAGAACCTGCTGAATCTCTCGTGTTGAGCATTACATCCTTGCTCTTATATTCTAGTCCTCTTGAATGAAGGCTAACATTGCATTTGCCTTCCTCACCACCGACTCTAATTTAACATCAAATTGTACTATGTGCACCTGTTCTTCATGAATGTTCAATCATTTTGAAACAACTTTATATAGAGGGTAGAGTTTCTTAGTAAACTGCTTTCTGGGAACCGTGATGACAAGGCGAGATCTGCATTGCCGAAATTCTCAGAGCAGTGTGGTTTCCTCTGGCAAACGTTGGATTCCTTCTGATATGGAGATAACCACAGGAAGGAAACCCTGACCACTGCACTCCCCAGGCTAATGGACGCAGTCGGTCAGATGGCAGCAGCTGCATCTGCAAAGCTGTGTAAAGATGGGTCGATACTACAGTGTGAACGGTACACAAGAGTGTGAAACTCACAGATCGCGACTGATATCAACATAGTGTTGTGCGTGGTAGCTCTTATCGAGTTTTTAAGTTTTATTTTATTGAGATACAGCACGAAGTAGACAGTTTCAGCCCTTCAAGCCACGCCACCCAACAACACCGCCCCCCCCGTCCGATTTAACCCTAGCTGAATCACAGAACAATTTACACTGACTAATTAACCTACCAACTGGTACCTCTTTGGAATGTGGAAGGAATCAGAGCCTACGCAGTCGCGGGAAAAGTGAACCAAGTCCTTACAGACAGTGGTAGGAATTGAACCTGGGTCGCTGGTTCTGTAAAGTGCTGTGCAAAACTCTACACTATCGTGCCACCCCAGAATGCGCTGTAGGTCACGTCCAACCAATCACAGAGTTTCTCAAGGAAGTGATCAGGAAGATTGATGAAGGTAAGACGGTGGGAAGCTGGTCAGGAAGGTTTGGTTGCTCAGCATTCAGGATGAGGTAGTAAATTGGATTAGACATTTTCTTTGTGAGGGAAGCCAGAGAGTGTTAGTAGAGGGTTGACACCCTGACTGGAGGCCTGAGACTAGAAGTCTGCTGCAGTGATCGGTGCTGTGTCTGTTGTTGTTTGTCATCTATATCAACAATCTGGATGGTAGTGTAAACTGGATCAGCAGATCTGTGGACACCAAGACTGGGGATGTAGTGGACAGTGAGGAAGGCTATCAAAGCTTGCAGTGGGTTCTGAACCAGTTGGAAAATGGGCTGAGTAGTGGCACATGGAGTTCAATGTGGACCAGTGTGAGCCGTTGCACATTGGGAGGACCACCCAGGATAGGGCGTACACAGTGAGAGGTAGGGCACGGAGGAGTGTGGTAGAACAGAGAGATCTGGTAATACCGATCCACAACTCCCTGAAAGAGGTACCACAGGGTCAATAAAGAGAGCTTTAGGCATGTTGGCTTTCAGAAATCTAAGTATGAGGTACAGGACTTGGGGTGTTATGTTGAAGTTGTCCAAGACATTGGTGGGGCCTAATTTGGAGCATTCTGTACAGTTCTGGTAACCTACCTGAAGGAAAGATATCAGTAAGATTGAAAGGGTGAACAGAAAATTTACGAGGCATTATAGAGAGAGGTTGAATTGGTTTGGGCTTTATTCCCCGGAGTGTAGGAGAATGAGGGGAGGTTTGATCGAGGTATACACAATTATATGGGTATAGATAGGGTAAGTGCATGCAATCGTTTTTTACCAACGTTGGGCGAGACTAGAACCATAGGTTAAGGGTGAAAGGTGAAATATTTAATGGGAACCTGAAGGGGGAACTTTTCTTCACTCTGAGTGTGGTGCAATTGTAGAACATGCTGCCAGCAGGAGTGGTGGACGTGGGTTCAATTGTGACATTTTTAAACAGTTGAAGTAAGTACATGCAAGGAGGGCGATAATCCAGGTGTGAGTTGATGGAACTATGCACAATAAGAGTTTGGCCCGGCCCTGTTTCTAATCTGTGAATTTGAGGTGCCGTCTCTGGCCGTACACGGGTGCTCTGCAGTACCTGTCCGTGCCAAGTGGTGCTGCGGAGACAGAGGGAAGGTGTCCAAAACCACGGGTCTTGTGAAATCGCCATCGTTCTCCTCTGAACTCACAGAGGCTCTCTTTTGTTTCCTGTGGGGGAGAAGATGACCATAGGTGGATTATAGATGAATTCTGCAGACATGGATGAATATTCAACCTCTCAGGCCATATTTCCATTGGTATCGTTTGTGTTGCCTTAACCTAATGCCCTACAACAGCGTCTCCTTCACGCTAAACCAGATATCCGTCATCTCATTTTGATGCGTTCTTTCCACACTTACCCTGGGGATAATGGGATCTGATCGGCTTGGTGCTGAGGAGAATGCCTGTCTTCTGTGAGAGAGAGAGAATCAGAATCAGAATCAGAATCAAGTTTATTATCACCCATTTACATGATCTGAAACGTGTTTTGTAGCCATAGTACTTTGCAGAGACGTAAAACTACTACAAGTTACAAAATAAAGAAATACCGCAAAAGAAAAGGAATAATAGGACAGTGTATTTGGGTTCATTGTCCTTCAGAAATCTGGTGGCAGGGGAAGGAGCTGTTCCTGAATCTGAGTGCATGTCTTCAGGCTCCTGTACCCCTCCGTGATGGTAGGAATAAGAGGGCATGACCTGGATGGTGAGGGTCTTTCATGCTGGACCAGCCAAATCATTTGCACTGTTCATTGGTTGCCTTTTGATAGGTTTCAATGTGCCCCCCACCAGCGGGTACAGGCCCTGAGCCTTTAAAACTGCTCACAATACTTGTTGTGGTCTCGACAATGCCTTATTAAGCCTCAGCATCACTTCCTTCTTGTCCTCATTCTCAAGTGCCCTCATCATTTTATGCAGCTTGATGATGGCATAGTTTGCATTTTGTTGTTTGATTGTTTGGGGTTTTTTGTATTGCTATATTTATGCTCTATTCTTGGTTGGTGCAGCTGTAATGAAACTCAATTTCCCTCGGGATCAATAAAGTATATCTATCTAGCATGGGAGTGAATAAACAGTCGACATTTCTAGCTGAGACCCTTCATTAGGAAGGGGAAGACTAACAATTATTTATTGTCTTGTGGGGGCAAATCAGTCCCAAGACACTTGCCTTGGTGTCTCCAGGACATCAACCCACCCTAATGCATAGGGTGGGGACTGAATTAAACTTCCAGGTCTCCAGAATCTTTGATGTTCCAAAACCCCTTAGCCACATTGCCCACGCCCCCGATGGCAGTGAGTGCTTTGGGTTATTCTGGATGTGGAAGGCGCAATTGAAACAAACTTATTCCCGTTCATTAGGTAAATGAATGTAATATTTTCTGCATTTTAACCAATTTAACCAACTTCCCCCAGGATCAATAAAGTATGACTATGACCATTTATTCACCTCTATTTGGGATATCAAGGGATGAGAGTTCAGTGCAGGGAAATGACTCAATATTCAATGGTAGAATGGCATAAGGGAACTACTACATAAATATGAGATTCTGCAGATGCTGGAAATCCACAGCAACACACAGAAGAATGCTAGAGGAGCTCAGCAGGTCGCTATGGACTGAGACCATTCATCAAGGCTGGAAAGGAAGGGGAAGGATGCCGGAATAAGAAGGTAACGAGAAGGAGGACAAGCTAGTAGGTGATAGGTGAAGCCAGGTGGGTGGAGAAGTGATAGGTGGAAAAGGCAAAAGGCTGGAGATGAAGGAATCTGATAGGAGAGGGGAGTGGACTATGGGAGAAAGGGAAGGGGGGGCACCAGGGAGAGGTGATAGGCAGGCGAGGAGAAGAGGTAAGAGGCTGCAGTAGGGAATTAAAGAAGAGGGAAGGGGCAGGGAGAGAAATTACTGGAAGTTAGAGAAATCGATGTTCATGCCATCAGGTTGGAGGCGACAGAGATGGAATACTTGCTCCTTCAACTTGAGAGTGGCCTCATGAGGGACCAACTGCTGTATCTATACAAAATGATTTTGTTTTTTATTTAGTAGCTAATATAATACTATTGAAATTAACTAAAGTATTGCTTTTCCCCAGGACATTGTTTATCCCTCAGTACATTAGAGATGCTACAGGTACTGATCTGTGGATATGAACCTTGTAGAGTTAATACAGTAGCAAAAAATGCACTGTGGATGGAAATGCAGAAAAAAAAAGTGCTGATGTGTACATATAATTACACTACAAACTGTATTACAAAAGTATGGTTACCTCATCCTTTACAGTTCAGTTTCCTGTCTAAGGGTATAATTTCTTTAAAGACAATGTTAGGAATAATTAGTTTTTATTCCTAAATCCTTTTTTGACTCTCTGGACTCTATTTTATCCTCCTATATATGGAAAAATAAACGTCCTCAATTGAATAAAGTCCATCTTCAGAAAGTTAAAAAGAATGGAGGTTTAGCTTTACCAAATTTTAGGTTTTATTACTGGGCAGCTAATATACAGAATCTTACGTTTTGGTTATACTATATTAATCATGAGGCCTGTCCAGGGTGGGTTTCTTTAGAAGCTAACTCGGTTAATAAATTTTCTATTATCTCTCTTTTGGGATCTTCACTTCCTTTATCCTTAAGTAAAATAACTGAAAATGTGGTAGTCAAACATACTTTGAGGATTTGGATACAATTGAGCAAACACTTTGGTCTATTGAGACTTTCCCTTTCTAGTCCCATCTTTTTAAATGATCTTTTTAAACCTTATATGACTGATGCAGTTTTTAAACAATGGGATGGATTGGGCATTACATGTCTCCAGGATCTGTTTGTTGGAGGAAGTCCTTCTTCGTTCGAACAATTGTCAACTAAATATAGTTTACCAAAAACCCATTTTTTCGGTACTTACAAATTAGAGACTTTCTGCGATCTCAATTATATACATTTCCTAATAGCCCTGATAAGAACTTATTAGATGAAATTCTTAATATGAAGTCTTTTCGTAATGGTTCAATATCCAATATTTATGATATGTTGATGGGAAAGAGAAATGATTCTTTAGACAAAATCAAAAATCTTTGGGAACAAGATTTACAGACTACAATTTCTGAAGAAACTTGAATGAAATTTTTAAATTGGTTAATACTTCGTTTTGTGCTCGTCATTCCCTCCTACAATTTAAAGTGGTCCATAGGGCTTATATGACCAAGGATAAGTGACCTTCAAAACAATAATTTCAAAAGTAGCATTTTCTAAGGCTGCACATAAGAAGACTGGTAAACTCAACAGATCAGGGTGAAACTGTTGAGAGTTAACATTTTATGTTGATATACTATGATCAAGCAAAAGGTTTTCAACTTTAAGTACAACCTTTGCTTCCTCGTTGCTGATGAAGGGTCTCGGCCTGAACCATTGACATTTCTCCATAGATGCTGCCTGACCTGCTGAGTTGCTCTAGCATTTTGTGTTTGTTCCTGTGCAGATTTCGTTCAGAAATTAAAAATTAGTTAAATGAATGTAATATTTTTTGCATTTATTCACTTCTATTTGGGATATCAAGGGATGAGAGTTCAGTGCAGGGAAATGACTCAATATTCAATGGTAGAATGGCATAAGGAAACTACTACATAAATATGAGATTCTGCAGATGCTGGAAATCCACAGCAACACACAGAAGAATGCTAGAGGAGCTCAGCAGGTCGCTATGGACTGAGACCATTCATCAAGGCTGGAAAGGAAGGGGAAGGATGCCGGAATAAGGAAGTTGGAGAATGAGGAAGGAGGACAAGCTCGAAGGTGATAGGTGAAGCCAGGTGGGTGGGGGAGGGGACACAAAGTGAGCAGCTGGGGGGTGATAGGTGGAAAGGGTAAATGACTGGAGAAGAAGGAGTTTGATAGGAGAAGAGAGTGGACTATGGGAGAAAGGGAAGGACGAGGGGCATCAGTGGGAGGTGACAGGCAGGTGAGGAAAAGAGAAGAGGTAAGAGCAGGTAATGCAGGAACAGGATTATGGTGAGAGGGAGGTGTATGGGGTTTGAGTGGGATCCAGGATCAGCCATGGTGAAATGGCAGAGCAGACTCGATGGGCTGAATGGCTTATTTCTACTCCTATCTCTTATGGATTAATGCACTGCTTCTGTCTCCCTTTGCAGAGTATAAATGAAAGACAGCTGTGTGAGTTTAAATCAACACACCCAACATTGCGAAGGCACTCAGCAGCTCAGGCAGCATCTATGGAAATGAATAACCAGTCAATGGTTTGGGCCAAGACCCTTCTTCAGTACTCATGATTATGTTGACTGTTTATTCTCCTCCACAGATGCTGCCTGACTCTCTGAGTTCTCCCAACATCCGGAGAACTGGGAGGAGTGTTCATTGAAAGATCGAGAACACAGGCAACCGGAGAGTTGGACAGTGGCCAGCAACTTCCTAACCCAGTCGTGGCTTTTTAAAGTCATGGCAAACATTTCTGGTACCTCGGAGGAGCTGCTGTTGGCTTGTCAACACTCGCCTCATTTCGCTCAACCAGGCCATCTTAACGTCGACAGTGGGAGCCTGGGGATCGACAGGGAAAATCAAGATACATGTGACCAAGATTAGCTCCTTACAGACCTGTTTAAATACAGCTCACATCGTACTATTGACTGAAAAATATACAGCTATCTGGGTTTGTGTCTGAGCTCAGTGAATACAGGGCAGAGTCACAGGTAACAGGGAATTAAAGATTCAAAGTTGTAAAAATTTTAAAATCTAAGATTTATTGTTTTAAAGATTAATTAATTTTTTTTTCTTTAGAGATACTACACCAAACAGGCCCTTCCTGCCTAATAACCCACATCACTCAGCAACCCACCGATTTGACCCCAGCCTAGTCACTGGTCAATTGACAATCACCAATTAACCGTATGTCTTTGGACTGTGGGAGGAAACCAGAGCACCCAGAGGAAACCTACACGTTCATGGGGCGGACATACAAACTCCTTACAGATGACATCGAAAATAAACTCCGAACTAGAACTCCATGAGCTGTAACAGCATTGAGATAACCGCTACGCTACTGTGACATGGAGACATACAGTCAAACGTGTCATCTCTGTTACCAATCAGCTGGGGGCAGCCTGCAAGTGTTGCCACAGTCCATTGCCGACATATTATGCCCACAGTGTTCAGCAGAGCAACAAAAACAACAACAACAAAACAGCAACATAAACAAGCCCCTTCCCTCCCTCCCACACTCTCTCACGCACACTAGCGGGTCCTGGGCGATCGTGGTCCGTCCATGACCATGATTGCTCTTGGTAATTTTTTTTTTACACAAGCCGCTCGCCATTGTCTTCCTCTGGGCCGTGTCTTTACAAGACGGGTGACCCCAGCCATTGTCAATACTCTTCAGAGATTGTCTGCCTGGTGTCAGTGATCACATAACCTGTACTTGTGATATGCACTGGCTGCTCGTACGACCATCCACCACCCGTCCCCATGGCTTCACGTGACCCTGATCGGGAGGGGGGAGGAAGGTGCTACACCTTGTCTAAAGGTGACCTGCAGTCAAGCAGAGGGAAGGAGCATTTTACACCTCCTTTGACAGAGACGTATCTCCACTCCACCACCCACTTTCACGGTACATGTGGCAATGATAAACTAATATGCCTGGAATTCCCTCCCTACTATGCTGCAGGGGCACCTCCACCAGGAGGTTCAGAAAGGCAGGGCACAACCACCTTCTCCTGGGCCACATTGGATGGGCAGTAAATGTCAGAGATGCTCTTGTCCTTGACTTGAATTATCAGAAGCAGCAAATTTCCTCCACACATGGAGTGGAGGTTGGTCAGCCCCTTCCAATGCATTTGGGGAACTATGAGTAGCAGACAAACCTGGATGAGATACACCTCCTCTCTCCCACTATACCAAACTTCAAACTTCCTGCTGTCCCCTTTCACGTTCTCAGTGATGCCAACAGCATTCATCTGCCAAGAGAAGCACAACAGATAACATTGTTTTCCGGCACGAGATCTCTGTTGTACAAGAATCACAATGATACGAATCAAACATTGATGCAGTTATGAAGAAGGCACAACACCAGCCATATTCCATTAGGAGCTTGAGGAGATTTGGTTTGTCATCGAAAACTCTAGCAAGTTTCTACAGATACACTGCTGAAGCATTCTAACATCACCATCTGATACGGAGGGGCCACTGCACAGGATTGGAAAAAGCTGCAGAAAGTTGTAAACTCAACCCGCTCCATTATATTCATCCATTGTAATCTAGTATTTATCATAGTTCTTTATTATCATGTATTAGATTGTACTACTGCCACAAAACAACAAGTTTCACAACATACGCTAGAGATATTAAACCCGATTCTCACACCGTATACTACCATAAGATTCATTTTCTTGCAGGCATCTTTCAGAACGATAAAGAAATGCAATAGAAGCTGAGGATGCAGGAAGACAGAATCTACAGAGCAGCACCAGAGAAGAACAGCATTGTCCCCTTACCTTTAGGTAATGCTTGAAGCTGTAGGAGGGTGCTTTGTCATAGCCCTCGCCGTGTTCCTCTCGCTTCTTACAGAACACAAGTGCGGTCTCGTGGAGGAAGAGGTGACGCTGCATGGGCTTGAAGCGTGCAAGGTCCTTCATCTTGGTCGGCCCCTTTTTGTGATTTATCCAGACGTTGAAGGATCCCTGCATCAGCACTGGCCCAAACTCCTGCAGGTTTCCCTGACAACCACCAGCGCACACACCACATTAATTGTGAATTGAGATATTTTCTCCAGCAATCACAGTATATCGAAGAAGGATCTAACGCTTTCCCGGCATATATGGTGAATAATCTCTTCTCAGACTTCCATTCGGGTACAGGTATTGATTATGATTGACGTTTCGGTGACAAACTCCGCCTTCTTCTTCAGGGATGATGCCTGAAGCATGATGCATCATTCCAGATGAAGATGGCAGAGTCTATCACCAAAACTTCAGTTATAATCAATAGCTCTACCTGGCTGGAAGCTAGAGGAGAGTTTATTTGACAGTATATTTTATCTATTCCCATCTAGAGACACAGCACGGAAACAGGCCTTTCGGCCCAACAAGACTGTGCTGCCCAGTTCCACCCATATGACCAATTGACACACTACTCTGTACGTCTTTGGGATGTGGGAGAAAACAGGAGCATTTCCAACCTTTCCCTATAATTCAGGCACTTGAGTTTGGCACAGCACAGGAACCATCCTCCCCTCTGCGTTCTCTGTCTCTACCTCTCGCTGTCTCGGTAAAGCAGCCAGCAAAACTAAAGACCCCACCTACCCCAGACATTCTCTCTTTTCCCCACTCCTGTCAGGCAGAGGATACAAAAGCCTGAAAGTACATTCCAGCAGGCTCAAGGACAGCTTCTATCCCACTGTTACCAGATTCTCGAACGGTCCTCTTGTATGATAAGATGGACTCTTGGCCTCATAATCAATCTCATTCTGATCTTGCACATCATTTACCAGCACCACACTTTTCAGTAGTTGTTACATGTTGTTGGGCATTGTTATTGTTTTACTGGGTTCTAGTTCATGCACTGTGTAAGGACCTGAACTGTATCAACAGTATACAAGATTTTCACTGTATCTCAATACACGTGACAATAATAAACCAATTCCATTTCCAGTCCTCATACATCTCCCCTGCACGCTCTCCAATTTGCCAACAATTTTTCTTTGACAGGCGGTTCAAAACTGTAAAGTTACTGATAGGTTAACAGAAAGAAGGCACGTAACCTACAGAGGACCAATGTATGAGAAAGATGGGGAAAAGATTAGCTTTATTTGCCACATGTACATTGAAGCATATAGTCAAATACATCGCTTGCATCAATGACCAAGACAGTCCGAGGATGTGCTGTGGGCAATTGTTGCCACATTTCTGGTGCCATAACAGCATCCCACAAATCACTAAGCCTCAGCCGAACATTTCGGAAAGTCTGCAGATGCTGGAAATCCAAAACAACACATACAGATGCTGCAGGAGCTCAGCAGGTAGGGCAGCATCCATGGAGAAGATTAAACATCGATGTTTTGGGACGAGACCCTTCATCAGGGCTGAAAAGGAAGGGGAAAGATGCCCGAATAAAAAGGTGGGGGTGGGTGAGGAGGAGGGGGTAAGCTAGAAGGTGATAGGAGGAAACAGGTGGGCAGGAAAGGTCAAGGGCTGGAGAGGAAGTAATCTGACAGCAGAGGTAAATGGACCACGGGCGAAAGGGAAGGAAGAGGAGACCCGGGGAAGTGCTAGGTAGGTGAGAAGAATGTTGGAATGTGGGAGGAAACTGTAGCACCCGGAGGAAACCCACATAGTCACAGAGACAACGTACTGACTCCTTACAGACAGTGGCATGACTCTGGGAAGTGTTATGCTAACCAGTAAACTGCCATGCCCCCCTGTAATAGGTTAACATGTGCTGGGGAACAAGGTTCAAATCTGTACGATATTTCCAATATCATGCTTTAACAACTGCTTATGCTATGTGTACAAAAGCGTAATCAATCATACTGAAATCATTTTCATTAATGAATGGAAATGGCCCAGACAGGTGCTTACATTATATCCCGTGATAGCGATCTGGTGCATGGAATCATTGACGGATTTCAATAAGTTCAGCATGGCTGCCAGAGCCTCGTCTAACTCCTGGGATCCGTCACAGTTGCTACTGAACTTCAACAACTCCTGTCGGAATACACAGCAACATGCATCAGTGATCAACTCCAAAACATTTCCATCCGCTTTTAAATATGTCAACAACTCCCTCAAACCACAGGCAGGAGGCGATGAACTCGACAGGAATGGCAAGTTCAAGAACTGGTTTTGCGCTGGATTGCAAGAGGCTGTGAAGACATGGAGACCCAGCTGACTTCATGTGCGTAACCCTCCCCACCGTCGTGCACATCGTCAAGAGTCAGTGCCTCAAGAAGGCAGCGTCCATCACTCACGACCCTCACCACCGACATGCCCTCTTCTCATTGCTGTCATCAGTGAGGAGCTACAGGAGCCTGAAGACCCAAAATAAATGTTTTCATTTACTTCCAGCTGTTTCCTCCTCAGCAGAATTCTGAACAGTTCATGAACTCATGAACACTACTTCAATATTCCTCTTTTTCACTATTTACTTAATTATTTTTATTGTAACTTACACTATATTTTATACCTGCTGTTATAACCACAATAAATTTTATGATTTTGAACTTTGAAGTCAGTGTCAATAAATGTGATTCCGATCCTGAACACAAGAGATTCTGAAGATGCTGGAAAACTAGAGCAACCCGTATAAAATGCTGGAGGAACTCAGCAGGTCAGACAGCATCTATGGAAATGAATAAACAGTCAATATTTTGGTCTGAGGCCCTTCACGAGGAGTTCTTCCAGCTCTCTGCTTGTAACCCAGTTCTGCACATCTCTGACCTCTGGTACTCCGGAGAGCTTTACCAGGAGCTGCCACAAGGGGGAGGCAGAGAGCAGGGTTTGCAGAGCTTCTGTGAAGAGGACAGCACAGAGCAACACAGCAAACACTCAAACCGCTGGACGAACTCAGCAGGTCAGGCAGCATCTACGAAGGGGACAAACAGTTGGCAATTGGGCCAAGACCCTTCATCAAGTCCTGATAAAGGGTCTCAGCCTGAAATGCCGACTGATTATTCCCCTCCATAGATGCTGCCTGAGCTGCTTACTTCTCCAGCATTTTGTGTGTGTTGCCCTGGATTTCTCTTATGATATTGGACACTACAGGCCTTTTGCCCATGATGTTTTGTTGAAATAAAATTATTTATAAAATATCCAACTAAACCAAACCCTTCTGCCTACACAACGTTCACATCTTTCCATTGATTACACATTCATGTGTCTGAGAGCCTTTTCACCACCTCTGCTGTATCTGCCTTGTCCTGTCCTGTCCACACTGCACCAACCGCAGCCGCTGGGCTATAAACGTGCAGAGCAATGTGTGGTTAAGTGCCTTGCTCAAGGACACAACACTCTGCCTCGGCTGAGGCTCGAACTGGCGACCTTCAGATCACTAGTCCAACGCCTTAACCACTTGGCCATGTGCCACACTACCTCCACCACCACCCCTGGCAGGACATTCCACACACCGGCTACCCATCCACTGTGTAAAAACCAGAGCACATGGAGGAAACCCACACAGTCACAGGGAGAACGTACAAAGCGTTATAGATAGCGGCGGGAATTAGATCATGAGACATCGGAGCAGAAATAGGCCACTCGGCCCATTGAGTCTGTTCCGATATTCAACCATGGCTGATCCCTTTTCCCTCTCCTCAGCCCCAGTCCCCGGCCTTCTCCACATAACCGTTGATGTTGTGTCCAATCAAGAACCTATTTAGCCCTGCCTGAAACACATCCAATGATCTGGCATCCACAGATGCCTACGGTAATAACTTCCACAAATTCACCACCCTCTGGCTAAAATAATTTCTCTACATCCCTGTTTTAAATGGATGCTTCCCTATCATGAGGTTGTGCCCTCTTTAACCTTCTCTGGACCGTCTCCAAAGCCAGCACACTTTTTGTTAGATGAGGAGCCCAAAACTGTTCACACTTCTCAAGGTGAAGCCTCACCAGTGCGTTATGCAGCCTCAGCATAACATCCCTGCTCTTGGATTCTAGACCCCTTGAAATGAATGCTAACATTGCACTTTCCTTCCTCATCACCAACTCTACTGCAAGTTAATGTTTAGGGTGTTCTGCACAAGGACTCCCAAGTCCCTTTTCATCTCAGATTTTTGGATTTTCTCCCCATTTAGAAAATAGTCTGCACATTTAGTTCTACTACCAAAGTGCATGACCATGCATTTTCCAACATTATATTTCATTTGCCACTTTCTTGCCCATTCTCCTAATCTGTCTAAGTCCTTCTGCATCCTTCCTATTTCCTCAACACTACCTGCCCCTCCATCAATCTTCGTATCATCTGCAAACCTGGAAACAAAGCCATCTATTCCATCATCTAAATCATTGATAGACAGCATAAAAAAAAGCGGTCCCAACACCAGCCCCTGCAGAACACCACTAGTTACTGGCAGCCGACCTGACAAGAATCCTTGTATCCCCACTTGCTGCCTCCTACCAATCAGCCAATGCTCTAACCGTACCAGTAAATTTTCTGTAATACCATGGGCTCTTAACTTAGTAAGCAGACTCATGTGTGGCACCTTGTCAAAGGCCTTCTGGAAGTCCAAATATATCACATCCACTGAAACCCCTTCATCTATCCTACTTGTAATCTCCTCAAAGAATTCCGACAAGTTTCAATAAGTCGGTGGTGAGGGAGGCGATTGCAATGTTGGCATTCATTTCTAGAGGTATAGAATATAAGAGCAGGGATGTGATGTTGAGACTCTATAAAGCACTCGTGACACCACACTTGGAGGATTGTGTGCAGTTTTGGGCTCTTTATATTAGAAATGATATACTGACATTGGAGAGGCTTCAGAGAAGAGTCACGAGAATGATTCCAGGAATGAAAGGGTTACCGTATGAGGAACGTCTGGCAGCTCTTGGGCTGTATTCCCTGGAGTTCAGGAGAATGGGGGGGGGGGGATCTCATAGAAACATTCCAAATGTTAAAAGGCCTGAACAGATTAGATATGGCAAAGCTATTTCCCATGGTAGGGGAGTCTCGGACAAGAGGATTGAAAGACGTCCATTTAGAACAGAGATGCGGAGAAATTACTTTAGTCAGAGGGTGGTAAATCTGTGGAATTTGTGGCCACAAGTGGCTGTGGAGGCCAAGTCAGTGGGTGTATTTAAGGCAGAGATAGAGAGGTCTTGCTTAGCCAGAGCATCAAAGGGTATGGAGAGAAGGCAGGGGAGTTGGAATGACTAGAAGAATTGGATGAGCCCATGATTCAATGGCGCAGCAGACTCGATGGGCCAAATGGCCTACTTCTGCTCCTATATCTTACGTTCTTATGGTCTTAAGTTCATCAGGCAAGATTTTCCCTTAAGGAAACCATGCTGACTTTGTCCTCTCTTGTCCTGTGTCACCAAGTACTCCATAACCTCATCCTTAACAATTGACTCCAACATCTTCCCAACCACTGGGCTCAGGCTAACTGGTCTATAATTTCCTTTCTGCTGCCTTCCTCCTTTCTTAAAAAGTGGAGTGTCATTTGTGATTTTCCAGTCCTCCAACGCTATGCCAGAGTCCAATGATTTTTGAAAGATCATTACTAACGCCTCCACAATCTCTACTGTGACCTCTTTCAGAACCCTAGGGTGCAGTTCATCTGGTCCAGGTGACTTATGTACTCTTAGGTCTTTCAGATTTTTGAGCATTTTCTCCCTTTTAATAGTAATTGCACTCACTTCTCTTCCGTCACACCCTTCAACATCTGGCACACTGCGAGGGTCTTCAACAGTGAAGACTGATGCCAAATACTCATTTAATTCATCTGCCATCTCCTTATCCCCCGGTATTATTTCTCCAGCCTTGTATTCTATAAATCCTATATCCAATGTCATCTCTCTTTTACTTTTTACATACTTGAAAAAGCTTTTACTATCTACTTTGATACTGCTTGCTAGCTTGCTTTCATATTTCATCTTTTCCCTCCTAATGATTCTTTTGGTTGCTTTTGGTAGTTTTTTAAATACTTCCCAATCCTCTATCTTCCCACTAATATTTGCTTTGTTATATGCCCTCTCTTTTGCTCTTACATTAGCTTTGACTTCCCTCGTCAGCCGCGGTTATATTCTTTTGCTATTTGAGTATTTAGACCAGAAGATCATAAGACACTGGAGCAGAATTAGTCATCAGGCCCATCGAGTCTGCTCCGCCATTCAATCATGGCTGATTTTCTTCACTCCTCCTCAACCTCAGTTCCCGAGCTTCTCCCCGTAACCTTTCATGTCATGTCCAATCAAGAAACTATCAATCTGCGCCTTAAAAACTCCTAACAACCTGGCATCCACAGCTGCATGTGGCAACAAATTCACCACTCTTTGGCTAAAGAAATTTCTCCGTATCTCTGTTTTGAAAGGGCACCCCTCTATCGTGAGGCTGTGCTCTCTTGTTCTAGACTCTCCCACCATGGGAAACATCCTTTATACATCTACTCTGTTTAGGCCTTTCAACATCCAAAAGTTTCAATGAGAACCCCCCTCATCCTTCTGAATTCCAGTGATTACAGACCCAGAGCCATCAAACTTTCCTTGTATGATAACCCTTTCATTCCTGGAATCATCCTTGTGAACCTCCTCTGGACTCTCTCCAATGCCAGCACATCTTTTCTAAGATGAGGGGCCCAAAACTGTTCACAATACTCAAGGTGAGGCCTCACCAGTGCCTTATAAAGCCTCAGCATCACATCCTTGCTCTTGTATTCTAGACCTCTTGAAATGAATGCTAACCCTAGTCTAATCACCGGACAGTTTACAAAGACTGGTACACCTTTCAGCTGTGGGGAGAGACTTACGCAGTCAAGGGGAGAATGTAGAAACTCTTTATAGACAGCGGCAAAGTTAAATTGTTAAATTTTGAATTCTGACACCCCAAGCTGTAATAGCATCGTGCTAACTGCTACATTACCAAGGCTCTGTAACAATTCCAATTCCAATACTAGTCTTGCTGTTACAAAACGACAAATGACACTTCATCTATGCCAGTGATAATAAACCGGATTCTGAAGGTGACGTACACACTGTCTGTGGTCTAATGGCGTCAGAACAGCCTGAAGGCCCAAAGGGTTCCCTCAGCTCTAATCAGCGATCGCTTTCCCAGACTTCCTTTGCACGATGGGATCATGCCATTCTTTTGGGTCATGACCCACGACTGTATGACTGGGTGCCTTTCCGACCTACCTTCAGTAACAACTGGTACTTGGTGAGTCGCTGGATGGGCTTCAGTAAGTACGAGTCCAGCCCGAGTTTGTGACCCAGCTTACGTTGACATTCCTGAAAAAGATGCAGAGGTGAGAGAGAGCTGGAGGACTGTGCCTGGCCCTATGAGACTTTGGAAGCCAAGGGAGAGAGCAGAGGACGTTCCCAGGGCTGGAAACTCTCAGCTGGGATTGCTTCCTTTAAGCCAGAGGAAGTGGAATGTAAGAAGAGCATTGATGGATCTGGGCATGTATCCACTGGAGTTTAAAAGAATGAGGGGGATCTTGAATATTGAATATTGAAAGACCTAGATAGAGTGGATGTGGAAAGGATGTTTTCTATTGTAGGGGAATCTAAAACAGACGGCTGTGAAGGCCAAGTCATTGGGTATATTGGAAGTGGAGGTTGATAGGTTCTTGATTAGTCAGGACATCAAAGGCTACGGGCAGAAGGCAGGAGAATGGGGTTGAGAGGGATAGTAAATCAGACATGATGAAATGGTGGAGCAGACTCGATGGGCCGAATGGCCTAATTCTGCTCCTATGTTAAGGTCTCAGAAGAGACTTCGTGAAGGTGCATAAAATTATGAGGGCACTTGAGCACTTAGAGAAAAAAGTTCTCCCTTCTTCAGCAAGCAGGGTGTACCTCTGGACGGAGAATACAAAGATCAAAGCGATCTTGGGGATTTTTTCCATCCAAAGAGGTGGTGGTCTGGAACTCATGGTCCAAACAGGAGACTGAGACAAAGCTCTCAACACACAGTTCTCTTTGGCCATCATAGATCATAGAACACTACAGCACAATACAGGCCCTTCAGCCCACAATGCTGTGCTGACCATAGACCATATCTATTGTAAGATCATTTTAATCCTGCCCTCCCACATAGCCTGTCATTTTTTGATCATCCATCCAATATCTATCTCAGAGTCTCTTAAATGTCCCTAATATATCAGCCTTTACAACCACCTTCTACCACACCATGGACATGACAGATGAAGCGAATGAAGAACACACACAAGATGCGGCAGGAGCTCAGCCTGTCAGGCAGCAACTATGGAAATGAACAAACGATCAGCACTCCAGGCTGACTGGAAAGGACAGGGGCAGAAGCCAGAATAAGGAAGTGGAGGAAGGGAAGGAGGAGAAGTTGGCGGGTGAGAAGGAAGGTGGGTGGGGGACGGGGATGAAGTAAGCAGCTGGGAGGTGATGGGATGGAAGAGGTAAAGGGCTGAAGAAGCAATTGGATAGAAAAAGAGAGTGGATAATGGGAGAAAGGGAAAGGGAAAAACCTCTTCAAAAGCTTGTGTTCTTTAATATAAGAAACACGTCTTTCAAATCACACTCTACAATTGTACCACTTAGCTTATTGTGTCATATTGTGCCACAGTTTCAGAATTAGGGGTAGGCCATTTAGAACGGAGTTGAGGAAAACTTTTTCACCCAGAGAGTGGTGGATATATGGAATGCTCTGCCCCAGAAGGCTGTGGAGGCTAAGTCTCTGGATGCTTTCAAGAAAGAGATGGATAGAGCTCTTAAAGATAGCGGAATCAAAGGTTATGGGGATAAGGCAGGAACTGGATACTGATTGTGGATGATCAGCCATGATCATAGTGCATGGCGGTGCTGGCTCGAAGGGCTGAATGACCTACTCCTGCACCTATTGTCTATTGTCTGGTGTGCCATTTTTGAGACCGGTCTCTGATAATCCATTACCTGGAAAAATGGGCAGTCTGAGCACCGTCTCCAAAGATCCTCCGAGCGCGGCTTGTTCTGGCAATACTTCACATACATCTGGAAGTTCTCTCTCTGAAGGACAGAGTGGAAAATATCAAAACGGTAAAGTGCTTTAGAAAACAAAGGTTGGTCCATGTACTGGCTTGGTGAAGAAGGTACTTACCCTTTCTAGGAAGCAGAATCCAACTTTCTCTGGCATCGTGATGCAGTTTTGAAGATCATTGAGAAAAATTCTAGTGAAGATATTAACTGTTAATAAAAGCAATTTTACCCTATGAAATGTCTGCTGCAGTCTGTAAAGAGAAATAGACGAAGTATACCTGCTGTGAAAGTCATAGATCTGTGACATGTTGCCAAACAACACGTCCTTTTTGTTCTCCAGGATGGAAGGCATGAGAGCTATCATGACAGGGTTGTCCATCTCTGCTTGATAACCCTGCAAATACAGATCAAGCCCTCTGAAGCCAAGGCGGAGACAAAGAACAGAAGTTGTCATGAAATTGTTACTGTTCACCCAATGACCATCTTCACGTGGGACCCTGCCACTGGTGTTGGGACACTAATCTCCTAATCTGCACGCAAATGCCACCAACACAGAACACAGACCAGTCTAGCACAGGTACAGGCCCTTCAGTCCATGATGTTGTGCTAACCCAATTAAATTAGTAATCAAATGGCTAACAGATCTCCTCTGCCTACACAATGTCCATATCCTTCCATTTTCCTCACATTCATGTGCCCCTCTAAATGCCTCTTAAAAGTCTCTAATGTATCTGCCTCGACCACCACCCCAGGGCAGTCTATTCCAGGCAGCCGCCACTCTCTGCGTCAAAAACTTACCCCTCACATCTCCTTTGAATTTACTTCCTCTCACCTTTAGTGCATGCCCTCTCGTAATAGACATTTGGGGAAAAGATACTGTCTGTCTGCTCTATCTATGCCTCTCATTATCTTGTAAACACCTATCGATCTCCCCTCAACCTTCACTGCTCCGGGGAAAATAACCTGGCCTTTCCCTCGTTGTCGGTAGATCACTACCCAGCACCTATCCAAAGCAGACTGAGCACAAGCTCCCAATCTTAAATTATTGCCTCAAATCTTACAATTCACTCTAAAGCAAGAGTGAATTTTCCTCACTTTGTCTTCAAGATACCCCCTTCACTTATTGGATGGATAACAGTAAACGATAGAGGTCTTCACTCCCCAGGACGACTATCACCCATCCCCCACATAGCTGTCTGTGGCTTTTAAAACTTCTGTGACAGAGCAACACAGTGTGGATACAGGCCCGTTGGCCAACCAGTCCACGCTATCCACTGTGCTCACCCAGATAGTACTAATTTCCTGTGTTTGGCCCATATTCCTCCAAGCCCCACACTAAACTTGACCATCCAAAGGCTTCTTAAATGATACTATTGTACCAGCCTCAACCACTTTCTCTGACAGCTTGTTCTGTATTCTCACTATCCTCTGCATGAAAATGTTGCCCCTCAGGTGCCTTTTAAATCTTTCCCTTCTCACTCTAGATGTGAGCTATAGCACAGAGTTCTAGGGAATGCTTGAATAAGTCTCTGGAAAGTAGAAGATTGAGAGATTTTATACCAAATTATGAGGAGTATAGATCAGGTAAATGCAAGTCGATGATAGGTGAAATACAAAACCCAGCCTGGTCAACCTCTCCCCGTAACTCAGCCCTCTAGTCTTGACAACACTCTGATAAATCTTTTCTTGCTCCTCTCCCTTCCAGACCATCTGATTACAGATAATTGAGTGCTTCCTGATGATATTAATACTCACAACCTTCTATAGCTGCACAGAATGGAGCGTTCTAACTCACTACCCCACTATTTGGTACGGAAACTGTGCTGTGGTGGACAGGCAGGCTCTGAAACAGGCAGTCAAAGCTGCCCAGTGCATCACCGGAACTAGCCTGCTCACCATCAAGGACATGCATACATAACGGTGCTGGACAAAAGGCAAACAATATCATTAAGGATCCCACCACCCTGCTCCTGGACTGTTTGTCCCACTCCCATCAGGGAGGAGGCTATGTAGCATCCACACCAAGGTCACCAGACTCAAAAGCTGTTACTTTCGCCAAGCAGTAAGGCTGATCAGCACCTCCACCCACTAACCCAACCCTCCACACTCCCAACTACCACTACATACACATCACCAAGCGTCACTTTATCAACATACAATCACTCTGTGTATATAACAGTTACTGGTACACTCTGTTTTATAGGATTGTTTTATATTTATATTTATTGTTCTTTATACAGTGTTTTTTTCTGCTGCATTGGATCCAGAGTAACAGTCATTTCTTCTTTATACTTGTGCTCTGAAGAATGGCAATAAATAATCTTGATCTTAACTAGTACTGTAGAAAATTTGTGGTCAACTGGGGGCATCCCTGTAATGCAGCAGTTAGCATGACACTGTTACAGCTCAGAGTGTCAGAGTTCAGAGTTCATTTCCAGCGTCCACTGTGAGAAGTTTGTACATTACTGATAGTCAGAATGGCTTTGTGCACGGTAGTTTGTGTCTAACCAACCTTATAGAGTTTTTTGAGGAAGTTACCAGGAAAGTGGATGAAAACAGGGTAGTGGATGTTGTTTACATGATCAAGAAGATTCAGTCGTTCGGCATTCAAAATGAGGTAGAAAATTGGATTAGACACTGACTTTGTGGGAGTAGCCAGAATGTGGTAGTAGGGGATTGCCTGTCTGACTGGAGGCCTGTGACTGATGGTGTGCCACAGGGATCAGTGCTGGGTCCGTTGTTGTTTGTCATCTATATCAATGATCTGTATAGAAATGTGGTTAACTAGATCAGCCAATTTGCGGATGACACCAAAACCGGCAGTGTAGTGGACAGTGAGGACCAGCTGAAAAAGTGATCTGAAAAGTGGCAGATGGAATTTAAAGCAGACAGGTGTGAGGTGTTGCACTTCAGTAGGACCAACCAGGGTAGGTCTTTCACAGTGGATGGTAGGGCACTGAGGAGTGCGGTAGAACAAAGGGATCTCCAAATTCATTAAATAACTTTAGCAAGGCAGGAATAGATTCCTCAGAATTAGATATATATAAACCAATAAATCATCAGCGTAAAGAGAAATCTTATGAGTGGTCTCATTCACAAAAATCCCATAAATATTTTTTCTGCTGCATTGGATCTGAAGCTACACTGACACACATGTTTTGGTCTTGTTCTATACTGGAACAGTTCTGGAAGTCAGTTTTTCTGACAATTTCTAAAGCACTTAAAATTAATTTACAACCTAACAAATTAACTGTGCTTTTTGGAATAATTCCTCAAAATATCCGTAGTGTCTCTTTGTCTGACCAACATGTTATTGCATTTGTTACATTGATAGCTAGGAGGGCCATTTTGTTGAAGTGGAAGGATACATCAGCTCCCACTTTGTCACAATGGTTCTCTCAAGTGATGCTATGTCTTAGTTTGGAGAAAATTAGAAGTCGAACCTTTGAACCTATGTTTGATTTTGAGAAAAGATGGGGTTCATTTGCTCGTTATTATCATTTGAGTTAATTGATAGATTTCCTCCACGATTTAATTGTAAATTTTTGGTACATTTTTTCTTGCTGGCGGTTTGATATTTATCTTTGGAAGCTTTTTGTATGACGCATGGCTCCGGGGTTGAACACCTAATGGGATTTTCCCCCCACTTTTTCTTGCTTAGTAGGGTTTTTTTTAAATCACCGAAATTTTTTCAATCTTTAAAATAATGTTTTTTTTTCTTGAGACATTGTAAGTGTTGCTTATTTCGATGTACTCGTGTTAATTTTGGATAATAATAATAAAAAGATTTGAAAAGAAAGAAAGAACAGAGGAATCTGGGAATACAGGTCCATAATTCATTGAAAGTGGCATCACAGGTAGACAGGGTCGTAAAGAAAGCTTTTGGCACATTAGCTTTCATAAATCAATGCACTGAGCACAGGAAATGGGATGTTATGTTGAAGTTGTATAAGACATTGTTGAGACCTAATTGGAAGAATTGTGTGCAGTTTTGGTCACTGACCTAAAGGAAAAATACAGAGAAAATTTACAAGGATGTTGCCAGGTCTGAAGGACCTGAATTATAAGATTGAATTGCCTAGGACTTTATTCCTTGGAACATAGAAGACTGAGGGGAGATTTGATAGAGGTATACAAAATTATGAGGGGTATCGAACGGGTAAATGCAAGCAAGCTTTTTCCACGGAGGTTGTGTGGGAGTACAACCAGAGGTCATGGGTCAAGGTTGAAAGATGAATAGTTTAAGTGAAACATGAGGGGAAGCTTCTTCACTCAGAGGGTTGTAAGAGTGTGGAATGGACTGTGTGCAAGCTTGATTTCAAAGTTTAAGGGAAGTTTGGATCTGTACATGGATGGTAGGGGTATGGAGAGTTATGGACCCGGTGCTAGTTGATGGGATTTGACAGTTTAAGTGGTCCAGTATTGACTAGATACTGTTTTCGTGCTGTACATTTCTATGACTTTATGACGCTACATCCTTCCTGTGGGCATGAAGGATTGCTCCAGTTTCCTCCCACATAGGGGTAATTGGTTATTGTAAATTGTCCTGTGATCAGGCGAGGGTTAAATAGGTGGGTTGCTGGGTGATGCAGATCGTTGGGTCAGAAGTGGTCTGTGCTGTAACTCTAAATAAATCAATCAATCAATCACATCAGGACAACACAAGGCACCAGCGAGGTTACCTGTAGAACACTGTTCAACTCCTCCACGTAGAGTCGCTCTGTGTCTATTAGCTCATTTATGACGTGTCTGGAAAACAAGCGATTGGTTACTCAGCAACAGCCCATCAATAACCAACTGTATCTCTACAACGTAGGACTGTTAATGTTGGAAAACATCCCATGTCACTGAGAAAGGTGAAGAAAACGTTACTCGTGACCAGAATGGTTTAGGTTACTTGACAGAGCCAGAGGCCAAGGTCATGTTAAGGCTTTATGAAGCACTGGTCAGACCACACTTGGAGTATTATAAGCAGTTTTGGGCCACTTATCCAGAAAAAGATCTGCTAGCATTGGAGAGGCTCATGAAAATGATTCCAGGAATGAAAGAGTTAACGTATGAGGAGTGTTTGATGGCTCTGGGCCTGTATTCTCTGGAGTTTAGAAGGATGGGGGGGGGGTAGTCTCATTGAAACCGATCATATATTTAAAGGCCTAGATAGAGTGGAGAACTGGGTGGTGGCGGTCCTTAATGATGGGTGCCCCCTTTCTGAGGCAGCACTCCTCCAATCTACCTCCCCGTGGCCTTGCTCCTTAAGTCGAACTGCCCTGCACTTTCTTGTGGCTTACATTTTTTCTGTGTTCTGGTATTGTTTTCCCTTGTTCTACCTCAGTGCACTGAGCAATGATGTGATCTGTATGAACAGTATGCAAGACACGCTTTTCACTGTAGCTCGGTACACGTGACAATGATAAGCCAATTCCACGAGGATGGGGAGTGCTCCAAGGGCAAAGGGTAGTATATCCTGCATAGTGTAGATCCAGTAACACAACACAATCATAAACAGGTCACACAACATCGAGAGTGAGGAGTAAACAGTTGAGACCCATCAATAGGGCATATCATTTATGTTTCTGTAATCTTTGAGAAATTAGAAATGAATCTTTTAATTACCTTATTTATCACTGTATTTCAAAATTAAGAAAGATAGCGAGGCTGAGTTCATCTACAGGTAATTGCAAGATCTGGTGATAACAAACAGACTTTCCATCAGCCAAGAGGAGGCCCCTCCGTTGGTCGGAATCATCCATAGATGTTGTGTCCTAGCCAGGGCAGTACGACATGGAGAGCAAGTTGCTGCCCATGCAGCAGACTCCCCCTCTCCACGCAGCTGATGAATCCAAAGGATTGGCAGAGGTCGATACAGTTTAGCACCAGCAGTGTCACAGGAGTTGCCAGTCAGCATTGACCTCAACATATGACTGTCGTAAGGACTCCTCGGGGCTTACTCCTGAAGCCTTCCCCATGAAGGCAATGGAAGTTTGAGATCGGAGTTTTCCTTCTCCTAGATGAGCTGCCAACCACGGCTGACAAGTGCCATCTGCCCAAAGCACCTTTGCCCCTTCTCCTGTCAGTAGAAAGAGTTCCTCTGGGCTTAGTAGCTAAGCTCCTCCAAAAGGACCACACCCTTGTTGTGGTTTGGAGGTCCGCATGCCTCAGTGACCAGGAGAGCTATGTTGGCTGGAAACAGGCCTTTATGCTTTGGCTCTTGGTAGGATCAAAGGGTACAGGCCAGACTAAGAGAGGTTCACTGGTCCTCCAGATTTTGGGGTTCAGCTCAGGGCTAACAACTCTGACCAGTCAAACAAAACAATTACACTAACAGCATTGAAGAATCCTCATTCACAACACGCTGGAGGAACTCAGCAGGTCTGGCAGCATCCATGGAAACGATCAGTCAACGTTTCGGGCCGGAACCCTTCGTCAGGACTGAAGAGGGAAGGGGCAGAGGCCCTATAAAGAAGGTGGGGGGAGGGTGAGAAGGAGAAGGCTGGCAGGTTCCAGGTGAAAAACCAGTAAGGGGAAAGATAAAGGGGTGGGAGAGGGGAAGCAGGGAGGGGATAGGCAGGAAAGGTGAAGGAGGAATAGGGGAAAACACAATGGGTAGTAGAAGGAGGTGGAACCATGAGGGAGGTGATAGGCAGCTGGTGGAGGGGGCAGAGTGAAATAGGGATAGATTTTCACTCTGGTCAAGGGCTGGCTTGGATCATCAGGTTCTCGACCTGACGCTGCCTGACCTCAATAGGTGACATCCCAACAGATATACCTCTCCCTGAAATACCTCCACACTAATTTCCAACCTACGCAGAATATAAAAGATGGGTACCAGTACTTAAAACCGCAGAGTATGTATTCCGCAATCTGCCGATTTTCAGCACCCGAACTCACGATGCCTGCTGTGTTCCTTTACCTCACACTTGCAAATGTATACACTGAAATGCAGCTCCCCGAATGAGCATACACACCCCCACTCGGGCGTCCCGAACCATCGGTGACTACCCTTCGCAACTGGTGGCTCCCCGTCTCTCCAAATTAACACGCAAAGTTTCCTCACTTACATAAACACACATGCACGCGCACACACTACGTACTTCTATATCTACTAGTTCAGTTCTCCGTGTTCGTGATACCTCGTGTTCCCGTGTACCACTGACCTGAACAGATCCAAGCGTGAGTGCTATTTCTATAAAATACTCACCCACTTAGACTGCTAAGTAAACTGCACAGGTTACATCAAACCCTCGTCAAAACTTTCCAACTTTTCCAGACACTTACCCCTTCAGGATTGCCAAGCTGCCTTCACTTTCGTGGTTTATGGAGTGCAGAGGATTTCTTGTTTGGCTGACTTCATGCATGACCTCAATCTGTAACCGGGAAAGGAAGAGAGAGATCTGATCTCAGGCACAGTCCAGAGCAAAATATTTCTTATAGCATCACATATTGCTAGGGTTAGTGTCAATCTCTCAGAGATGAACAAAGACATCCGGGGATCTATAACTCCTTGAAAGTGACGTCACAGGTAGATAGGTTTGTAAGGAAACCTTTTGGCTCATTATCCTTCATAAATCAAAGTACTAAGTACAGGAAATGGGATGTTATGTTGAAGTTGTAATGAGATATCGGTGAGGCCTAATTTGGAGTGTTGTGTACAGTTCTAGTCACCTACTTACAGAAAAGATGTAAATAAGATTGAAAGAGAACAGAGAAAATTTACAAGCAAGTTGCTGGGACTTGAGGACCTGAGATACAGGGAAAGGTTGAATTGGTTCGGACTTAATTCCCTGGACCATAGGAGAATGAGGGGAGGTTTGATAGAGGTACAGTATACACAATTGTGAAGGGTATAGATAAGGTAAATGCAAACTGTTTTTTCCACTGAGGTTGGGTGAGGTGAGAACTGGAGGTCATGGGTTAAGGATAAAAAAGGTAAAATGTTTAAGGGGAACCTGAGGAAGAACTTCTTCAGTCAGAGGGTCGTGAGAGTGTGGAATGAGCTTCCAGCAGAAGTGATGGATGCAGGTTTAATTTCAACATTTAAAAGAAGTTTGAATAAATATATGTGTGTGTGTGTGTGTGTGTGTGTGTGTGTGTGTGTGTGTGTGTGTGTGTTGGCACGTGGCCAAGTGGTTAAGGCATCGGTCTAGTGATCTGAAGGTCGCTAGTTCGAGCCTTGGCTGAGGCAGCGTGTTGTGTCCTTGAGCAAGGCACTTAACCACACATTGCTCCGCGACAACACCGGTGCCAAGCTGTATTGGCCCTTGTGCCCTTCCCTTGGACAACATCGGTGGCGTGGAGAGGGGAGACTTGCAGCATGGGCAACTGCTGGTCTTCCATACAACCTTGCCCAGGCCTGTGCCCTGGAAACCATCCAAGGTGAAAATCCATGGTCTCACGAGACTAACGGATGTCTATAAGAATAAATATATGGATGGGAGGGCTATGGAGGCTATGGTCCAGGTGCAGGTCGATGGGATGAGGCAGAATAACTGTTTGGCATGGACCAGGTGGAATGGAGAGCCTGTTTCTATGATTCTATGACTATTATTTGAGGAGCAAACAAAGGTGACTGTCAATACAACTCTGTAGGTGCCCTCCCCATTCAAACTCGCCTGTAATGAATTTAAGGTGAGGGGTGTAATTTCAAAGGAGAAGTGAGGGGCAAGTTTTTTTACACGGAGAGTGGTGGATGCCTGGAATGTGCTGTCCGGGGTGATGGGAGAGGCAGAAACATTAGGGACTTTTAAGAGATGTTTAGATAGGCACATGGAAGTGAGGAAAATGGAGGGATATGGACATTGTGTAGGCAGAGGGGATTAGTTAGTTAGACATTTGATTACTAGTTTAATTGGTTCAGCACTACACTATGAGCTGAAGGGCCTGTTCGTGTGCTGTACTGGTCTATGTTCTGTGCTGTCTGTTACCATGTGGAACATTCACTGAAACTAAGCTGCAACTGTATTGGGCAAAAAAAAAATACAACGCTGTTTGGGAAAGACCATAAGACCATTCAGCACATCGAGACTGCTCTGTTATTCCATCGTGCCTGATTTATTATCCCTCTTGAGCCAAAACAATAGAACAACTCCAGAGGTTCATTCCTCTAATATCAAATTCCCGCTGACCATACAAACTCAATGAGATATCTTTAAGGAAAACTCCCTGTCCAAAAAAGCCACACATCATACATAAATTTTCAACTTAATTAAACACATTCTCCAAATCATATTCAAAAAGACCTAACCACAGTAATTACTTCTTCATATGTAAGAATTTTACGATTTTCTGAGATTAGGGATTGCATTTTATAATTTATTAGCTCTTTGCTGCCTCTCCCAGAGGCTTCCATGGAATTATCTCCAGATTTTGCACCCGTGACTTCCATACCAATTCCAAGGATCCTCATGAATTCCCTATCCTCCTCAAGTGCCTCAACTGCCTATAACTGATATGGGCCTCCCTTTTTCTTCTTAACCAGACCTTCAATATCCCTCAAATCCAAGTTATATGAACCTGCTAGCCTTGCCTTTTATTCTATCAAGAACATACACATTCTGTACTCTCAATATTTCTCTTTTGAAGGCCTCCCACTTACCAAGCATCCCACTGCCAGAAAATTACTTAGAGTAATCCAATCTACCCTCTCCTATCGGGACGAAGGTACAGGAACTTGAAAGCATGTACCACTAGGCTCATTGTCCCACTGTTATGAAACTCTTGAAAGGTCTTCTTGTACAAACAGGATCTCTCAGTCTAGCTCATCAAGCCCTACAAACTTATCTGTGACCCTGCACTGCACTTTCTCTATAACTGTAACATTATATTCTGCATTCAAATTCTCTTTTTCCTCTTGAGTAGCTCAATATATTTATACTCAGTGGTCACTTTATTAGGTACCCCCAGTAACGAATAAAGTGGTCATAGACTGTATGTTCATGGTCTTCTGCTGCTGTAGCCCATCTACCTCAAAGTTCAACATACTGTGTTTTCAGAGATGCTCTTCTGCACATCACTGTTGTAACACATGGTTATTTGAGTTACTGTCGCCTTCCTGTCAGCTTGAGCCAGTCTGGCCGTTCTCGTCTGACCTCTGTCATTAACAAGGCGTTTTCACCCTGCAGAACTGCTGCTCACTGGATAGTTTTGGTTTCTCTCACCATTCTCCGTAAATTCTAGAGACTATTGTGTTTGCAAATCCAAGGAAATCAGCGGTTTCTGAGATACTCAAACCACCCCATCTGGCACCAATAATCATTTCAGGGTCAAATCACTTAGATTACATTTCTCTCCCGTTCTGATGTTTGGTCTGAACAACAAAACTGAACCTCTTGATGATGTCTGCATTGCGTTGCTGCCACGCGATTGGCTGATTAGATATTTGCACTGCTGCCACGTGATTGGCTGATTAGATATTTGCACTGAGTTGCTGCCACGTGATTGGCTGATTAGATTTTTGCACTGAGTTGCTGCCACATGATTGGCTGATTAGATATTTGCACTGCTGCCACGTGATTGGCTGATTAGATATTTGCACTGTTGCCACGTGATTGGCTGATTAGATATTTGCACTGTTGCTGCCACGTGATTGGCTGATTAGATATTTGCTCTGAGTTGCTGCCACGTGATTGGCTGATTAGATATTTGCATTGCTGAGCTGACATACTGGTGTACCTAATGAAGTGGCCACTGAGTGTATGTCTAGAACAATCTGTCTGGATGGTGAGTAGAACAAAGGCTTTTCACTGAACTTTAGTACGAGTGGAAAAAAAAAGGTTACCAATCTCAAACAAGAGAAAATCTGCTGATGCTGGAATTCCAAGTAACACACACAAAATGCTGGAGGAACTCTGCAGGCCAGGCAGCACCAATCACCAATCAAAATGAACTAGTAAACTCGATGGCCTGAGTGGTCTTATCTGCCATAACAACTCTGTGATTCATTGCCAGGTGATCTGCTACAGAAGCCAGATACAAGGAAATGAGCATCAGGCCAATGATCTGCAGTGCCTTGTGTTGGGTTCCAGTCAGTGAGACAGACCACTGTGATAAACAAGACACACTGACCTGCGGTGTGGAGTCTGGTGTGAGTTACACATACTCATAATACCATCTCCGCTTGCAGTGACTTGGGCACACACGAGCACCCAGGCTCAGCCATCCGTTATTAGAGGATAAATAATTTAGCCGTAGCTTCTACTTTCTACGATTCTCGTGAAGCCAGTTCATACTTGTTCAGTGGTGCTTGTAAAAATAAGTTAAACATAAAGGTTCTTGCAGAAAAGCATTGAGTGATGGTGAAAGGAAAAGACTGTCTCTCCCAGTGAGATAAAATCTTCAGCTCTGCTGGGAATTGGCATTGCAGAGGATCCAGAGGAGGTTCACAAGAATGATTCGGGGAATGCAAGGACATGAGGAGTGATTGATGGCTCTGGGCCTCTACTCACCAGAGTTTAGAAATTAGAGGGGGTTCTCATTGAAACCTATCGAATATTGAAAGGCCCGGACAAGGTGGATGTGGGGAGAGGGTGAGTCCAGGACCAGAGGGTAGAGCCTCACAATACCAGCACGTCAACTTTTGCACAGAGATGAGGAGGAATTTCTTTAGCCAGAGGGTGCTAAATCTGTGGAATTCATTGCCACAGGTGGCTGTGGAGGCCAAGTCATTGGGAACATTTAAAGTGGAGCTCGATAGGTTCTCGATTAGAAAGGATGTCAAAAGTTATGGGGAGAAGGCAGGAGAATGGGTTGAGAGAGATAATAAATCAGCCATTATGGAATGGCAGAGCAAACTCGATGGGCTAAATGTCCTAATTCTGCTCTTATAACTTTTGGAATAAAAGATCTTAATGATTTGTGATGATTTTCATTTGGATGGCTTTAATCTCCTTCTTTACCCCTTCTGCATTCTCTGGTGGAATGCAGTAGCATCTGCAAGACTAGTATCTACAGGAGGTCATGCCTCAAGAAGGCAACGTCCATCATCAAAGATCCCCACTATCTGAGCCATGTCATCTTCTTACAGCTCCTATCAGGCAGGAGGTACAGAAACTTGGGAAGTCCCCACCGCCAGGTTCAATGACACCTACTTCCCTTCAACTATTCGATTCTATACCACTCATAATGTGGTATTAAGATAGATACAACCATTGTTGCTGCTACAGCCCAAAGACGTACAGTTGGGGTTAGTAAGTTTTGGACATGCTCATTGATGCTGAAGCATAGCGACACTGGCAGGCTGCCCCAGCACATACTTCACTGATTCGATTTATTTTATCTGTTGAGAGATACAGATTGAACTGACCCTTCCGGCCCAATAAGCCCGGCAACCAATGTTCCCTCTAATGATTTTTACAGCTGCGAGTACCAATCATTGCTCTGAGCAGGAAAGTTTTACATGGCCTGAAAACTGAGCAGCATTTTAGATTTTGTTTTGTAATATGCATACTGTGAATATTTGAAATGAAATTGAAAAATGACATACTTCTGATTTTATATATCAATTGAAGGGCATAATGAAATAAAGAAATTCTTTCATGCTTTGTAAATTTTGCCTCATCTGTCTTGGTCCCAGCTGCATTGCAACAAAGGCTATGAGTGTGGGAGCATTTTGATTACTGCGTGGCCGCACACCCACGTAGCTTAGAGCAAACAGTGGCAGCAACTCATTGATTTAACCGTACCCTAATCACAGGACAATTTACAATGACCAGTTAACCTATTAACTGGTACGTCTTTGGACTGTGGGAAGAAACCAGAGCACCCGGAGGAAACCCACGCACACACACAGGGTGTGGGGGGGGGGGGGGAACGGACATACACACTTCTTATTGAACTCCAGACTCCAGTGCCCTGAGTCACGCTAACTGCTACATGACAGTGGCACCCAAATTTGACACAAACAACACATTTCACTGCACGTTTCAATGTTTTGATGTACATGTAACAAATAAACTTTCATCTTTACCTTCCTAGTGCTCTGTGGTTTTCTGGAACTCTTTTTCCCATACAACGATAAGTCAAATGGGAATCTCAAACTGGAACTGGAATCCATTCCTTCAAAATAAACATATGCATTTGAAAAGTTCCTGTGAAGTTCCCCCGTTCACCTTCCCATCGCCTCCCAGTCTCCTCCTTTTCCATATCGTCGATGTTCCACCATCTAATCTCCCACCTACAGATGAATTTACTTTTTATTTTGAGCATAGTAACAGGCCCTTCCAGCCCAACGAGCACCCATCACCCAATTACACTCATGTAATCAATTAACCTGTACATCCTTGGACTCTAGCCCGAGCCCGCGCTGCCCAATTACACTGATGTAATTAATTAACCTACTAACCTGTATATCCTTGGACGCTAGCCTAATGAGCCCGCGTTGCCCAATTACACTCACGTAATCAATTAACCAACTACCCATATGTCTTTGGAGTGTAGGGGAAAGCAGAGCACCGGAGGAAACCTCTACAGTGACAGGGAGAACGTACAATTCAAACTCTCTCCAGACAGTGGTGGGCATTGAACCCTGATCACTGAAGCTGTCACAGTGTTACACTAACGACTACGCGACCTGGCCACTCTGCAAGGTGGACTCACTGAGGTAGGCACCGTAGTCTATACTGACAAGTTGGGCCAAAGGGCCTGTGTCAATGCTAAAATATCAAGGATCAGCTTTATTCGCCGTATACATTACATTCATGAGAAATTTGCCGCAGTGTGCTGGCACGACATGCAACAATACAACTACAAAGAATAAAAAGTTATATAAAAATAAAGTTAGAAGTATAGCTATAGAATAAAATGTGCATAAATACCAGCATGTATTTACATTGTGAACAAAATGATAAACAGTGCTTTAAAGTCATTACAGTGCAGTAGAGGTGGGTGGCTGAGGCTAACTAGAATGGTTGATCAGATAACTCCCCGGGCAGGGGTTCCCAACGTGGTGTTCATCAACCCCACTGTTAACGGTACGGTCCATGGCATAAAAAGGGTTGGGAGATCCTGGCCTCATAGAAGAAACCTCTAAGATGGTGTGAAGTTTTGTTTTAATAGCTCTGTAGCACTTTCTAGAAAGGAGCTTTTGGGAAAGTCTTCTATGACAATGAGGTCCTTAGGTTGTGGAAGTAACAAAAATGTCCGAATAAATCCCTGTTTGAGTCCCTCTCTTCTTCATCCTAAACCTATCACCCCTACCTGGGCATAAGTCACCAACATCAGCTCACCAGAGTCCTCTTTTCAGGGTTTTTATTGGTATTTCTGCAGCTCTTGGTTGTTACAGGATGGCGTTACTAGCATCCTTTTGCAGCTGGACCTGGGACCGTCCACGGCCGAGATTATGTCCTTTTCCTATCACTTGATGTCAAGAAATGCTTCTGCCTGGTTTTAAACCAATCCCATTCACATACTTGGTGAATGGGGTAACCATTACACTGAAATAACACCACATATCCCCCAGACCACATTATTTCCAAACTCCATTCCCATGTTTACAACATAGAACAGGATCTTTGGCCTGCGTTGTCCATGCTGACCATGGTGCCAAATTACACTAACCCCTTCTACCTGCACAATGTCCACATGCCTCCATTCTCTGCACATCCATGTTCTTATCTAAAGAATTCTTAAACATCTCTATTGTATCTGCTTCCACCACAATCGCAGTCAGCACAGTCCAGTCCTCCACCATCTCTGTAAACAAAATCACCCCAGGCATCTCCCCTCTTGGAGCCACAGGTAATCCAAGCAGGCCACGGAAGAAAGTACAGGAGCCTTAGGACGCACACCACCAGGTTCAGGAACAGTTGTTACCCCTAAACCATCAGGCTCTTAAACCAGAGGGATAACTTCACTCACCCCGTCACTGAAATGTTCATACAACCCATGGACCCACTTTCAAGGACTCTCCATCTCATGTTCTTGATATTTATTGTTTATTTATTCATTATTTTCTCTATTCTATTTGCACAGTTTGTCATCTATTGCACATTGGTTGTTTGTCCGTTTTGTGGAGTACGGTCTTTCATTGATTCTATTGTGTTTCTTTGGATTTACTGTGTATGCCCACAAGAAAATGAATCTCAGGGCCTTTGAACTCATCTTCAAGCTAAGCCCTCCAGTATTGAACATTTCTACCCAGTGAGAAAGATTCTGTCTGTTCTATCTATGCTTTTCGTAACTTTACATGCCATTATCAAGTCTACCCTCAGCCTCTTCCATTCCCGGGAAAACAATCCAAATTGAACACTATCTGCCACTTCTCAGCCCAGTCAATGACCTTTTGTAACCCAAGACAACCTTCCACATTATACACAGTACCACCAACGTTCATGTCATCTGCAAACTTGCTAACCCATCCTTCCGCTTCTTCATCCAAATTAGTGATAAAAATATCACAAAGGGAAGGGGTCCCAGAACAGACCCCTGCAGAACACCACTGGTCACCGTCCTCCAGGCAGAAATCGAACCATCTACTACCACCTTCTGCCTTCTGTGCACAAGCCAATTCTGAACCCACACAGTCAAGCTTTCCTGCACCCCATGCCTCCTGACTTTCTGAATGAGCCTGCATCGGGGAAACTTATCAAGCACCTTTTCAAAAATCCAATATTCCCCATTCATTGCTCTATCTCCATCAATGTGCTTGGTCACTTCCTTGAGCACTTGACCCATGACCTGCCCTCACCAAAGGATCCCCCCCCCCTCATCCTTTTAATCTCCAGCGAGTGCAGGCCCAAAGCCATCAAAATGCTCCTCAGGTGTTAACCATTTCATTCCAGAAATCATTCTCATAAACCTTCTCTGGAACTTCTCCAATGCCAGCACATCCTTTCTTAGATGTAGAGCCCAAACTGCTCACAATTCTGCAAATGCTGTCTAACCAATGCCTTATAAAGCCTCAGCATTACACCCTTGGTCTTATAATCTAGACCTCTCAAAATGAATGCTAACATTGCATTCACCTTCCTCACCACCAACTCAACCTGCAAGTTAACCTTCAGGGAATTTGCTCTCTGTTTAGAAAATAGTCTACACCTCTATTCCTTCTACTAAAGTGTATGGCAATAAAATTCCCAACACTGTATTCCATCTGCTACCCTTTACCCATTCGCCTAATCTGTCTAAATCCTTCTGCAATAGCTAGTTAATAGAACCAGCAATCAGTTTTGGGTTGTGAAGTGGTGGAGCAGAAACATTTTGCAACAAAAATTGCAACTAAATTTATTTGAAATATCATAAGACCATAGAACATAGGAGCAGAATTAGGCCATTTGGCCCATCAAGTCTGTTCTGCCATTCATCATGGTTGATAAACTTTCCCTCACAACCTCATTCTTCTGCCTGTAACCTTTGATGTCCCGATTAATCAAGAACTTATCAATCTTCGTTTTCAATATACCCAATAATGACCTCCACAGCTGTATGGTAATTAATTCCATATATTCACCACCCTCTGGCTAAAGAAATTACTCCTCATCTCTGTTCTAAATGGAATTCCTCTATTCTGAGACTGTTCTCTAAGGTCCGAGACTCTCCCACTACAGGAAACATCCTCTCCATATCCATTCCACCTAGACCATTCAATATTCAATAGGTTTCAATGAGTTCTCCCCCTCATTCTGCTAAACCAGTGAGTACAGGTCCAGGTCCATCAAACATACCTCATAGGTTAACCCTTTCAACCTTAGAATCATTCTTGTGATCATTCTCCAATGAAATAAGAATGAACTTATATATCCACATAAATCAGACTGAAACAATAAACCAGAAATCAAACCCAGTCTGGGAATATGAAGAGAAAGAATGTCTTCCCTGATTAATTATGGATGTTGATTGAGGTAAATAATCGGTGGCACTTTAAACTCGAGCTATTTGGAGTAGGTTCATATTTCACAGACGGTATCAGTGACACCACTGTTACTGTGTTCAGCCCAAACAAAAGAAATTCTACAGATGCTGGAAATCCAGAGCAACACACACAAAATGCTGGAGGAACTCAGCATATCAGGCAGCATCTATGGAGAATGTAGAATTGTAGAGTGTAGACTGCAGATTCCAACACATCCTTTCTGAGATAAGGGATGCAGAACTACTCACAATACTCCCTGAGGCCCCACCTATGCTTTATAAAGTCTCAACAGTACATCCTCGCTTTGATAAGACCATAAGACCATAAGGTATAGGAGCAGAAGTAGGCCATTCAGCCCATCGAGTCTGCTCCACCATTCAATCATAGACTGATCCAATTCTTCCAGTCATCCCCACTCCCCTGCTTTCACTCCATATCCTTTGATGCCCTGGCTAATCAAGAACCTATCTATCTCTGCCTTAAATACACTCAATGACTTGATCTCCACAGCTGCTCGTGGCAACAAATTCCACAGATTTCCCACCCTATGACTAAAGTAATTTCTCCGCATCTCTGTTCTAAATGGACGTCCTTCAATCCTGAAGTCATGCCCCCTTGTCCTAAAATCTCTCTGCCACAGGAAACAGTTGAGGCCAGTTCATTGGCTATATTGAAGAGGGAGTTAGATATGGCCCTTGTGGCTACAGGGGTCAGGGGGTATGGAGAGAAGGCAGGTTCAGGGTTCTGAGTTGGATGATCAGCCATGATCATAATAAATGGCGGTGCAGGCTCGAAGGGCCGAATGGCCTACTCCTGCACCTATTTTCTATGTTTCTATGTTTCTATATCTAATCTGTTCAGGCCTTTTAACATTCAGAATGTTTCTATGAGAATCCCCCCCATTCTCCTGAACTCCAGGGAATACAGCCCAAGAGCTGCCAGACTTTCCTCACACGGTAACCCTAGCTTTGATATTCTAGTCCTCTTGAAATGACTGCAAACATCACATTTGCCTTCCTTACCAGTGATTTAACCTGCAAATTAACCTTCAGGGAAACCTGCAAATCTCTTTGCAACTTGAATTTTTGAATTTTCTCCCCATTTGGAAAATAGTCTATGCATTTATTCCTACCAAAGTGCTTGACAATACACTTCCTGAAAGTGTATGTCATCTGCCATTTCTTTGCTCATTCTTCTAATCTGTCTGGTCCTTCTGCAGCCTCTTTGCCTCTTCAAAACTACCTGCCCCTCCACCTAGCTTCATATCATCTACAAACCTGTCCACAAAACCATCACTTCCATCATCCAAGTCATTGACATATCACACAAAAAGAATTGATCCCAGCACAGACCCCTGTGGAACACCACTAATCTCTGGCAGCCAACCAGAAAAGGCCTCCTTCATTCCCACTCTTTGCCTCCTGCCAATCAGCCAAACCTCTATCTATGCTAGTATCTTTCCTTTAATAACCTGGACTCTTAGAAAGGATGTGCTGAAACTGGAGACGGTTCAAAGGAGCTTCATGAAAATTATTCCAGGAATGAACAGCTCATCATATGAAGAGTGTTTGATGGCTCTGGACCTGTATTTACTAGAATTCAGAAGAATGAAGGGGACCGGTGGGCTGAAGGTGTTGTATCGTGCTGTAGGTTTTCTGTGCTTCTAAGATGCTGCTTGACTTGACTGAAACCTATCGAATGGTGAAAGGGCTGGATAGAGCGGACGTGGAGAGGATATTTCCTATGGTAGGAGAGTCTAAGACCAGAGGACACACCCTCAGAATAGAGGGGAGTCCTTTTAGAACGGAGATGAGGAGGAATTTCTTTAGCCAGAAAGTGTTGAATCTGTGGAATTCTTTGCCACAAGCAGCTGTGGAAGCCAAGTCTTTATGTAGACTTAAGGGAGAGCTTAATAGATTCTTGATTGGTCAGGGCATGAAGGGATATGGGGAGAAGGCAGGAGATTAGGGCAGATTGGAAAATTGAATCAGCCATGGTGAAATGGTGGAGCAGACTCAATGGACCAAATGGCCTAATTCTGCTCCAATATCTTATGGTCTTATTTTGTTTAGCAGCCTCATGTGCAATGCCTCGTCAAAGACTTCTGAATATCCAACTACACAACATTCAATGATTCTCTTTTGTGTATCCTGCTTGTTATTTCTTCAAAAAATTCCAGTATATTTGTCAGGCAAGATTTTCCCTGAAGGAAACCATGCTGAATTTGGCCTATTTTGACATGTGCATTCAAGTACCCTTAGACCTCATCCTCAACGATCAACTGCAACATGTTCCCAACCACTGAAATCAGGCTAACTGGCCTATAAATTCCTTTCTTCTCCCTCCCTTTTTGAAGAGTGGAGTGGCATTTGCAATTTTCCATTCCTCTGACAACCATGCCAGAATCTATTGATTCTTGAAAAAACATGATTAATGCCTCCACAATCTCTTTAGCTACCTCTTTTATGACCTTGGGGGTGTAGGTCCATTAAGTCCAGGTGACTTATCTACCTTCAGCCTTTTCAGTTTCCCAAGCACCATCTTCCTAGTAATAGTAACTGCACTTACTTTTGCCCCTTGACATTCTCGAACTTCTGGCATACTACTAATATCTTCCTCAGTGAAGACTGATGAAAAATACTTAATCAGTTCATCTGCCATTTCCTTGTACCCTGTTATTATCTCTTCAGCATCATTTTCCAGCAATCCAATATCTACTCTCACCTCTCTTTTACTCTATATATCTGAAAAAGCTTTTGGTAACATTTTGATATTATTGGCTAGCAAACTTTCATATGTTATCTTCCCCACACTCTCCATGGCTTTTACAGTTGCCTTCCACTAATATTTTAAAAATTCCCAATACCGTAACTTCCCACTAATTTTTACTCTATTATATGTCCTCTCATTTGCTTTTATGTTGACTTTGACTTCCCTTGTCAGCCACAGTTGTGTCATCCTGTCTTTAGAATTCTTCGCAACACACATAAAATGCAGGAGGAACTCTGCAGGCCAGGCAGCGTCTATAGAAAAGAGTAAACAGTCGATGTTTCGGACTGAGACCCTTCATCAGGATTTAAAGTGTTGTAGTTGAATGCACGCAGTGTGCAAAATAAGGTAGATGTAGAACAGTCAAAGATCAGCAGGTATGACTTTGTGCGAATCATGGCACCATTGCTGAAAGATGATTGTAGTTGGAAGCTGAATATCCAAGGATACACAATCAATCGAAAGGATAGGCAGGCAGGCAAAGGGGGAGGAGTGGCACTGTGGTAAAAAGTGAAATCAAATCTTTAGAAAGAGGTGACATAGGATCAGAAGGTGTAGAATCCTTGCGGAAATCCTTGTTAAGAGACTGCAAGGATAAAAAGACGCTGATGGGAATTAGGCACAGGCCTCTGTACAGTAGCCAAGATGTGTACAGTGGGAGATAGAAAAAAGCATGTCAAAAAAGGCAATGTTTCGTTAGCCAGGGAGCATTTCAATATGCAGGTAGATTTGGAAAATCAAACTGATGATGGATCACAAGGAGGGAATTTGTGGAATTTGGAGCAGCTTGTGGTTGAGTTCACTACGGGATCAGCAATTCTGGATCAGGTGTTATGTAATGAATCAGATATGATTAGGGAGCTTAAGGTAATAGAACCCTTAGGAAACAATGATCATAATATGATAGAATTCACCCTGCAATTTGAGAGGGAGAAGCTAAAGTCAGAGGTATCAGTATAACAGTGGAGTACTTGGATGTTCAGAAGGCATTTGACAAGCTGCCACACATGAGGCTGCTTAGCAAGATAAGAGCGTGGTTAACAGGAAAGATACACAGCATGGATAGAGCACTGGCTGATTGGCAGGAGGCAAAGAGCGGGAATAAAGGGAGCCTTTTCTCATTGGCTGCTGGTGACGTGATGTTTCACATTGGTCTGTGTCGGGAGTGCTTCTTTTTACCTTTTCGTTAATGCTTTGGACAACGGAATTAATGCTTTTGTGGCAAAGTTTGTGAACGATGCAAAGATAGGTGTAGGGGCAGGTAGTTTTGAGGAAGCAGGAAGTCTGCAGAAGGACTTAAGACAGATTAGAAGAAGGGGTAAAGACATGGCAGTGTCAGGAAGTGTATGGTCATGCACTCTGATAAAAGGAATAAAAGTAGAGACTGTTTTCTAAGTGGAGAGAAAATCTTAAAATCTGAGGTGCAAAGGGACTGGGGAGTCCTTGTGCAGGATTCCCTAACAGTTAATTTACAGGTTAAGTCAGTGGTGAGGAAAGCAAATGTAATGTTACCATTCATTTCAAAAGGACTAGAATATAAAATGAAGGATGCAATGTTGAGGCTTTATAAAGCACTGGTGAGGTCTCACTTGGAGTATTCTGAGCAGTTTATTTAAGAAAGGATGTGCTGACATTGGAGAGGGTTCAGAGGAGGTTCACAAGAATGATTCTGGATATGAAAGGTTTATCGTATGAGGAGTGATTAATGGCCCTGAGCCTTTACTCGCTGGAGTTTAGTGTGGAGATTTCATTGAAACTAATGAAATGCTGAAAGGCCTAGATAGGGTGGATGTGGAGAGAATGTTTCCTATGGTGGGGAAGTCTTGGAGCACAGGACATGGTCTCAGAGTAGTGGGACATCCATTTACAACCAAGTAAAGAGGAACTTCTTTAGCTAGAGGAAAGTGAATCTGTGGAATTCATTGCAACAGGTGGCTGTGGAGGCCAGATCATTATGGTGGAGTATTTATGGTGGAGGTTAATAGATTCTTGATTAGTCAGGGCATGAAAAGTTACAGAGAGAAGGTAGGAGACTGGGGTTGAGAGGGAAATGGATCAGCCATTATGAAAAGGCAGAGCAGTCTTAATAGGCTGAATGGCCTAATTCTGCTCCTGTGCCTTATGGTCTTCGGGCCAGACTGAGTGCTCCGTGAAGAAAGTTATTCAAGGAATGATTCAAAGTACCAATCTCAGTGAATGAAATATCTGTATTAATTTCGCCTCTCAATATTTTCTGTTCTTAGAGTTTCGTCTCACCAACAGACCAAGAACATTCTTAGCAACACACACACAAAGTGCTGAAGGAACTGGGTGGGTCAGGCAGCATCTATGGGGGTGGAGAATAAACAGTCAACATTTCGAGCCAAGACCCTTCATCAGGACTGGAAGGGAAGGTGGAAAACACTGGAGTAAGAAGGTGGGAGAAGGGGAAGGGGAGGTGAAAGGTGGACAAGGCAAAGGGCTGGAGAAGAAGGCATCTGACAGGAGAGTAGATTGGACCATAGGAGAAGCGGAAGGAGGTGGGGTGCCGGGGGTGGTGATAGGCAGGTGAGGAGAACAGTTAAGAGGGCAGAGCACAGACATAAAGAAGAGGGAAGGGGAGGGGGAAATTACTGTAAATTGGAGAAATCGATGCTCGTGCTATCAGGTTGGGGGTTACACAGATGGAAGACAAGATGCTGATCCTCCAACAAGAGAGTGGCTGTATCGTGGCAGTAGAGGAGACTGTGGACCGACATGTTAGAATGGGAATAGGGACTGTTATTGCATATGGTCTGTCCACTGTTATACTGACTCATGTTATTCACAGCCAGGGCCGACGGAAAACATGACCCATGGCTGTTCTAATGACTTCATCAAGTTCAAGTTCAATTATCATTGAATAGAGCCAAATGAAACAATGTTCTTCTGGAGCCAAGATGCAAAGTACTTTACCAACATCACACAGCACACTGCACATAGCACAAACAGCAGAAAAAACATATAGTCGCAAAGGAAAAAATACATAGTGGATTGAATGCAGGAGGGCAGCAACAAACGGACTCCATACGGCAGCACAGAGCGGACACCGGAGAGCAGTATTGAGTAAACACCGGAGGGCAGCATCGAGTAAACACCGGAGAGCAGTATTGAGTAAACACCGGAGGGCAGCATCGAGTAAACACCGGAGGGCAGCACCGAGTAAATACTGGAGAGCAGCACCGAGTAAACACCGGAGGGCAGCACCAAGTAAACACCGGAGAGCAGCACCGAGTAAACACCGGAGAGCAGCACCGAGTAAACACTGGAGGGCAGCACCGAGTAAACACCGGAGGGCAGTATTGAGTAAACACCGGAGGGCAGCACCGAGTAAACACTGGAGAGCAGCACCGAGTAAACACTGGAGGGCAGTATCGAGTAAACACCGGAGGGCGGTATTGAGTAAACACTGGAGGGCAGCACCGAGTAAACACTGGAGGGCAGCACCGAGTAAACACCGGAGGGCAGCACCGACAGGAGGGATCAGACCCCAACCCATCACAGATTTCAGTGCACTCACCAAGGCCATATGAAAGAGAGCTCCATGTCTCAGCCCCAGGCAACTGCAACAGGCGAACCCACTGTGAGCATGCCACCATTGGCATTGCGTAACTCAGGCTGGAATAGGAGGAGGTTGCAAACTCTGCCAGTTGCATCACAGTCAGGGTGCAGCCCTCACCACCAACAAGATCTCCAAGATGTGATGCCACATCCATCACTGAGCACCCTCTCCATCTGCCCCCTTCTCAATATTCCCAGCAGCGACCAGGTATGGGAGCACAAACAGCCACACTCAGTAATATAGGACTAGAGTTTTTCCCTCTTCAGATGCTGGAAATTCACACAAACACACACACACACAAAGTGCTGGAGGACCTCAGTAGGTCAGGCAGCGTCCATGAAGAAGAATAAACCTCTCTATTCCTCTTTTGTATTATTTACAGATTTTTGTAAGTCATTGTAACATTTATGTCCCAACTCTGCTGTTGCCAGAAAATAACAAATTTCACGGCAATTATCAGTGGTAATAAACCTGCTTCTGACCCTCCACTTGATTCGATCTGTATCTGAACTCTATCAGTCAATCTGTGCCCCACCTCCTTTGGTAATACGAGGCAAGCTTGCATGATCTGTCTGTAAGGAAGTAGGCTATTCATTCAATGGATTAAATTATAACGTTAACAACAGTGAGTCAAACTGTTGGCATGAAGGGACTGTTTAAACCATAAGGCACAGGAGCAAAATTAGACCATTTGGTATATCATGTTGGCTCTGTCATTCCATCATGGCTGCTTTATTATCCCTCTCACCCCCCCCCCCCTTCTCCTGCTTTCTTCCCGTAACCATAAGATGTAGGACCAGAATTAGGCCATTTGACCCACAGGATCAGCTTTGCCAATACATTTCCCCCTCAGCCTCCATCTCCAGTCTTCTCCCCATATCCCTTCATGTCCTGACCGATCAAGAATCTATCAACCTCGGCCTTAAGTATACATGAAGACTTGGCCTCCACAGCTGCTTGTGGCAATGAATTCCACAGATTCACCACTCTCTGGCTAAAGAAATTCCTCCTTATCTCTGTTCTAAAAGTACACCACTCCATTCTGAGGCTGTCTCCTTTGGTCCTAGACTCTCCCTCCAGAGGAAACATCCTCTCCACATCCACTCTATCAAGGCCTTTCACCATTTGATAGGTTTCAAAGAGGTCACCCTTCATTCTTCTGAATTCCAGTGAATATAGGCCCAGAGATATCAAACAGTCTTCATATAACAAGTCATTCAATCCTGGAATAATTTTGGTGAACCTCCTTTGAACCGTCTCCAGCTTCAGCTCATCCTTTCTGAGATAAGGGGTCCAAAACTTCTCACAATACTCACCCATGCTTTATAAAGCCTCAATATTACATCCTTGCTTTTATATTCTAGTCCTCCTGAAATGAATGCCAACATCACATTTGCCTTCCTAATCAATGGCTCAACCTGCAAGTTAACCTTTAGTGAATCCTGCACAAGGACTCCCAAGTCCCTTTGCACCTCATATTTTTGAATTTTCTGTTCACTTAGAAAATAGTCTACCCCTTCATTTCTTTTTCCAAAGTGCATGAACATTCACTTCCCAACACTGTATTCCATCTGCTATTTATTTATCCATTCTCCTAATCTGTCTGTCCTTCTGTAGCCTCTCTGCTTTCTCAAAACTATTCGCCCCCCAGCTATCTTTGTATCATCTAAAAACTTGATTACAAAGCAATCAATTCTGTTATCCAAGTCATTGACATATAACATAAAAAGAAGCGATCCCAACACAGACCCCTGTGGAAAACCACTAGTCACCGGTAGTCAACCAGAAAAGGCTGCCTTATTCCCGCCCTTTTCCACTGCTTTATCCATGCTAGAACCTTTCCCATAATACCATGGGCTTTAACTTATAAAGCAGCCTCAAATGTCACCCTGTCAAAGGACTTCTGAAAATCCAACTACACAACATCCATCGATTTTCCTTTGTTTATCCTGCTAGTTATTTCTTCAAAGAATTCCAGCCGATTTGACAGGCAAGATTTTCCTTTGAGGAAACCATGCTGACTACAACCAATTTTATCACGTGCCTCCAAATACCCCCAAACCACATCCATAACAATCGACTCCAACATCTGTCCAACCCTTGGGATCAGACTAACTGGTTTATAATTTCCTTTTTCTGCCTCTCTCCCTTCCTGATGAGTGGAATGACATCTTAGAATCTTAGAACCTTCCGGAACATCTTAGAATCTAGTGATTCTTGACAGATCATTACTAATTACTCCACAATCTCTTTAGCCACTTCTTTCAGAACCCTAGGGGGTACATCATCTCACTTATCTACCTTCAAACCTTTCCTAAGAACCTTTTCCTTAGTAATGGCAACTTCATGCCTTCTGACCCCTGACTCTCTCAAATTTCCACTGTACTGCTAGTATCTTCCACAGTAAAGGATGATGCAAAATATTTATTCATTTCATTTGCCATTTCTTTGTCCCTCTCCTGCATCGTTTTCCAGCAGTCTGATATCCACTCTCACCTCTCTTTTACACTTTATGTTTCTGAAGAAACTTCTGGTGTTTTCTTTAATATTATTGGCTAGCTTAATATTATTTCATCTTTACCTTAATGACTTTTTAGTTGCCTTCTGTTGGTATTTAAAAGCTTCCCAATCCTCTAACTTCCCACTAATATTTACTCTATTATATGTCCTCTCTTTGGCTTTTATGTTGGCTTTGATTTCTCTTATCAGGCACAGTTGTGCCATCTTGTCTTTAGAATACTTCTTCCTCTTTGGGATGTATACATCCTGTGCTTTCTGAGTTGTTTCCTGAAATTCCAGCCATTACTGCTCACTGTCAGACTTGCCAGTGTTCCTTCCCAACCAATTTTTGACCTTTGACACCCTGTTTAATCAAGGGCCTTCACTTTAAATATACGCAATGACTTGACCACCACAGCTGTCTGCGGCAATGAATTCCACAGATTCAGTACCCTCTGGTGAAGTTCCTCTTCACCGCTGTTCTAAATGGACATCCCTCTGTTCTGAGGCTGTGCCCTCTGATCCCAGAGTCTCTAACTATAGGAAACATCCTCTCCACATCCACTCTATTTAGGCCTTCTAATATTCAATAGCTTTCTATGAGGTCCCCCATTAAACTCCAGTGAATACAGGCCCAGAGCCACTAAATGCTGCTTATATAGTAACCATTTCTTTCCTGGGATCATTCTCATGAACCTGTGGTATAACTAAGAGGGGAAGAGTTTAAGCCATCCTGCACTGTGCTGCAGGAACTCAGCTAGTCAGGTAGTATCTACCCAGGGGAATAAACAGCTTCTTGCCACAGCGCTGCCTGCCCACGTTTAACCCAACTACGCCAGTACCTTGCTTTGAGGAAAACAGCGGGCTTTTCACCGCATCAGGGCGGGGGGCCACGGGCTGGACTGGTCGGACGTGCCTGACTGCCAGTTTCTTCAGGGATGCCTGGCGTTGCTCAAACATTGCATACACGTTGTCAAGCTTCTCGTGAACCACCTGCACCTGGGCCTGTAAAAGCAAAGAACAACAGCAGACAGCATGAGGCACCAAATGTCCATGACCTCATGACTGGAATTCCTCAGAGAATCAGCAGAAGTCGAATCTTCTGGCTTGGTACGGTAATTGCTCTGCCCATGACTGCAGTTGAGAAAACAGCTCAGAACATCCTGGAGGCCTGTCTCCCCTCTCTTGACTCTGACTACATTTCTCACTGCTTCGGTAAAGCAGCCAGAATAATCAAAAAGCCCCACCCACCTCAGACATTCTCGCTTGTCCGCTCGGGCAGAAGAAAAAAAAGCCTAATATCACATACCATCGGGCTCAAGGACAAACTCTGCCCCGCTGTTATAAGACTACAGAATCACAATCAGGTTCAATACAACTGACAGATTGAGTCCTAGAGAAGTACAGCACAGAGATAAGGCCCTTCACCCTGCACCGGGACCAAAGCCCCTCCATAGGCCTACTATCCATGTACCTACACAAAGCTCGTAAATGTTGAAATCGAGCTCACAGGGACCACTTGTGCTGGCAGCTCATTCCACACTCTCGCAATCCTCTGCGTGAAGATGTTTCCACTCTTGTTCCCCTTAAACTTTTCATCTTTCACCCTTAACCCATGACCTCTAGTTGTAGTCTCACCGAAACTCAGTGGAAAAAGCCACTTGCATTTATCCTATCTATAATTTTGTAATCAAATCACAAAGAAGAGAAAATCTGCAGATGCTGGAAATCTGAGCAACACACAAAATGCTGGAGGAACTCAACAGGCCAGGCAACATCTATGGAAAAAGTACAGTAAGCCCAAAACATTGACTGTACTTTTATTTTCCTATAGATGCTACCTGGCCTGTTGAGTTCCTCCAGCATTTTGTGTGTGTGTTGCTATAATTTTGTATACCTCTATCAAACCCCCTCTCAGTTTTCTACGTTCTATAGAATACAGTCCTAACCTATACAATCTTTCTTCATAACTCAGGTCCTCGAATCCCAGCAACATCCTTGTAAATTTTCTCAGCACATTTTCTTTCCATCCTGTTTACATCTTTCCTGTAGGTAGGTGACCAAAACTGCACACAATACTCCAAATTAGGCCTCACCGATGTCTTATATAACTTCAACATAACATCCCATCTCCTGTACTCAGTACATTGATTTATGAAAACCAATGTGCCAAGAGCTTTCTTTATGTCCCCATCTACCTGTGATGACTTTCAATGAATTATGTACCTGTATTCCCAGATCCTTTTGTTTTACAACACTCCTCATTTCTCTACTGTCAATGGTGTAAGGCCTACCCTGGTTGATCCCAGCAAAGGGCAAATCCTCACACTTGTCTACATTAAATTCCATCTGCCATGTTTCAGCCCAGTTTTCTAGCTGATGCAGATCCCTTAGCAAGCCATGTTAGCTTTCCTCTCTGTCCACTACGCTCCTAATCCTGGTATTACTGGGAAATTTGCTGATCCGGATCATTGACATAGATGACAAGCAATAACAGACCCAGCACCGATCCCTGTGGCACTCCTCTCGTCTCAGGCCTCCAGTCAGAGACAACCATTGACTTCCACTCTCTGGCTTCCCCCACAAAGAAAATGTCTAATCCAATTTACTACCTCATCCTGAATGCTAAGCAACTGAATCTTCTTGACCAAATTCCTTGCTAAAGTCCTGTAGACAACATCCACTGACTTGCCTTCAAATACCTTCCTGATAACTTACTTGAAAAACTCTATAAGATTGTGTGATGGGGTCCTGAATTACCCCTATGAACTGTGCTTTAGAGGAGAGGGAGAGGGAGAGGGAGAGGGAGAGGGAGAGGGAGAGGGAGAGGGAGAGGGAGAGGGAGAGGGAGAGGGAGAGGGAGAGAGAGAGAGAGAGAGAGAGAGAGAGAGAGAGAGAGAGAGAGAGAGGCGAAGACAGCTTTGAGATGGTGTTATGGTTTTTCGGCAGCATGTTTACACTTTTGCAAGGACATTAGCAGCTTCCAAGTTCTTACAGAGAGAGAAGGGAGGAGCTGCTTGATGGACAGTTGGTATTCAGCACGGGAAGATAAATAGAAGGTCAGCTGTTAGACCTGGAGACACATGGTTTTGGACACTGAATGAGCTTTGTTGTGCTCAAAGAAAAGGTGGATTTTGAAGGATCGATCAGGCGGATCGATCAGTGGCTCTTGCAGTGTGAAAAGGGTGTGACCGTTGGGGAGTTACTCATGTTTCCAACCCTTGCTTGGGTTAATAATTCCACCACAGAAGAACGGTCCCCTTTGTTGTGGTCACAGTCAGTGACTTCTAAAGGACTTCGGAGGACAACGGGAAGATCGACGGCGTCAGTTCACCTGAAGACTCAAATCTCTCCCTCTCTCTCTCTCCATGACTACTCAACTCAAAACCACGAACTGAACTGGACTTTACTCATCATTGTAAGACTATCAATTTACCCCTAGACTTGAAGAAGCTTGGTTTTCATATATTTCCACACTTACTTATACATTTGTATATTTATATATATATAATCATTGCTAACCTGATTTTATATTACTATTGCGTAGTTGCTAATAAATACCATTAGTTAATAGCAATACCGGACTCCAAAGTGTTTTCCATTTCTGCTGGTTCTTTAACCTGTCACGGGGTACGTGACAATTGGTTAGACATGACCTATCACACACAAAGCCATGCTGACTATCCTTAATCAATCCATGTCTATCTAAATACTTATATATCTGGATCCTTGGAATACCTTCTAACAACTTTGCCACATCTGATGTTAGACAAAGCAGCCTATAATTCCCAGGTTTCTGTTTAGAGTCTTTTTTGTACAGTGGAACAACATTGGCTATCCTACAGTCTGCTGGTTCCTCTCCTGTGGCTAAGGATAATTTAATATCTCTGCTAGTGCCCTGTCTCCCATAGGGTCTGCAGGAACACCTTGTCAGGCTCTGGGGATTTATCCACCCTGATTAGCTTCAGGGTAGCAAACACCCCTCCTCTGTAATCTGTACAGGGTCCATGAAGTTGATGCTGCCTTGTCTCACTTCCCTAGACTCTGTGTCTGTCTCCTGAGTCAATACAGATGCAAAGAATGTATTTAAGATCTTCCCCATCTGTTTTGGCTCACACATGAATTGCCATTCTGACCTTCCAGAGGACCAATTTTGTCCCTTGCAATCCTTTTGCTCTTAAAATACCCAAGGAATTCCTTAGGATTCTCCTTCATCATGCCTGCTAGCTAGAGCAATTTCATGCCTTCTTTTAGCCTTGCTGACACAAACAAGAGAAAATCTGCAAATGCTGGGAATCCAAGCGTCACACACAAAATGCTGGAGGAACGCAGCAGGCCAGGCAGAATCTGTGGAAAAGAGTACAGTCGATGTTTTGGGCCAAGACCCTTCACCAAAAAGAGATTCTTTTTTTCTCCAGTCCCGATGAAGGGTCCCGACCTGAAATGTCGACTGTACTCTTTTCCATAGATGCTGTGTTTAGTGGCAGCAGTACTTTGCAATATGTAATAAAATGATAAATTATAATAAACAAATAGTTCAAAAAGAGAGCGATAAAAGAAAAAAATATTGAGGTTGTGTTCATGGGATCATTGTCCATTCAGAAATCTGATGGTGGAGGGAAAGAAGCTGTTTTTGTGTGTGTCTTCAGCCTCCTGAACTTCCTCTTTGAACAGTTTCCTAGGAAGGTAAGATGGGTTCATGAGCTCACAATCCACCTCGTTCTGATCTTGTACCGTATTGTTTATCTGCAGTTCACTCTCTCTCTGCTGGTTACACTTTATTCTGTGTTGTCATTGTTTTACCTTGTTCTACTGGAGTGTCAATTCATCTGTACGAACATCTGACAAGCCATTCACATATCTCAGTACATGTGACGATAATAAACCAATTCCCATTCAAAATAAATCAGACTCACCAGCCAGCAATTAATTGGTTAAATGCTATTAGTACTTCATAAGTTTACCATGAGCCTCTCATTCTATTTTTAATTTTGGAAATACCTCATTTATAACCTGCTGGAGACTGTTACACAGGGAACAAGGCAATCTGGAACTTCAGTGAATAATGTGACCAACTGTTAGCAACAAACCAATGAGATTCACATCAACTACCGACTATGGGGTGTAAGAGGATAAACTGAACTCACACTCACAACAGAAAGAGAAATAAATAGGGGATGGAAGTACAGTGAGAGAGATAGAAAGAGCGAGAGAGTGAGTGAGTGAGTGAGAGAGAGAGAGTGGGGGCGAGGGTGGGGGTGAGAGAGAGAGGGCGAGAAAGAGAGATGAGGGAGAATGAGAGAGAGGGTGAGAGAGGGAGAGAGAGAGAGAGGGTGAGACAGAGGGTGAGACAGTGGGAGAATGTGAGAGAGGGTGGGAGAGGGTGAGTGGGAGTGAGTGGGTGAGAGAGTGACAGAAAGAGTGAGGGATAAGGAGAGGGTGTGCGAGAGGCTGAGAGAGGGGGAGGGGGAGAACAGGGAGAGAGAGAGTGAGAGAGACAGAAAGAGCAAGGGAGAGAGAGAATGTGAGAGTGAGAGTGTGAGAGAGGATGAGAGAGGATGGAAGTAGGAAAGAGATTGAGAAAGTGACAGAGTTAGAGAGACAGTGTAAGAGAGAAAGAGTGAAGGACAGAACGAGAGAGAGATTGTGAAAGAATGAGAGTGAAATGTGAGAGACAGACAGAAAAAGAGAGAGAGAGAGAGAGAGAGAGAGGTTGATTTAAACTTCTAGGAAGAGCAATTAGAAGAACACTGCAAACTCCTCCCTTTCACTGTCAGTTTAATAGGAACTGGAAAAGCAATTTATTTTACACAAAGGGTGGTATGTATATGGAACAAGCTTACAGAGAAAGTGGTGAGGCAGGTCCAATAACAACTTTGAAAACAGGTTGGGCATGTGAGTGTGTGTCTGTGTTTGTGTGTGTGTCTGTGTGTGTGTGTCTGTGTGTGTGTGTCTGTGTGTGTGTGTCTGTGTCTGTGTGTGAGTGTCTGTGAGTCTGTGTGTGTCTGTGAGTGTGTCTGTGTCTGTGTGTGTGTCTGTGTCTGTGTGTGTGAGTGTGTGTGAGTCTGTGTGTGTGAGTGTCTGTGAGTGTGTGTGTGTGTCTGTGTGTATGTGAGTGTCTGTGTCTGTGTGTGTGAGTGTGTGTGAGTGTCTGTGTCTGTGTGTGTGTGTGTCTGTGTGTGTGAGTGTGCGTGTGTGTGTCTGTGTGTGTGTGTGAGTCTGTGTGTGTGTGTGTGAGTCTGTGTGTGTGTCTGTGTGTGTGAGTGTGTGTGTGTGTCTGTGTGTGTGTGTGTGTGAGTGTGTGTCTGTGTGTGTGTGAGTGTGTCTGTGTGTATGTGAGTGTCTGTGTGAGTGTCTGTGAGTGTGTCTGTGTGTGTGTGTGTGTGTCTGTGTGTGTGAGTCTGTGTGTCTGTGTGTGAGTGTGTGTGTGAGTGTGTGTGAGAGTGTGTGTGTGAGTGTGTGTGAGTGTGTGTCTGTGTGTATGTGAGTGTGTGTGAGTGTGTCTGTGTCTGTGAGTGTGTGTGTGTGTGTGTATGAGTGTGTGTGTGTATGTGAGTGTCTGTGTGTCTGTCTGTGTGTGTGTCTGTGTGTGTGTGTGTCTGTCTGTCTGTGTGTGAGAGAGAGAGAGGGGAGGGAGAGGGGGGAGGGGGAGAGGGGAGACACATGGGGAGAGAGACAGAGAGAGAGAGAAAGATAGAAAGAGTCAAAGAGAGAGCAAGATGTAGAAAGTGAGAGGACCTGAGAGAGAGCAGCAGAGAGATATGGAGACAAATAAAGAGAGAAAGAGGGTGGGCGGGGTGGAATTGAGTGAGAGAGAGGAAAGGAGAGAGGGAGGGCAAGAGAGAGGGAGAGGGAAAGAGTGAGAGGGTCATTAGAAGAACTAGGGGGCCGGGGTTGAGGTGGGGTATTGCTGAGAAAGAGGCTATTGTAGGTGGTAAAAATGAGGACCAGTTCCACTGTGAATTAGCCAATGTACTCCTGATCCAGAGTCAGAACATAACACACATGGTTAGTGTTAAATACCTTAATGGGTGTTGTAAGAATGTCTCCAAACTCATTGAACAGGTCTTCGGTGTCATATTGCAGGTAAGTTCTAGAGTTTTCCAGAAACTTATCAATTTCTTGCAGAGCTTGTTTTGCGCCTTGCTGTGACTGACATTTGTCCACGGGCTGTGAGGCAAGGAGGTAAGCCCCTTCATCACACCACTGCAGAACCTGCAAAAACCGACACCAGTTACTGCACGTTCACCACTCCTTCATCTCCATCACTGCACACAAAACGCCCCGAACATTGGATGCATTCCTGAACACTCCGTTCAGCCAACCATTCAGATGATAACACAAAGCAGCCACCAGCAAGTCAGCTCCCTGGTTCTACCTTCCACCCAAATTTCCAAAAGAGATTCAAGATTGTTTAATGTAACTTCCAGGACACAATTAAAAAGGAGAACAAAATGATTGCTATGCCAGATCTGACACAGTACAAAAAATGCAATAGGATAAAGAACACAATAATAACATAGCTTATATTTCATCATCACGATCATCAGGTGCCGTGCCCAGTTTGAGCTTTGACTGCCATGGCCCACACACTCCTGTTTCGGGTCAAGTGGATCAGTTCATTGGAATTCATTTCCAGTTCTCTGGCTGAGGTCTCCATCATCATTTGTCTTTGTCTTCCTCTTGCTTTCTTCCCTTCAATCTTTCCCATAGTTACCGTCCCAGCAACTTCAGCTTCCTTGCTGTTACCATTTCAGAGAAGCTGTCCTGGGCTAGCATGTAAATACAATTTCAAAGAAAGCACAGTAGTACCTCTGCTTAGGAGATCATGGAGATTCGCATGACATCAAAAATTTTGACAAACTTCTATAGGTGAGTAGTGGAGATTATATTGACTAATAGTATCAGGGACTGGTAATGCAAACATCAATCCCTTTGAATAGAAACACCTACAAGAAGTAATGGATATGGCCCAGTCCATCATAGTTAAAGCCCTCCCCACATGTGAGCATATCTACACAAAACACTGCTAAGGAAATCAACATCCATCATCAGGGACACCCACCACCCAGAACATGCTCTTTTCTCACTGGAGGAGGTACAGGAGGCTCAGGACTCACACTGGTAGGCAAATAGTTATTACCCCTCAACTATCAGGTTCTTGAACCAAAGGAGATAACGTCACTCAATTTCTCTAGTCCCATCATTGAAATGTTCACAAAGCAACGGACTCACTTTAAAGAGCTCCTCATCTCATTTTCTCGATATTTGTTGCTTATTTATTTCTTTTTGTATTCACAGTTTGTCATATTTTACACACTGCTTTAATGCCCTAGATGGACAGTCTTTCATTAATTCTGTTACTATTCTATAGATTTATTGAAAATGCCCCCAAGAAAATTATTCTCAGTATTGTATATGGTGACATACATGTACTTCGATAATAAAATTTCCTTCGATCTTTGTACTAATATGACCATAGGACCATAAGACATAGGAGCAGAATTAGGCCATTTGGCCCATCGAGTCTGCTCCGCCATTCAATCATGGCTGATCCTTTCTCCCCCTCCTCAGCCTCACTCCCCGGCCTTCTCCCTGTAACCTTTGATGCCATGGCCAATCAAGAACCTTTCATTCTCTGCTTTAAATACATCCAAAGACCTGGCCTCCACAGCTTGTGGAACAAATTCGACAAATTCACCACCCTCTGGCTAAAGAAATTTCCCTGCATCTCTGTTTTAAATGGACACCCCTCTATCCCGAGGCTGTGCCCTCCACCTATATTCATATTGTTTGCAAACGTGGCAACAAAGCCATCAATTCCATCATCCATATCATTGACATACAACGTATAAAGAATCAGTCCCAACACAGACTCTTGTGGAACACTACTAGTCACAAGCAGCCAACTAGAGAAGGATCTTGTTATTCCAACTCTTTGCCTTTTATCAATCAGCCAATACTCTAACCACGTTAGTAACTTTCCTGTAATACCATGGGCTCTTAACTTGGTAACCAGCCTCATGTGTGGCACCTTGTCAAAGGACTTCTGAAAGTCCACATATACAACATCCACTGCATCTCCTTTATCTATCCTATTTGTAATCTCCTCAAAGAATTCCAACAAGTTTATGAGGTAAGATTTTCCCTGAAGGAAACCATGCAAGTATTGTCTTATTCTTGTCCTGTGTCACCAAGTACTCTATAACCTCATCCTTAACAATTGACTCCAATGACTTCCCAACCACTGAGGTCAGGCTAACTGGTCTATACTTTCCTTTCTGTTGCCTTCCTCCTTTCTTAAAGAGTGGAGTGACATTTGCAATTTTTCAGTTATCTGGAACCATGCCAGAGTCTAATGATTCTTGAAAGATTATTTCTAATGCCTCCACAATCTCTTACACTATGTCTTTCAGAAGCCTAGGATGATCTGGGTGACTTATGTACCTTTAGGTCTTTCAACTTTTTGAGAACCTTCTCCCTTGTAAGAGTAACTGTACTCACTTCTCTTCCTCACACCCTTCAACATTTGACATACTGCTAGTGTATTCCACAGAGAGGACTGATACAAAATGCTCATTTAGTTCATCAGCCATCTCCTTGTCCTCGTTATTATTTCCCCTGCCTCATTTTCTATAAGTCTTATATCCACTCTCATCTCTCTTTCATTTTCTGTATACTTGAAAAAGCTTTTACTATCCATTTTGATATTATTTGCTAGCTTGCTTTCATATTTCATCTTTTCCCTCCTAATGATTCATTTAGTTTCACTTTGTAGGTTTTTAAAGGCTTCCCAATTCTCTATCTTCCCACTAATTTTTGCTTTGTTGTATTCCCTCTCTTTTGACTTTAGAATGGCCTTAACTGCCCTTGTCAGTTATGGTTGTCTATTTTGCCATTTGAGTATTTCTTTGTTTTTGGAATACATTTATCGTGCACCTTCCTCATTTTTCCCAGAAACTCACACCGTTGCTGCTCTGCTGACATCCCTGCCAGCAGCTCCTTACAGTTTACTCTGACCAACTCCTCTCTCATCCCACTGTCATTTCCTTAACTTCACTGAGGTACCGCTATGTCAGACTTCAGTTTCTCCTTATCAAATTTTAAGTTGAACTCAAATCATATTGTGATCACTGTCTCCTTAGGGTTCCTGTATCTTAAGCTCCCTAATTGTCTCTGGATCATTACCTAACACCCAATCCAGTATAGCTGATCTCCGAGTAGGCACAACAACAAACTGCTCTAAAAAGCCATCTTTTAGGCATTTAACAAACTCACTCTCTTGAGATCTATTATCCATCCTGATTTCCTGAATCGACCTGCATGTTAAAATTTCCCATGACTATCACAACGTTATCCTTTTGACATGCCTTTTCTATTTCCCATTGTAATCTGAGGTTCACGTCCTAGCCTGTATATAACTGCCATTTCTTAACTCACCCACAAGGATTCCACATCTTTTGAGCCTCTGTCACATCTTTCAACTGATTTGATGCCATTCTTTATCAGTAGAGCCACACCACCCCCTCTGCCCATCTTCCTGTCCCTCCGATATAATGTGTAACCTTGGACATTCAGCTCCCAACTACTACCATCCTTCAGCCACAATTCAGTGATGGCCACAACATCATACCTGACAATCTGTAATAGTGCAACAAGATCATCCACCTTATTTCCTATACTCTGTGCATTGAGATATAACACTTTGAGTACTGTATTTGCTACCCTTTTTGACTCTGCATCCCTAATGCACTGATACTCACCCTGCTGCCTGCAATTTTACCCTACCATTTGCCTACCCTTCCTGCCAGTCTGACTGCACGCTACCTTTGCCTTTTCACCATCCGACTTATCCTGACTCCCTTCAGTCCGGTTCTCACCCCACCCCCCACCCCCGGTGAAATGGTCTGTCTGAAGAGCATGAAAACCTGTTTCTCACTTTACCTTGTGATAAACCAATTTACCACTGAATCTCAACATCAACCTCTAACTAGTGCACTCTACCATCACGTGCTGACGTCCTTTCACATCGATCAACATCTGTCTGATGTGGAATTGGAGATGGCAGTTTCCCATTCTCTTAGCAATTTCCTTTTCACCAGTGCCTCAAAGTCTAATCATGGACAGAGTGGATGTGGCAAAGTTGTTTCCCATGATGGGGGAGTCTAGTACGAGAGGGCATGGCTTAAGGATTGAAGGGCACCCATTCAGAACAGAAATGCGAAGAAATTTTTTTAGCCAGAGGGTGGTGAATCTATGGAATTTGTTGCCACGGGCGGCAGTGGAGGCCAAGTCATTGGGTGTATTTAAGGCAGAGATTGATAGGTATCTAAGTAGCCAGGGCATCAAAGGTTATGGTGAGAAGGCGGGGGAGTGGGACTAAATGGGAGAATGGATCAGCTCATGATAAAATGGCAGAGCAGACTCGATGGGCCAAATGGCCGACTTCTGCTCCTTTGTCTTATGGTCTTATGAACTTGCTGGAAATCCTTTGAAAGTGACAGAAAAGGCTGGATTTTCTCTGCAGGTCGGGCAGCATCAATGGAGGGAGAAAACTTTCCAGGTGAAAGACGTGGAGGAAGTTAACAAGAAAAGCTGCAAATCACAGAGAGGGAGGGAAAGGCAGAGGGAACACACAGGAAGGACAGTGAGAGGATGAAGACCAGGAGGAACTGAACTGTACAACTCCTCTCCCTCGTTCTCTCTTCTCCCCCCTCCCATCAGACAGAAGACACAAACGCCTAAAAAGATCCACCAAAAGGCCCAAAGACAACTTCTATCCCACTGTTGTCAGACTATTGAACGTTTCCCTAGTATAATAAGATGGACTCTTGACCACACAATCTACAGTACTGTGAAAAAGACAGACACATATGTATGGCTGGAGTGCCTAAGACGTAATTTTATGCCTTGCACTGTTGTGCAAAAATGCAAAATAATGACACATGTGAGTGATGATAGACCTGATTCTGATATGGCTCTCTGCATGGACTGAGCATGGGAAGGGACAGGGAGAGGGGAATCATAGGTGGGAAAAGGGGTAGGGAGAGGGGAGGGAGCAGGAAACACAATCTGTAATGATCAACAAGCCAGTTGCTTTGAATCAAATGACTTTGCCTGGTGTCTCAGGGCTAGGTGTGTCTACACCCTCGCCACCCCCTGTCCCTGGCACTCCTTCTCTGCCATCTGTCTCATACCCATTCTGCGGCACGCCACCCTCACCATTCCCCACATCCTTTGCTCTCGCCGGATTTACAAACTCGCTCTCCATGCCACATTGACAAATACATAGTCTTCAAAGGTCTGAGGTACCATAACTACATACATGTGTCTAAGAATTTTGCACAGTTCTGTACCTCGTTATGACTTTGCATTTTAACGTCTATCCACATTCCCTTTGTAACTGTAACACTTTGTTCTGCATTCTGTTATTGTTCTCCCTTGTACTACGTCAAAGTATCTGTACGAACCATCTGCAAGACAGGTTTTTCACAGCAACTCAGAACAGGTGACAAGAATAAACCAATCTACCAACCATTTAAGTGATAGCAGGTCAGCACAGTAACATAGCAGCTAGCACAACGCTTTCCAGCACAAGAGATCAGGGTTCAACTCCCACCACTGCCTGTAAGGAGTTTATACGTTCTCCGTGTCCGTGTGGTTTACATGTTCTCCGTGTCTGTGTGGTTTATATGTTCTCCGTGTCCGTGTGGTTTATATGTTCCCAGTGTCTCTGTGGTTTATATGTTCTCTGTGTCTGTGTGTTTTGTGTGGTTTATACGTTCTCCGTGTCGTTTATATGTTCTCTGTGTCCGTGTGGTTTATATGTTCTCCGTGTCTGTGTGGTCTGTGTGGTTTATATGTTCTCTGTGTCTGTGTGGTTTATATGTTCTCCGTGTCTGTGTGGTCTGTGTGGTTTATATGTTCTCTGTGTCCGTGTGGTTTATATGTTCTCCGTGTCTGTGTGGTCTGTGTGGTTTATATGTTCTCCGTGTCCATGTGGTTTATATGTTCTCCATGTCTGTGTAGTTTATATGTTCTCCGTGTCCGTGTGGTTTATATGTTCTCCGTGTCTGCGTGGTTTATATGTTCTCCGTGTCTGTGTGGTCTGTGTGGTTTATATGTTCTCCATGTCTGTGTGGTTTATACGTTCTCCGTGTCTGTGTGGTTTATATGTTCTCCGTGTCTGCGTGGTTTCCTCTGGGTGCTTCAGTTTCCTTCCACTTTCCGGAGAAGTACCGGTTAGCACTTGTAAATTCTGGGCATACCACGTTGGTGCCACAAGCATGGCAACACGTAGCTCCAGCATATCGCAAACGACAGTGCAAAGACACATTTCATGACATGTTTGGAAGTTTCAATGCAGATCCTTCAACGCTGGAACATCTAGACAGCAAATATGCATTCATCAGGATGCTCTTTATCGATTACAGCTCAGCATTTAACACCATCATCTCCTCAAATCTAATCAGTAAACTCTAAGACCTAGGCCTCAATATCCCCTTCTGCAATTGGATCATGGATTTCCTCACTTGTACACCCCAGTCAGTTCGGATCGGCAAAAACATCTCCTCCACAATCTCCATCAGCACAGGTGCACAACAAGGCTGTGAGCTTAGTCCCTGTTCTACTTGCTTTACACCTGTGACTGTATGGCTAAGTACAGCTCCAACAGCACATACAAGTCTGCTGATGACACCACTGTTGTGGGCCGTGTCAAAGTGTGGTGATGAATCAGCATACAGGAGGGAGACTGAAAACTTGGCTGCGTGGTGTAATAACAACAACCTCTAACTCAATGTCAGTAAGACCAAGGAACAGAGTCTAGTCTTCAGGAGAGGGAAACCAGAGGTCCTTTAGCCAGTAACCATCAGAGGATCAGAGGGGGAGAGGATCAGTAACTTTAAATTTCTGGATGTCACTATCTCAGAGGATCTGTCCTGAACCCATCATATAAATATAATTGTGAAGAAACCACAACAGCACCTCTACTTCCTCAAGAGTCTGCAGAGAATCAGCATGTCATCAAAAACTTTGACAAACTTCTATAGATGTGTGGTGGAAAGTGTGCTGACTGGCTGCATTATGGCCTGGAATGGGAACACCAATGCCTTTGAGGGAAAATTCCTACTAAAGGTAATGGATTCAGCTCAGTACAATCACAGGTAAAACCCTCCCAAACATTGAGCACACACATCTACACGAAACATCGCCATGGAAAAGCAGCATCCATCATTAAGATCCTCACCACCCAGGCCAAGCTCTTTACTTGCTGCTGCCATCAGGTAGAAGGTACAAGAGCCTCAGGACTCACACCACCAGGTTCAAGAACAGTTACCACCCCTCAACTATCAGGCTCTTGAACAAAAGGGGATAACTACGCTCATTTAAGCACTCTGTTATATTGTTATTTCATGCTCGTTATTTATGGCTATTTATTTATATCTGCATTTACACAGTTTTTTTTCAGTGAACAGTTCCTGATGCTTCCAGTTCGCAGTTACTCTTCTATAGAATTTGCTAAGTATGCCTGCAGAAAATGAATTTCAGGGTTGTATGTGGTGATGAGTATGTACTCTGATAATAAACTTTCCTTTGAAGTTTGAGATGTGTCAAATAAAGCTAACCTGTATCTCTTCACCGTCTCTTACAGCTGAAATGAAATCATCTACTGTATGCGGGACAAGTTTTTCTTACTATGTTGGTGCTGGAAGCATAGTGACATTTTCGGGCAGATTCTGCACATTCTCGGACTGTGTTGGTTGTTGAAGCAAACGATACATTTCACTGTATGTTTTGATGTGTCAATGTAGATGTGAAGAATAAAGATAATCTTTAGCTAATCTAGTCGAGCTAATGGAAGGTCACACAGCTGACACAGTCACATTGTTTCTCTCTCCAGCAATGCTATTTCCAGCATTTTGATCTAACTCCAACCACTGGTATGAAAGCATTGTGGCAGCTTCCATCATAATCCACAGAGTCATCATGTTCTAATCTTGGTGCTGGAGGAATTTTGAGAAGATGTACACAAAGTGAAGCTCAGAGAGGAGGCACGGCAACATAGTGGTTAGCGTAACACTTTGCCACAGCTGTGATCAGCATCAGGGTTTAATTCTGCCACTGCCGATAAGGAGTTTGTACTCCATTCTCCTTACTGTGACCGTGTGGTTTCCTCTGGGTGCTCTGGCTTCCTCCCACATTCCAGAGATGAAGGGGTTAAGGTTAGTAAGCTGTGGGCATGCTACGTTGGTGCCAGAATGGGCGGTGATATTTGTGGGCACATCCTGGGACTGTGTTGGTTGTTGATACAAATGACACATTTCACAGTGTGTTTCAATAGTGGATGTATATGTGATAAAGTCAATTTTAAGCGATACCTCATACAGTTGTTTTTGGCAATGTAATCTGCTTGGTAAGGACTCCCACTTGAACATACAAAGGATGCTGTTTGCTGAATGTTTATTGTATCCATGCAGAACCTTTAAAACTCTGCCACTTGGCTAACGGAGGAGACTTGCAGGCTGCCCCCACCACATCCTCGGACTGTACAAACGGTACATTTCACTGTACTGTATGTTCTGACGTAAATCTGAGAAATAAATCTAATCTTATTTTATCAGTGTTAGCTTACCTGCTGTAATCTGATGTGCAATTCCAGTGATTTGTTCAGAGAGATGTACTTGTTTCTCATGTCATCCAGCAAGTCTTTGCAGTGGTGCCGGAGTTCACTGCATCTCTCACAGATTAAATCCTCTGCATAATGGTGATCAGATATCAACCGATCACCCTGCAAGATCAGAGCCTGAGCATTTCCGATCAATTTCTGTAAAGAACACACAAGTCAATTTGAGGGTGCCTCAGAAGACCGCTGCCCCGTGTTTCCACTGAATGTACATCACCTGATTTGGTCTCTATGTTACCAACTCTTTGACAGCTAATCAATTATATCCCTTTCTAATCTCTGTGAACTAATTGCTACAGAATGTCAGTGTGATTGTATTCTCATAAATCAAGATTTCATAAGTCACGAACAAGAGAAAATAAGCAGATGCTGGAAGTCCTGCTGAAGGGTTTCGGCCTGAAACGTCGACTGTACTCTTTTCCACCGATGCTGCCTGGCCAACTGAGTTCCTCCAGCATTGTGTGTGTGTGTGTGTTTCATAAGACATGATTTAGTTTTGTCATTGTTCAACTTCTTTTACAAAATCAATCTTTTTTTTTAGAAAAGATTTATGATTGTTTAATGTCTATTTCAGTACACAAGTGTAAAGGAGGGCAAAATAATTGTTACTCCAGATCCGATGCAGCACAAAAATACACAGTAAGACAAAGAACACAATAATGTTGGCGCATGGCCAAGTGGTTAAGGCATCGGTCTAGTGACCTGAAGGTTGCCGGTTCAAGCCTCAGCTGAGGCAACGTGTCGTGTCCTTGAGCAAGGCACTTAACCACACGTTGCTCTGCGACGACACCGGTGCCAAGCTGTATGGGTCCTAATGCCCTTCCCTTGGACAACATCGGTGGTGTGGAGAGGGGAGACTTGCAGTATGGGCAACTGCTGGTCTTCCATACAACCTTGCCCAGGCCTGCACCCTGGAAACCTTCCAAGGCGCAAATCCAGGGTCTCATGAGACTAACGGATGCCTTTTTTTTAAATAATAAAAAAACACAATAAATATAAGTAACTTAAATACATAGAATAAATACATAACATAGCTTATTTATATAAGGATGCATAAGGGACAGAGAAGGAAAACTCTGATGTCAAACCTCCACTACCTTGCAGTTATACCCTGTCCTGGAAAAGCTTTGGGAGTTAAACTACAGGGAAAAAGGTCTGGAGCTGGAATTCCTATGGCAGTCCAACTTTGACTGGTAACTCCTGCAACACTGCAGGTGTCAACTTATATCGGTCTCTGCCATTCATCAGCTGCACAGAGAGGGGGAGCCTGCTACACGGGCAACAGCTTGCTCTCCACATCATACTGCCCTGGGCCTGTGTATTATGGTCGACCCTCACTTAAGGAATTCAACAGAATTGCAGCCTGTACGCTTTACCTGAGATTTCTCTTCCAAGCTGGTTAGTTCACGAAGAGCTTGTTCTGATTCAGCAACACTGGCCCCAGTTTCGGGGATGTCTCCTTCCTCGGATGACAAATAGTCCAAGGCCATCTTTACCTGCAGAACAGAATCCAGTTGAATATTCTTACAAAATGTGTGACTGGGGAAACCATTCCAAAGAAAACTCTAAAATTTGGTTATAGGGAGATGCTGATAAGATGCAGAGCTGGGTTGAGAACTGGCAAATGGTGTTCAATCAGAAAAAAATATTAAGTGATTCATTTTTGGAAGTTCTAAACCTAGAACCAGAGGGCACAGTCTCAGAACTGAGGAACATACATTTAGAACAGAGATGAGAGGAATTTGTTTAGCTAGAGGGTGATGAATGTGTGGAATTCATTGCCACAGACAGCTGTGGAGGTCAGTTCATTGGCTATACTTAAAGCGGAGGTTGATAGGTTCTTGGTTGATAAGGGCGTCAAAGTTTACAGGAAGAAGGCAAGGAGAACGGGGTTAGGAGGGATAACATATCAGCCATGACGGAACGGTGGAGAAGGCTTGATGGGCCAAATGGGATTAATTTTGCTCTTATATCTTATGGTCTTCTCAAATCTTCTTCCCTGAAGTACATTAGTCAACTAGATAAGCTATTGATATAATGCATTACATTGATTTAACTATGAATATAAATTCACCAGCTACTGTCATGGGATTCAAATTCATGCAGACTTCGGCGAAAACATGTCCCACTTCAAGTGCTAATTCCATTGAAAATGAATAACATTTTCTTATTTAAAATAATCAGGGTTGATCATCTGAGGGTCTTTTGCACAAATGCAACATTTTTTCATATGTTTGTTTTTAATTTTATAAATTATATGATTATATAATAGCCCAGTAGCCACAAAATCAGTTGTCCTCAGACAAGAGATTATAATTTCAATTTGATAAAAAAGTGTGAAAAAAATCATTTCAAATGTATAATATATATATGCTAGATGAAAGAGTAGAGTGAAAAACCATTTTTAAACTAAAAGCAGTGAATTTTCAACATTTACTCTTATTTTGTGGTTGCCCAAAATGTGTCCCAAGTTTTCGTCAACACCATCAGATATTTATATTTAAAAAAAGCAATAAAATCAGGCAACTACATGGTCAACTATATTCCTGAGGATCCCCTTTCCACCCTCCACATCTGCTAAATGCAACAAGGTCAAACAAGCTCCTGTCAGTTTGCTATTTTTCAATAATTTTTACATATTTATTGATGTTGCTACTGTCACAACCATGATGGGTCAACAGTCTCTTTTGTATAGAAAGAATTATTTTAAATTTATGCATTTTAAGTAGAGGCCAGAGGGAAAACAAGATGGCTCCTGTGTACAACTCGTGCATGTCGTGTAAAGAAGTGTGTTTTGTCACCACCGTCAGGTTCTCTGCCCGATAGTGGTGACACATAGTTTGACAATGTTGACAAAAACATCCACATCATCCTCAGTGGAGGCTTGAATATAATTTATGATCACAATAAATAGTAATATGGCTTGTAATGTTTCAATATATAATAAATAATATATAATAAATATATTATATTTATTTATAATATATATAATTTCCCCTTTATTTCTTCCACACACAGGCCTACAATATTTCCTTACTATACGTATCCCCAATGACTCTGCAATGACACCGGTGCCAAGCTGTATGGGTCCTAATGCCCTTCCCTTGGACAACATTGGTGGTGTGGAGAGGGGAGACTTGCAGTATGGGCAACTGCCGGTCTTCCATACAACCTTGCCCAGGCCTGCGCCCTGGAAACCTTCCAAGGTGCAAATCCATGGTCTCATGATGCCTATATATCCCCAATGACTAAAACCATAAATGAATTTAGTTGCACCATTTCATAATCATTTTATAAAATTTCACCAAATTAAACATAATTAAATTCATAGTAATTTTGCACAATTTCATAGTAGTTCCATTAAATTCTGACCTTTCTTTTATGTATTTTAGGAAGTTATGGCTAGGCAGCAGCTATCAGTGGAGGAGCAAAGGAGAAGAAACAGGGAATACCAAAAAAGGCGGAGAGAGAAAATATATAGTGAGCCAGAGTTAAAGGAGGAGTACCTGAGGAAGGAAAAGCAAAGATCGAAGAAGAGAGTAGAGGATGAGAAGATAAAAACTATCAGTGATTTGAATGAAAGGGAAAAGAGGAGTAAGAGAAAGGCATGGAAATATAGACAGTAAGAGTCGAGAAAGCGTAAGAGAAAGGGCCCAGAACGCCCAGAAACTCCTCCAGATAGTCCATTGGATCAGACTATACAGGAGCCAGCTCGCAGTAGGCAGTCTATAGCAGGGTAAAGGGAAAGAAAGAAAATAAGAGTGAGATACTTGAGAGAGATGAAAGCTTCGCAAAATAAACTTCAAGAGATAATAGAAGATAAAAACAAACTGAAAACACATTGGCGACGTGAGCAAACTAGAAATAAAGGAACAAAAGAATCACCAAGAAAAAAAGAGCAGATGCTACAGGGAAGCAAAATCTTTGATGAGATGGTTGGGAGAAGCCTTTGCAGTACTCAGCTCTATCATATTGCTGAAGGTGACAGGCAGACATATGATGCACTCCTTTCTCAACCACTAAAACCTGTACCAGCAACGAGGAAAATCCATCAGGTCATACCTTACGGAAACAGCATCCATTGAAGATCATTGTCGTGTTTCTGCAGTGAGCCACAGATATACCAGTGTTTCAGCCCAACAACATTTCAGATAACTGAAAATACACATGCCAGGGTACAGGCTGAGGAGGATGATGGCTCTACCACAATGGGGAAAGAACAGAGGGCCTTTGGCAATGCTGATGGAAGAAATGGAGCAGGAACCCCAGGGTGGTCCTGATGGGACTACGAGATATATCTGGTGGTGTCATTAATTGTGGAGATTGGCTTGCAGTCATTTATGACCAAAATTGGTGGTTAGCAAAAGTTGTCACTGTGGATGGTCATTATCAAGATGTTCCAGTGGAGTTTTTCCACCCTCATGGGCCCAACACGCGACTCCATCCAAAACCAGGTGGAAAGGATATGTGCTTCATACCAGTTTCTGGTCAGACTGATGGAGCCATCATCACCGGGTCATGCAAGCAGGATGAGGGAGATCTACCACCTGTCTGCTGAAGTCACGGACTTCATAGAGGAGGAGCATATTAATCGTCTACTTCTTGATAAAGCTGACTGAACGTTTTCGAAGATTTTCAAGCCCAGAAATGGATGGAATTTTTTTTTAGTTCCTGGTGTGTTTTCTGATGTTTATGCTTAAACATTGCAGTTGTACTGTAGTTTTTATTTTGCTGTTTACCATTGTTAATATTTACAGAAGGATAAAATGTACATGACAAATTGTTATTTGTTGTACCAAATTGTTAAATAAAGTTGTTAAGCAAGGAAGCATTGACTTGAGTGGTGAAAAGATTGGAATTTTTGTTGTAATTAGGCCACTGTCACCACTGTCAGATCTCAGTCACCACCGTGAAACGGAACTTTCTTTGTTTTAAATTAATATGCTTACAATCTGTTCCTCCAAAACAGTTGATTTTAAAGTAATTGTCTCTTTAAAATTAAAAATGTGTTTTTTATGTCCAAAATTGTTATTTTGTATATTTAATGCTAATGATAAAAGTTGCATGATGTAAGAGTTTTTAAAAGGAGTACATGGGAAATAGTATAAAAAATGAACAAAAGTGAATATTCGACATATAACAGCATATATGTATACCTATGGTGTAGACACAATAACTTAAAAGCTCTAAATCTATACAAGACTAAATAAATAGGAATAATTAGCTTTTTATTGTGTCTGGCAAAAACTAGGTAATGACAGGAAAAACACATATTTTATGAAAAACTTACAAAATCAGGTTGCACTGAAATATTGCTTGATTGCTGAGACCTTGTTCTATAAACATATACGTTTAGATTTCTTAACATTTAAAATTTTTTCTTTTCAAAATTAAAACCTGTTTTATCCAAATTCTCCAGAATCAGTGTAGTGGGTCAATAGATTACTGGAGTGTAGTCTGCTGACTTAATCACTAGACCATTGTATTGACGTATGTCAAGGGCAAACCTGTGATAATTTGGCAGGAAGAGTATCGGGAATCTGGAAGGCGTGTCTCTGAATTCTGAAGGTAGCCAATGCCATGCTGGGCGACATTACACTCAGGGCATTCCAGTTCAGTCCTGGTGTTGTCTGTAAGGAGTTTGTATCTCCATCGTGTGATCACATGGATTTCCTCTGGCTGATCCAGTTTCCTCCCACAGTCCAAAGCCATATCCCTCAGTAGGTTAATGGATCACTGTAAATTGTCTTGTGATTAGGCTGGGGTTAAATAGGTGGATTGCCGGGTGGCAGAGCCTATTGGGCCAAAAGGGCCTGTTCTGCGTTCTAAACAACTGAATAAATAAATAATAGTCACACTGCCATTGCAGATTAATTTGGAAATCACTGCCACAGCAGCATGATGTATGAACTGAGTCTTGAACACAGGCATAAATATTTAGTGCAATGAAAACAGAAAATGCCCAGTGTCTACATCAAACTGGAGGCTCACTCACTTCATTGTAGCTAACACATTTTACATTCATGGACATTTTTCTTTTCTGTTTCTCAGAAAAAGCACTAAAAAAAAACCCCATGCATATTGGCTAGCACACTTCCTCAAAACCTGGTATCAGTCATATTACATTAAAAGAAGTGTTTTATTTGTTTGTGTCTGTTTGGATCTCAGGAGATCCCAAAGACTTGAAACTAATAATTTCATTTGAAATCTTGTAAGTGGGAAGATGTTCCAGGAAACATATTCACCACAAAAGGCATTTGATGGATTTGGGCCTTTTAGAGGAATTGGGGGGGGGGGGGGGGATCTTATTGAAACCTTTCTAATATTGAAAGGCCTAGACCGAGTGAATGTGGAGAGGATGTTTTCTATAGTGGGGGAGTCCAGGACCAGAGGGCACGGACTCAGAATATAAGGACATAGAAACATAGAAACATAGAAAATAGGTGCAGGAGTAGGCCATTCGGCCCTTCGAGCCTGCACCGCCATTTATTATGATCATGGCTGATCATCCAACTCAGAACCCAGCCTTCCCTCCATACCCCGTGACCCCTGTAGCCACAAGGGCCATATCTAACTTCCTTTTAAACATAGCTAATGAACTGGCCTCAACAGTTTGCTGTGGCAGAGAATTCCACAGATTCACCACTCTCTGTGTGAAGAAGTTTTTCCTAACCTCGGTCCTAAAAGGCTTCCCCTCTATCCTCAAACTGTGACCCCTCGTTCTAGACCTCCCCAACATCGGGAACAATCTTCCCGCATCTAGCCTGTCCAATCCCTTTAGGATCTTATACGTTTCAATCAGATCCCCCCTCAATCTTCTAAATTCCAACGAGTACAAGCCCAGTTCATCCAGTCTTTCTTCATATGAAAGACCTGCCATCCCAGGAATCAATCTGGTGAACCTTCTTTGTACTCCCTCTATGGCAAGGATGTCTTTCCTCAGATTAGGGGACCAAAACTGCACACAATACTCCAGGTGTGGTCTCACCAAGGCCTTGTACAACTGCAGTAGTACCTCCCTGCTCCTGTACTCGAATCCTCTCGCTATAAATGCCAGCATACCGTTCGCCTTTTTCACCGCCTGCTGTACCTGCATGCCCACTTTCAATGACTGGTGTATAATGACACCCAGGTCTCGTTGCACCTCCCCTTTTCCTAATCGGCCACCATTCAGATAATAATCTGTTTTCCTATTTTTGCCACCAAAGTGGATAACTTCACATTTATCCACATTAAATTGCATCTGCCATGAGTTTGCCCACTCACCCAACCTATCCAAGTCACCCTGCATCCTCTTAGCATCCTCCTCACTGCTAACACTGCCACCCAGCTTCGTGTCATCCGCAAACTTGGAGATGCTGCATTTAATTCCCTCATCCAAGTCATTAATATATATTGTAAACAACTGGGGTCCCAGCACTGAGCCTTGCGGTACCCCACTAGTCACCGCCTGCCATTCTGAAAAGGTCCCGTTTATTCCCACTCTTTGCTTCCTGTCTGCTAACCAATTCTCCACCCACACCAATACCTTACCCCCAATACCATGTGCTTTAAGTTTGCACACTAATCTCCTGTGTGGGACCTTGTCAAAAGCCTTTTGAAAATCCAAATATACCACATCCACTGGTTCTCCCCTATCCACTGTACCAGTTACATCCTCAAAAAATTCTATGAGATTCGTCAGACATGATTTTCCTTTCACAAATCCATGCTGACTTTGTCCGATCATTTCACCGCTTTCCAAATGTGCTGTTATCACATCCTTGATAACTGACTCCAGCAGTTTCCCCACCACTGACGTTAGGCTAACCGGCCTATAATTCCCCGGTTTCTCTCTCCCTCCTTTTTTAAAAAGTGGGGTTACATTAGCCACCCTCCAATCCTCAGGAACTAGTCCAGAATCTAACGAGTTTTGAAAAATTATCACTAATGCATCCACTATTTCTTGGGCCACTTCCTTAAGCACTCTGGGATGCAGACCATCTGGCCCTGGGGATTTATCTGCCTTCAATCCCTTCAATTTACCTAACACCACTTCCCTACTAACATGTATTTCGCTCAGTTCCTCCATCTCACTGGACCCTCTGTCCCTTACTATTTCTGGAAGATTATTTATGTCCTCCTTAGTGAAGACAGAACCAAAGTAATTATTCAATTGGTCTGCCATGTCCTTGCTCCCCATAATCAATTCACCTGTTTCTGTTTGCAGGGGACCTACATTTGTCTTTATCAGTCTTTTCCTTTTTACATATCTATAAAAGCTTTTACAGTCCGTTTTTATGTTCTCTGCCAGTTTTCTCTCATAATCTTTTTTCCCCTTCCTAATTAAGCCCTTTGTCCTCCTCTGCTGAACTCTGAATTTCTCCCAGTCCTCAGGTGAGCCACTTTCTCTGGCTAATTTGTATGCTACTTCTTTGGAATTGATACTATCCCTAATTTCTCTTGTCAGCCACGGGTGCACTACCTTCCTTGATTTATTCTTTTGCCCTTTAGAATAGATATGATGAGGAGATTCTTTAGCCAGAGATGGTGTATCTGTGGAAACAATTGCCAGACAGCTGTGGAGGCCAAGTTATTGGCTATGTTTAAAGTGGAGATTGATAGGTTCTTAATTAGTCAGGGCATCACAGGGTACGGGGAGAAGGCAGGAGAATAGGGTTGAGAGGGATAATAAATCAGGTGTAATAGAATGGCAGAATAGACTTGACGGTTCGAATTGCCTAATTCTATTAGGCTGCTATTTTTCTTCTTTGATGTTGGTTTAAGATAAATGATCAGGAGTGTATAGTGTAGTGCCATGGGATCTTTCATCTCCATGAATATGTGATAAATAAATAAATCTGAATCTGAAAAACAGGAGATTCTGCAGATATTGGAAATCCGAAGCAACACACATACACAAATGCTAGAGGAACTCAGCAGGTCAGGCAGCATCTATATCAATATACTCAGTGACCACTTTATTACGTACACTTGCTCATTAATGCAAATATCGAATCAGACAATCAATCGGCAGCAACTCAATGCACAAAAGCATGCAGACATGATCAAGCAGTTCAGTTGTTGTTCAGATCAAACATTAGAATGGGGAAGAAATGTGATCTAAGTGACCTTGACCATGAAATGATTGTTGGTGCCAGACGGGGTGACCTGAGTATCTCAGAAACTGCTGATCTCCTGGGATTTTCACACACAACAGTCTCTAGAGTTTACGGAGAATGGTGTATAAAACAAAAAAAATTCCAATGAGAGACAGTTCAGTGGACGAAAATCTCTTTTTAATGAGTGAGGTCAGAGGAGAACGGCTAGACTGATTCAAGCTGACAGGAAAATGGCAGTAACTCAAATAACTATGTGTTAAAACAGTGGTGTGCAGAACAGCGTCTCTAAATGCACAACGTGTTGAACCTTGAAGTAGACAGGCTACAGCCGAAGATCACAAACATACACTCAGTGGCCAGTTCATTGGGTACCTAATAAAGCGGTCACTGACTGTAATTGCTGCTTCACCTGCTGAGTTCCTCCAATGTTTTGTGCATTGAACTTGAACGTGAATCTGAATCTGATGAGGTCATTCAAAGATGGGTTGGGACCTATGCAATTACCTCTTGGAAATTTTGTTCAAATCTCCAGACCTGCAGGCACTGTTCAAGCTTCAGGAGATGTTTTTCCCAGAATCCATCAAAGGCTGTTTCCATGTCGTGCAGCTGGGCTAAGAGTCTGTGAGACAGAGGTGTGGGAGACAAGTAAATATCAAACCCATGGCAACCAACCTTCAGTCTCATTAATGATCCATTTCTTGAGAAGACTGATACGTCTATTCCAATGTGAGCTGTCCACACAAAGCCCCAACATCTCTCTCAAACTGGTAATACATTCTTCCATTCGCACCTCCATAAACAACTTCAAACTGTGCTAAGACAGAGCTGATTTTGAGCAACACCACTTAATTTTCCAACTGGAAAATTACAGACTTCCTGACTCAACACAGACTGTAGAAGACAGAACCTGGCACATTACAGCACAGTCAACTTTTTCTCAGATACAGGCCAACCAGTGCTCTGAGGAGGAGTTTTTATACGGCCTGAAAACTGCACAGCACTTTAAATGTTCTCTTGTTGTAACATGCATACTGTGAATATTTAGAATGAAAATTGAAAAATCACTTGCTTTTGATTTTATTTATTACTTTAAGGGTATAATGAAATACAGCACAACAAAAAAAGTCTTCTATGTTTTGTAAACATTTTCTCATGTGTCTTTACTCCATCTGCGTGGCAACAACGGCAACGTGCATGGGAGCATTTCAGTTACTGCGTGGTAGCACACCTATGCAGTTTAGAGGAATCAGTGAGCACCGTACAGGCACTTATGCCCATGATGTTGTGTCAACTTTTTAACCTACTCGAAAATCAACCTAACCGCTTCGTCCCATATAGCCCTCCATTTTTCTATCATCTATGTGCCAATCTAAGAGTCTCTTAAATATCCCTAATGTATCTGCCTCTACCACCACCCCTGGCAAAGCGTTCCACACACCCTCTGAGCGAAGAATTGCCCTCACAGGTTTCCTTTAAATATATTGCCTTTCACCCTTAACTCCAGTTGAAGATTCACCCAATATCAGGGGAAAAACATATTTAACCCTATCTATACCCTTATAATTTTATATACCGTTATCAAATCTCCCCTTGTTCTTCTATACTCGAGTGAATAAAGTCCTTTTCTTATAATTCAGGCCCTCAAGTCCTGGGAACATCCTTGTCTCAGAGGTATTCAATTTTGTTCTCACCCCTATCTCTTCATTTTCCTGCATCTGTGAATTTGCACATCTTAAGTCTTCCAGATTTCTCATCAAAGACTGTCACCACCCAGTCCAGCAACCCTGTTCCCATCAGACAACCCCGATCCTAGATTCACAATAACTAAAAGCTGCCACAAATACATTTATTTATTAATAACCAATCCAAAAGAGAAATGAGTCAGAAAATATAAACACGAGAGATTCTGCAGATGCTGGTAATCCAAAACAACATGCACGAAATGCTGGGGAAACTCAGCAGGTTAGGCAGCGTCTATGGAGAGGAATAAGCAGTCGACATCGGAAGCCAAGACCCTTCATCAGGACAGGACAGGCAGGGGGAAGAAGCCAGAGTAAGAAGGTGGGGGAGGAGAAAGAGTACAGGGTAAAAGGTGATGGGTGAAATCAGGTGGGTGTGGGAGGGGGAAATGAAGGAAAGGGCTGGAGAAGAAGGAATCCGATAGGAGTGGGGAGTGGACCGCAGGAGAAGGGGAAAGAGGAGGGGCACCGAGGGCGGTGACAGGCAGAAGAGGTGAGGTAAAAGGAGAGGCAGAGTAGGGAATGGAAAATTGTTGAAAATGCTCAGTAGGTCAGGTGTGGAGGCAGTATTAGTGTTTCTTGTCAACGGCCTTCCATTAAGATTAATAAATCTCTGCCCGGTGTAAGCAGAGTGTGTTGGTCTTTGCTTCTTGCATTCAGGACCAGTTCAATAATGGAGTCTTCAGAATTTGACCACATCACTACATGGTCAGGAGGAACTCCGCTGGTCAGGGTCGACCATGGATGTCACAGGGCCATCAGTGGAAACACAAGCCGGGGCAGTTCGATATGGAGACCAAGCTGCTCCCCTTCTCCAAGCAGCCGATGAATCTAAGGGGGCAGCAGAGACCCATGCAGTTTGGCACCAGTGGCAAGTTGCCAGTCAACACTGAACTCAGCATCAGGCTGCCTGAGGGTTTACTCCTGAAGCCTTCCCCATGAGTGGGTATCACTGCAAAGCAGCCGAGGTTTGAGACCAGAGTTTTCCTTCTCCCAGATCAGCGGCCAGCCGTGGCTGATGAGCCCCATCTGCCTGAAGCCTCCGGTTTTAAGGTGCCAGTAAGCTGCTTTTGCCCTTCTCCTGTCAGTAGAAATGGTTCCACTGGGCTGAACAGCTAAGCCACACGTGAAGGTTAGTGTTTGGACTTGCTGTCAAGATACATGCCGTGGGTAACATTAAATTGGGAGTGGGAGCTTCCTCTCAGGAAGAGAGGGGGGGAGAGAGGGGGAGGGGGAGAAGGGGGAGGGGAGGGGGAAGGGGAGGGGGGAGAGGGGGAGGGGGAGGGGAGGGGAAAGGGGAGGGGAGGGGGAAGGGGAGGGGGGGGAGAGACGGAAATGTGGAAAGTGAAAAGGTGACCTTGTCAAGGTTCACGAACTTTGAAGGGAGTTGAGAGAGAAGAAAAAAACTTCTGCCAGAGGAGGCGAGGACACTCCATGATCAGACACAGCATTCTGACAAGTAAAGCTTGGAAATGATTCTTTACTCAAAGCATTAACTATTTTGAAATCTGAGATTTTTATTAGTCCAGTGTGTGAGGGTGAGAAAGAGAGTGTGTGATTGAGAGCGTGTATGTGAGAGACAGTTGTGTGTGCACATTGTGTGTGTGCGTGCGTGCGGTGTGTGTATATGTGCGTATGAACATGTGTGTGCGTGGTGAGTGTATATATACGTGCATGCGTGTGCATGTGTGCATACGTGTGTGTGCACGTGGTTTGTGTGTGTATATGTGTGTGCGCATGTGTGTGCATGAGTGTATATATGTGCATGTGTATATATATATATGTGCGTGTGCATGGTGTGCGTTTGTGTGTGAGCATGGTGTGAGTGCGCGCGCGCGCGTGTGCGTGTGAGCATGGTGTGCGTGTGTGTGTGAGCATGGTGTGAGTGTGTGTGTGAGCATGGTGTGAGTGTGTGTGTGAGCATGGTGTGAGTGCGCGCGCGCGCGTGTGTGTGTGAGCATGGTGTGCGTGTGTGTGTGAGCATGGTGTGAGTGTGTGTGTGAGCATGGTGTGCGTGCGCGCGCGCGTGTGTGTGAGCATGGTGTGCGTGTGTGTGTGAGCATGGTGTGAGTGCGCGCGCGCGCGTGTGTGTGTGAGCATGGTGTGCGTGCGCGCGCGTGTGTGTGTGAGCATGGTGTGCGTGTGTGTGTGAGCATGGTGTGAGTGCGCGCGCGTGTGTGTGTGAGCATGGTGTGCGTGTGTGTGTGAGCATGGTGTGAGTGTGTGTGTGAGCATGGTGTGCGTGTGTGTGTGAGCATGGTGTGAGTGTGTGTGTGAGCATGGTGTGAGTGCGCGCGCGCGTTTGTGTGTGAGCATGGTGTGCGTGTGTGTGTGAGCATGGTGTGCGTGCGCGCGCGTGTGTGTGTGAGCATGGTGTGAGTGTGTGTGTGAGCATGGTGTGAGTGCGCGCGCGCGTTTGTGTGTGAGCATGGTGTGAGTGCGCGCGCGTTTGTGTGTGAGCATGGTGTGAGTGCGTGCGCGTTTGTGTGTGAGCATGGTGTGCGTGTGTGTGTGAGCATGGTGTGAGTGTGTGTGTGTGAGCATGGTGTGAGTGTGTGTGTGAGCATGGTGTGCGTGCGCGCGCGTGTGTGTGTGAGCATGGTGTGCGTGTGTGTGTGAGCATGGTGTGCGTGCGCGCGCGTGTGTGTGTGAGCATGGTGTGAGTGTGTGTGTGAGCATGGTGTGCGTGTGTGTGTGAGCATGGTGTGAGTGTGTGTGTGAGCATGGTGTGAGTGCGCGCGCGCGTTTGTGTGTGAGCATGGTGTGCGTGTGTGTGTGAGCATGGTGTGCGTGCGCGCGCGTGTGTGTGTGAGCATGGTGTGAGTGTGTGTGTGAGCATGGTGTGAGTGCGCGCGCGCGTTTGTGTGTGAGCATGGTGTGAGTGCGCGCGCGTTTGTGTGTGAGCATGGTGTGAGTGCGTGCGCGTTTGTGTGTGAGCATGGTGTGAGTGTGTGTGTGAGCATGGTGTGAGTGTGTGTGTGAGCATGGTGTGAGTGCGCGCGCGTGTGTGTGTGAGCATGGTGTGAGTGTGTGTGTGAGCATGGTGTGAGTGTGTGTGTGAGCATGGTGTGAGTGTGTGTGTGAGCATGGTGTGCGTTTGTGTGTGAGCATGGTGTGAGTGTGTGTGTGAGCATGGTGTGAGTGCGCGCGCGTTTGTGTGTGAGCATGGTGTGAGTGTGTGTGTGAGCATGGTGTGAGTGTGTGTGTGAGCATGGTGTGAGTGCGCGCGCGTGTGTGTGTGAGCATGGTGTGAGTGTGTGTGTGAGCATGGTGTGAGTGTGTGTGTGAGCATGGTGTGAGTGCGCGCGCGTGTGTGTGTGAGCATGGTGTGAGTGTGTGTGTGAGCATGGTGTGAGTGTGTGTGTGAGCATGGTGTGAGTGCGCGCGCGTTTGTGTGTGAGCATGGTGTGAGTGTGTGTGTGAGCATGGTGTGAGTGCGCGCGCGTGTGTGTGTGAGCATGGTGTGAGTGTGTGTGTGAGCATGGTGTGAGTGTGTGTGTGAGCATGGTGTGAGTGTGTGTGTGAGCATGGTGTGAGTGCGCGCGCGTGTGTGTGTGAGTGTGTGTGTGAGCATGGTGTGAGTGTGTGTGTGAGCATGGTGTGAGTGCGCGCGCGTTTGTGTGTGAGCATGGTGTGAGTGTGTGTGTGAGCATGGTGTGAGTGCGCGCGTGTGTGTGTGTGAGCATGGTGTGAGTGCGCGCGCGTGTGTGTATGAGCATGGTGTGAGTGTGTGTGTGAGCATGGTGTGAGTGTGTGTGTGAGCATGGTGTGAGTGCGCGCGCGCGTTTGTGTGTGAGCATGGTGTGAGTGTGTGTGTGAGCATGGTGTGAGTGCGCGCGCGTTTGTGTGTGAGCATGGTGTGAGTGTGTGTGTGAGCATGGTGTGAGTGTGTGTGTGTGCATGGTGTGAGTGTGTGTGTGAGCATGGTGTGAGTGTGTGTGTGAGCATGGTGTGAGTGCGCGCGCGCGTGTGTGTGTGTGTGAGCATGGTGTGAGTGTGTGTGTGAGCATGGTGTGAGTGCGCGCGCGCGTGTGTGTGTGTGTGAGCATGGTGTGAGTGTGTGTGTGAGCATGGTGTGAGTGCGCGCGCGTGTTTGTGTGTGAGCATGGTGTGAGTGCGCGCGTGTGTGTGTGTGTCACAGCACTCACCTCTTCACTGTGGCCTGATCGCCATCTTTCTCCGCACTGGACTGGCTGCTACCAATGGGTTCCGTCAAGTTGGTCAGCAGCAGCTCCCCCTCTTTGATCACCTTCCGTACGTCATTCTGGACACAGCAAGAAGCAGCAGTTGAACGAAGAACTCAGTGGCCTTCCGAGCCTCTGAACCCACACATCTTAAAGAAAGTCCATGCATTTGTATACACCCCTTATCTCCTCCTTCTCCAAGCACCTCACTACTGAAGAAGCACCCTCGAATTACTTCCGCAATGTGGTGGATGAGGCCAGATCTGGAGCAGACTCGATGGGCTGAATGGCCTGATTCTGGTCCTATGTCTAATGGTCAGCTGTTTGCATGATGTTAGCTGAGGTAAGAATATTCCACAAAATAATATTTGGGGATGTTTTAGGTTCACCCAGGACTGCTGTAAAATTTCTCCTTTACTGAAGAGCAGATACAGCCCCATGGCCCAGTCAGTCTATACTGACCTTGGTGTCCATCCGGGTAGACCCAATTCCCAATATCCCTCTAAGCCCCACCCCTCATGGTATCTATCCAACCAAATGTTCCTTAAATGGTGCTATTGTCCTCGCCCCAACCACTTCCTCTGGCAGCTCATTCCTTAAACTCCCCACCCTCTGTGTGAGCAAGTTACCCCTCAAATTCAAGTTCATTTATTTATCACGTGCATTGAAACATAGGATGAAATGCGACGTTTGCGTTAATGATTAACCCAACTTACCGATGTTCTGGGGGCAGCCCACAACTGTCCCTTTTAAGCCTCTCCCATCTCACCCTAAACTTCTGTCCCTTAGTTTTGGTGTCCACTACCCTACGGAGCAACTCCACCACCGACAGTCTCCAGCCTGGCTGCGAAAGGAGGAGGGTTGGGCATGGGGCTCTTTCTTGACATCTTCTGCTTGGTTTTTTTTTGTCTTGATTCTGTTTCTGAAACTGTTGGAGCCTGTTTGGAATTTGATCAAATGATCTCGTACCCTGCTGTCCCTAGGCAGGACAGACAGCATGAGCTGCCCTGTACAGAAGACCAGACACGGGGTGCTATTTCAACCATGATCAACTCCATTTCGAGTATCAAGGAAGACCGAAGCATCGAAGTGAATGTGGAGAAGGCCAGAACTCGCCCTCCACTGAGGCCTCGGGTTTGGTGGTGTTCAGACCCGGCTTGGTGGTCACTCTTCACAGAAGGACTGAGTTTGTGCGGCTGTTCTCCTCAATGCTGATGGGAGGCTGTTTTTGAAATTCTGAGATTTGTGTGATTATTGGATTGTGGTTTATATTGATCTCCTTCAGTTTTCTGTATTTTCTTTCTTGTTGCTGATTGCTGCGTTGGCGATATGTTGGTTTTTGTGTGAGGGAGGGGTTGGGTGTTTGGGGTCTGATATTCTTGTTGGTTTTTCTGTGTGGGCGATCTGTTAGTTTTTGTATGTGTGGAGAGGGGATGGGTGCTTGATACTATTGTCGTTGTTCTGTTTTGCAAGAGAGGGGGTTGGGCTGTGGGGTTTTTGATGTATGAGCAGCCATTGCCCATCTGGGTGCGAGGGAGGGGCTGGGTGGTTTGGGGTTTGCTAGTTTTGTTTCTTTTTCATGTGGGGGGGGTTGATGGGTAGATTTTTTTTCCTTTCCAAAACTCCCATGTTTTATTTTGCATTTCATGACTATCTGTAGAAGACAAATATCAGAGTTGGATTGTACATGCATACTTTGACAATAAAATTAACCTTGATGGGATTACGTAAGTGATTACCCCAGGGAGAAGACTGTTACCATCTAGGATCCAGCAGCTTCCCCTCTGCACACAAGCTGACCAAGTAGGGATATCCAGCCTGAACACCAGTTGACCCTGTGGGGGTGCCCAGCAGATCCCGAAAGGACTCACCTTCAACTGGCGGTACTTCTCTGTCCGGGTGGTTAGCAGAGCCTCCACTGAGGGCAGGTCACCGGGCAACTCAGCCTCAGCCAAGTCAGTGCCGAAAGCTTGCAACATCTGGGCAATGTCCTTGACCATCACAGCAAAGCTCTCGATTGCCTGAACATGAGAACAGACAGACGTAAACAATGACAAAAGCAGCATGACAAGAGTTCCCATGGAAATTCAAATCCCCACTTTCAAAGAAACAGGTCATTCAGCCCATCAAGTGGGTGCTGTGCTGTTATTGTGCCTCGAGAGGTTGAACATTTATCTACATCTGCAGGATTTATCCATAACCCACCTAAGGTCATCTTCTCCCCTACAGGAAGTAGAGCCTCTGTGAATTTAGAGGAGGATTACAGTGATTTTACTGCCCTTGTGGTTTCAGACACCTTCCCCCTATCATCACAGCACACTGGGCATGGACACGTCCTGCAGAGTGCCAGTGTATGGTCAGAGTTGGCACCTTGAATTCACAGAGTCCCAGAAGCAGTCTGTAAGGAGTTTGTACTTTCTCTCTGTGACCACAGGGGTTTCTTCCCTCAGTCCAAGACGTACCCGTTGGGAGGTTAATTGGTCATTGTACATTGTTCTGTGATTAGGTGAGGGTTAAGTCGGGGGATTACGGGTGGCGTGGCTCAAAGGGCCAGAAGAGGCTATTCCGTGTTGTATTTCTATATAAGAAATAATACATCGAAGCAACCTAGATGAGAGAAGATGGAGGGCTACGTGGGAGAGAAAGGTTAGATTGCTCTTGGAGAAGGTTCGAATGTCAGCACAGCATCGTGGGCTGAAAGACCTGTGACATGTATATTCTACAGCCCAGAAACACTCAATCCCAGACACACATCCAGCAGGGAGACAATTTCACGGATGCAGAAATCACCATGAACCCTTATCAAACCTATGGGCCTGAGAAAATTGAAACAGGGCAAAACAGGAAGTTAAATAAGATAATCAGTGAGAAGTGGCCTCAGTGGCTGCTGGATGTCACTCGGGGACTGAAAAAAACATTGAAAAAGAAACCAAAGGCAAAACTTAAACCCACATCATTGAAAGGAATTCCACCAAACCATTGGCACAGCTTGGATACGAGGAAATCAAAATGTCAGGAAATTGTTATCTTGTTATAAATCAGCTTGCATCAACATCCATAATTAATGCGCACCATGGTTCTATTTTAGGTGAAGATATTGTTAACTAGTAGGACAGCAGATGTAGGTCAGGGAGACACTGCTTGTATTTCTATTTGCAGTAACACACACACACACACAAAATGCTGGAGGAACTCAGCAGGTCAGGCAGCATTTATGGAAAGGAATAAACAGTCGATTTTTCAAGCTGAAACCCTTCATTAGGTCCGAAAAGAAGGGGAAAGATGCCAGAATCGGAAGGTCAGGGGAGGGAGAGGAGGACAGGCTGGAAGGTGATAGGTGAAGCCATGTGGGTGGGGAGGGGGATAATGGCCCTTGTGGCTAAAGGGATCAGGGGGTATGGAGGGAAGGCAGGTACAGGATTCTGAGTTGGATGATCAGCCATGATCATACTGAATGGCGGTGCAGGCTCGAAGGGCCGAATGGCCTACTCCTGCACCTATTTTCTATGTTTCTATGTGAGAAGCTGGAAGACAAAGGGCTGAAGGAGGAATCTGACAGGAGAGGAGAGTGAGCCGTGGGAGGAAGGGAAGGAGGGGGAGACCCAGGGGAAGATCATAGGCAGGTGAGGAGAAGTGGTAAGAGGCCTGAATGGGTATTAGGAGGAGGAGGAAAGGAGAGGAAGAAGAAATCGATGTTCATGCTATCAGGTTAGAGGCTACCTGGATGGAATATGAGGTGTTGCTCCTCCACCCTGAATGTGGCCTCATCATGGCAAAAGAGGAGGCCATGGACTGACATGTTGGAATGGGAATGGAGATAGAAATTAAAATGGTTGGCCAGCGGGACATCCCACTTTTGCAGATGAAGCAGAGATGCTGAACAAAGCACCAGTTTATTTCTATTTGTCAGTTTTGGCCAAAGTCTGATAATAACACAATATTCCAAAAGATTTAGATTCAGGAAAAAATATTTATCCCATGTACAGTACATCGAAACATATAGTGAAATGTGTCATTTGCATTAACAACCTGAGGATGTGCTGGGGGCAGCTCGTAAGTGTCACCACATATTCCTGTGCCAACATAGCAGGGCAGAAAAACACAGAACCTAACAAGCAACAAAGCAACAAAAGCAGAACAAGACTTTCCTCCCCTCCTCCCTCCCACACACAATCCTCAAACTCCAGACAGAAGGTATTCTTTTATATTTGCAAATATGCAATCATTGTTCGGCAGTAAACAGGAAGGGACTGAGATAAAGTCATAGAGCACTACAGCTCAAGAACAGGCACTTCGGCCCATCCAGACTGTGATAAGTATTAATCTGCCTAGTCCTATCAATCTGTGCCTGGACCATAGCCCTGCATATCCCTACCATCCACATAAACACCCAAACCTCTCAGACGTTGAAAGGAGAGGCCACAGGGCCAATCAGCCTTCGACCCAAGACGGGAGAGTCTGGTGGTCTGCTGTCGGCCGTCCACGCCTCAGCAGGGGTGATGGACTTAAGAAGAAGTTGGTACGACATACAACAAAAAACAATATTCAACAATTACAATGAATAAATATTCAGTATATATTTATTCTATATAAATTCATATATGTATTTATTCTTTATACACACATACATAAAATATCAAGTTAGAGGTTAAAGGATAACCTAAATAAACAACATCTCCTGATTCTCCTTTGTATATCCTGCCTGTTATTTCCTCAAGGAATTCCAGCTGGTTAGGGTTTGACTGGCAGGCAAAGCCTCATGGAATGATGATAGAGGTGCAGCCAGTGATCTTTCCAACTGGTTTGTAAGGCAAAGTCTCCTGGAGTGATGGTAGACTGCAGCCAATGATCTTCCCTGCTGGTTAATGTTAGATTAATTAGCAAACCGAGATGTGTCTACAGTCTTTGCTGGATGCGATCCACAGACGAGAGGAACATAACTGCATAATATGGACAGACAACCTGTTCCCCCCCACCACACACACACGCAGACACACAACGAGCCGTACCGTGCGGAACAGGATCCACTCATGGTGACAGTAGTCAAGGGTGCCGCCAAACTCACGCGTCAGCTGACTCTCTTCGATGTAGTTCAGAAGCTCTGTAACCGAGTTCAACATAACAACCTGCGGGAACACCAACACCAACAACGTGGATAGACGTCACATCCCAGACACTCCGGGCAGGAGAACTCACCTTTATCACAGCGCAAGCACAAAACCCTCTGCAGTGCTGAAAATCTAGAGCAACACACAGAGAATGCTGGAGAAACACAGCAGGCCTGGCAGCATCTATGGAAGTGAATCAGCGGTCGATGTTTTGGGCTGAGACCCTTCATCAGAACTGGTAAGGAGCAGGGAGATGTCAGAATAAGAAGGTGGGGAAGGGGGAGGAGGACAAGCTGGCGGGTGATAGATGAAACCAGATTGGGGGGGGGAGGTGGGTGGGAGGTAGAAACTGCGAGGTAATAGATAGAAGAGGCCAGAATGGGTAATAGAAGAAGAGGGAAGGGAGGGAAAAATATTACTGGAAGACGAAATCGATGTTCATACCTTGAGGTTGGAGGCTACCTAGATGGAACATGAGGTGCTGCTCCTCCACTCTGAGAGTGGCCTCACAGTAGTGGAATATAGAGTCAATGATTTCAGTCAAACCCTTCATCAAGACCGAATGGCAGTGAATCTGTTGTTTTCATTGCCGTAGACACCTATGGAGGCCAATTCACTGGGTATATTTAAAGTGAAGGCTGATAGGTTCTTGATTAGTCAGGGTGTCAAAGGTAATGGGGAGAAGTCAAGAGAGTGGGATTGAGAGGGATAATAAATCAGCCATGATGGAATAGTAGAGCAGACTTGATGGGCTGAAAGGCCTAATTCTGCTCCTATATCTTGTGCAATGGCGTGTAACCATGCTGTATCTCTAAATGGCTAAATTGTTCTTAATCAGGTGCAGTTGCCTGAGAGCTACAAGCAAAAATCTGGCCTTCTCTTCGCCAAGTACCAGTTGTGGGGTTTTTTTCCTGCCAGCCCCAGGAAACGTTTGGCCCTGGGTGAGCTCCACCTGAAAGATATCAGCTCTAACAGCACAGTGGCTGACACCGGAGAGGGTTTGACCCACAACCGCCTGATTCAGAAGCACAAGCGTCAGTCACTGGGCTAGGTCTGAAGTCTGTGGGGTGACAGCTATCGGGGCTGTGTGTCTCACCACGAGCACACCCACCCTCCAGGACCACGCTCCATCAGAAATCTACAGGTGGAAGAATTCGAATGGGCCGAAGGAACTCTGGAGTAGGAAACGTTCTTCGTAAATTCTATTGTATTCCTTATTTTCCCACAAACATCTGCAAGAAAATGAATCTCAAGGCTTTATATGGGGGCACATATGTATTTTTATCATAATTTTTACTTTAAACTTTGAGGCACTGTTTTAAAGCAGCGAATTACCCTCCAGATATTAAAAATAAAGATTGGTATTATTTGTCACATGGACATCAAAAAGTTCTGAATGGTGAAATGCTTCATTTGCATCAAATCAAAGCAGTCAGGATTGCCCGCGATTCCAACACTAACTCAGCATTTCCACAACTCTCTTACTACTGACCCCCAGTACCCAGAGGAAACCCATGTGGTCACGGGGATTACTTACAAACTCCTAACAGCCAGCGGCAGGAATTGAACCCCCATCCTATAGCTGGTGCAGTAAACGTGTTGCACTGCCCACTACGGTACCGTGCCACTCAGAATGCACGGCCCTGGGGTGTGGCCATGCAGATCCAGCTTCGGCCTTCAAATGGAAATCAGGCAAGACAGCAGCACCGTACAGCAAGTGCAGGAGGCCCGTCTACGAAGGGCTAGCACAAACCCAGTGGGCCATTTGGCCAGTGTTGATGAATAGCATTGGTGATGCAGCCTTGCTTTAACAACGGCTGCATCAGGAAAGCCTTTTGATGTCTGAACAACACTCTGGTACTGTGTGGGGCTGTAAAGCGAGTTAGGTCCTTCAGAGGTGGAAGGCAGGGACCGAGAGAGGACAGGATTAAAGGGAGGAATAGAGAGAAGGTGAAATATACAGACCTGGGAGAGGAAGAATCCTCATCTTGAAAATGTATAAAGCCATGTAGTGAAACACAAGCCACAGGGCCAATTAATCTTCTTTAGGCCCAGGACAGAGGACTCTGGTGAGCTACTGTTGGCAGCCTATGCCCCAGTACGGGTGATGGGTTTAAGAAGAAGAGGAAATGCAGAGAAGGTGGGGGGACTGAGAGGGTGAGAGGCGACACCGTGGACAGAGGGAAGCATTTCTTACCGGCAGTTTTAGGATGAATTCGTCCTGGCTAAGGCGGAAGCTGATGTCCGAGATGGCACGCTGTAGAAAGCCGGATGGACGCAGCACCAGGACGAGCTGCAGGTTCCCTGGACAGCAGGCCTTGGGGAGGGAAAACATGTCAGAACCGGGAGGGGAAGCTCCAGGAAGCAGTGAATTCAGCCCAGTACCTCACGGCACATCCCTCCCCACCTACCATCACAATCCATCACAAGCAAACCCCTCCCAGTGTAAAGCACATTTACATGAAGTACTGCCGCAAGAAAGAAGCGTACATCAGTATCAAAATCACAGTGAGCTTATTATCCAAGTATGCATGTATCACCAGGTACTACCCAGAGATTCATCCAACTTCTTGCAAGAAGTCACAGGAAAATCTAGAAATACAATATAGTTTATTAAAAACATAATCTATAAGCAAAGACTGACAAATAACCAATGTGCAAAAGAAGACTAATTGTGGAAATAAAATATATAGATTTAGAAATAAAGTTGAGAACATGAGTTGTAGAGCCCTTGAAAGTGAGTCCATATGTTGTGGAATCAGTTCAGCGGTGAAATGACTGATGTTATCCAGGCTGGATCAGGAGCCTGATGCTTGTGGGGTAATGACTGTTCCTGAACCTGGTGCTGTGGGACCTAAGGCTCATTGTGGTGAGTTGACGTTATCCATGCTGGATCAGGTATCTGATGGTTGAGGGGTAATAACTGTTCCTGAACCTGGTGGTGTGTGTCCTAGGCTCCTGTACCTTCCTGATTCCAGCACAGCCTGGATGGTGGGGGTCTCTGATGATGGATGCTGCTTTCTTGCAATGCCATTCAGTGTAGATGCACTCATTTCTCATTTGCCTCCACCATCCAGGCCATGTTCTCTTCCTACTGCTACCAGGGAAGGAGGTACGGGAGTCTGAGGTCTCACACCACCAGGTTCAGCAACAGTTATTACCCTTCAACCTGTCTCCTGACCAGTGTGGAAAACTTGACTCACCTCATCGTTGAACTGTTTCTGAAACCTACACACTCACTTAATGACTCTACAGCTCATGTTCTCAGTGCTATTATTTGCACAGTTTGTCTTCTTTTGCACATTGATTGGTTGTTACTTTGTTCATGTATGTTTTTTCAATAGATTCTATGGTATTTCTTTATTGTTCCTGTATATGCCTGCAAGAAAATGAATGTCAAGGTAGTACAACATATACATACTTTGATAATAAATTTACCTTCAACTTTGGACCATCAGTATCTACAGTAGTGAGGCCGCAAGAAGGCAACATTCATCATCAAGTATCCTCACCATTAAGGCTGTGTTATCTTCTCGCTGATACCATCGGACTGGAGGTACAGAATCCTGAAGTTCCTCACCATCAGGTTCGAGAACAGTCACTTCACTTCAACAACTCAGTTCTTGAACCAACCGGCACAACCCTAATCACTACAGTTTAGTAACACCATGACCACTTTAATTACTTGGTACTACTATAGATTTTTGTGTGTTCAAACTGTGTTCTTTCTCTGATAATTTATGCTTAGGATGTTGAACATGCAGCTGTATAGGACAGTACCTGACCTTTGGCCAATGATGTTGTGTCAGCCTTTAAGCCTACTCCAAGATACGGAGGGACTATTGCACAGCATCAGAAAAAGCTACAAGAAGTTGCAAACTCAGCCCTCCATCAAGGGCACTAGACTTCCCACCATCGAGGACATCTTCAGAAGACGCTGCCTCAAAGAGACAGCATCCTTCATGAAGGAAACACATTACCTAGGACATGCCCTCTTCTCATTGCTACCATCAAGGTGGAGGTACAGGAACCTGAAGACACACACGCAATGTTTCAGGAACAGCTTCTTCCCTCTGCTATCCAAATTTCTGAACGGACAATGAACACTACATCACTACTTCCTCTGCTCTCTACTTGCACTACTCATTTATTTTATATATTTATTATAATTTAACATTTTTATAATTATGTATTGCAATGTACTGCTGCCCAAAACAACAAATTTCATGGCATATGCCAGTGATATTAAACCTGACTCTAATTCTGATTCTGATTCTGATTAATTTAATCCTTCCTTCCTGCACAGCTCTCCATTTTTCTGTCATCCATGTGCCTATCTAAGATTTTCTTAAATGTCCCTAATGTATCCGACTCGACCCTACCATCACCCCTGACAGGGTATTCCATGCACCCACTACCCTGTGTAAAGAAATTACCTCTGACATCTCCCCCCCCCATACTTTCCTCCAATTACTTTAAAGCTATGCCCTCTGTGTTAGGCATTTCCAACCTAAGAAAAAAGGAGGCTGTCCATTCAATCTACTTCTCTCTTCACCTTGTACATCTCTGGCAAGTCATTTCTCCTCCTCCTTCACTCCATGAAGAAAAGCCCTAGGTCATTGAACCTGTCCATAAGACATGCTCCCTAATTGAGGCAGCTCCTTGGTAAATCTCCTCTGCAGCTTCTCTAAAGCTTCCACATCCTTCACTTTAAAGGAATGACCAGAACTGAACAAGAGTGGTCTAACCAGAGTTTTATAGAGCTGTAACATTACTTCACGGCTCTTGAATTCAATCCCCAGCTAATGAAGGGCAACACACCGTACCCTATCAACTGATGCGGCAACATTGACAAACCTATGGATGTGGACCCCAAGGTCTCTCTGTTCCTGTAAACTGCTAAGAATTGACAACGAACTCCCATGGCCCTGAGAAATGGAACAGGCTCTGCTGTATAACTGGTTGAGGTATTGGCGCTGCAATCTGCTCACAATATTGACTGGTGGTGGTGAAACACAATCCTATCAAATACAAACGTAACGACAATATCAATCAGCTGAGATAATAGTACTAGCCAGGAGAGAAATTTGGTTCAAATCATTTAACACTGCAGGTCAGCTCTTAACGGGCACTAGCCTCCCCAACATCGAAGATGTTTGCAGAAGGCAATGCCCCAGGATGGCGGCGTCCATCGTTAGGCATCTCCAGCTTCCAGAACAAGCCCTCTTCTCACTGCCATTGTCAGGGAGACGGTACAGGAGCCTGAATACACACATCAGAGCCTTGGGAACAGCTTCTTCATCTCCATAATCAGATTTCTGAATGGTCCATGAACACTATCTCACTTTTTGTTCTGTTTTTGTACTAGATTTTTTAAAATCATATTTCTTAATATAAAGTTGTTCTAATTATTATGATGCTGAGGCGTTATGAGACATTGGTCAGACTTCACTTGGAATACTGTGAGCAGTTTTGGGCCTGTTGTCTAAGGAAGGATGTGCTGGTATTGGAAAGAGTCCAGAGGAGGTTCACGAAAATGATCCCAGGAAGGATGTCAGCCAAGGTGGAATGGGGAATCACACTCAACAGGCTGAATGGCCTAATTCTGCTCCTACGTCTTGTGATCTTATGGAAAGGATTAATGCATGAGGTGTGTTTGATTCGGGTAGATGGAGCTCGTCAGCCTGGGAAGGCAGTCCATTGAAGAGAGGGAAAACACTGATTTCAAACCTCCGCCACCTTGCGGCCATACCCACTCATGGGAAAGGCTTCGGGAGTAAACCCTGAGGACAAATCCAGAGCCGGAGTCCCTAAGGCAGCCTGACGTTGCCTTTAGCCTCGTTCTGGCAACTCTTGCGATGACACTGATGCCAAGCTGTATTGGTCCTTGCCCTTCCCTTGATCAACATCGGTGGCGTGGAGAGGGGAGACTTGCAGCATGGACAATTGCCGGTCTTCCATACAACCTTGCCCAGGCCTGCGCCCTGGAAAGGAGAAGCAAGACTTCCCAGGCGCAGATCCGTGGTCTCGCAGGACTTTTGGATACCACGTTTGATAGCTCTGGGTCCGTACTGACAGGAGTTTAGAAGAATGCAGGGGGAGTATCACTGAAACCTATGAGAAGTAGTAATGGCAGTAATGAGAAGAAGGAACGTCCTGGACGGAGAGAGCCCCTAACGATGGCTGCTCGCTTGTTAAGGCACCCCCTCTTCAAGATATCCTCGATGGTGAGGTTCAGGTAGAGGGAAGGGTCTGAGTTATAGCAGGAGGTTGAGCAGGTAGGGATTTTACTCTTGAATGTAGGAAACTGAGGAATGATCTTATGTTGACATCCTTCTGTCTTGAAAGGCGGTGAGTAGCACACGAGAAAAGTCAGCATCACGATGGTGCTACCCATGCAGCAGGTCCTTCAGGAGCCCTCTGCTGATACGTCCTAACCCTCTGAGTTGCAGCTGGATGAGGAGGGAGAACATACTGGGTTGCCTGCAAGTTGTAAAGCATTATGGTGATCTTATAGAGATGTATAAGATCATGAGGGTGAATGAGTACAGTCTTTTTTCTGGGGATGGGGAATCGTGAACTGGAGGGAACAGGTTTAAGGTGAGAGGAATACGGTGAAATAGAAACCTCAGGGACAAATTATTCATCCAGAATGTGGTTAGCATATGGAATATATGGTTGAGACAGGTACATTAAAATGTACTTAGACAGCCACATGGACAGGAATGGTTGGGAAGTGTAAGGGACAAAACCAGGTAAATGGGACTAATGTAGATGTGAATCTTGGTCAGCATGGACCAGATGGGCCAAAAGGCCTGTTTCTGTGCTGTATGACTCTATGACTCTGTATGACCAGCTCTGTGGGCTTACACACAGTTCAGTCAGATCCCAGTTAACTTATCGCTCCACACTGTAGCTATCTCATCAACCCTTAATGCCTCTAAAGTCTGTCTATCTCATCTGCAAAGACTTCAATTGGCTCCTCCCATCCCTCCAGTATTCCAGTTTTTTGAGGAGGAAATTCCATAACTGTGCACTTCCATGTGAGAGATAGTATTCCCTGATTCCAAACCACCAGCTTGAAAAACTTAGACAAGGGACTGCAGATGATGGAATCTGGAGCTAAAATCAAACTTCTGGAGGGACTCAGCAGGTTAAGCAGCATCTGTAGGGCAAAAGGAAGATCTGAACTTCAGTTCGAGATTCTGCATGAATTGCTGAGTTTTTCCAGAAATTTGTTTCATTACTCCATATTCTAGCATCTGGGAATTCAGACCTTCAATTCCTTAAAAGTGGCTTCAAGGTAAATAGGGTCATGAGGAAAGCTTTTGACACAATGGCCTTCGTAAATCAAAGTAGTGAGTGTAGAAGATGGGCTGTTATATTGAAGTTGCGTAAGATGTTGGTGAAATCTAATTTTGAGTATTGTGTGCATTTCTGGTTGCCTCCTACAGGAATGATGGCAATATAATTGAAAGAGTACAGAGAAAATTTACAAGAATGTTGCCAGGTCTGGAGGGCCTGAGTTATAGGGGAAGGTTGAATTACTCTCTGAAGCATAGGAAAATGAGGGGAGATTTGACAGAGGTATACAAAATTATGATGAGTATAGATCGGGTAAATGTAATCAGGCTTTTTCCACTGAGGTTAGGTGAGACCAGAACAAGAGGTCATAGGTTAAGGGTGAAAGGTGAAATGTTTAAGGGCAACATGAGGAGCAACTTCTTCACTCAGAGGGTAGTGGGAGTGTGGAATGAGAAATTTGGATAAGTACGTGGATGGGAGGGGCATGGATAGCTATGGTCCAGGTGTGGGTTAATTGGACCAGGCATTAATAACTTGGCATGGATTAGATGGGCTGAAGGGTCTGTTTCTCTGCTGTAGTGCTCTATGACTATGACCCATCTGCGGTCTCTTCTGTCACAAATAACATTCCTCTCTCGAAACCCTTGATGAGACCATCTTGCTCTGTCTTCCAGAGAGAGCGTAAGCCAGCTTTATTGGCCTTCGGGTCACAAGGAAAGCTCATTTCTAATTCGTGGCACCAAGCTCTCCAATCTATGTCTACCCTTTATTTGTCCTTCCTGATACATGAAGCTAGGAAGCCCTAGATTCGGGTGTAGACTAAGGCCCAGGTGATGTTGTATTCCAGACCGACAGTGACCCCAATATCAGTGCATCATCGTTCATTCGTCACTGACACAACATCCACCTCCACCCACGCACACACACCTAACTACCCCACACAGTCCAGTTTAACAACAAAGATGTGAATCAGCCTCACATTTATTATCCCTCACTTATATTCAAGATGCAAAATTGCTTAATGTCATTTCCAATACACAAATGTAAAAGAACAAAATCATTTTTACTCCGCATCAAAAAATATAAAATGCACAATAAATATAGACATATACGTTAGCTTATATGCATAGATTGATTGTACTGTATGTTGATAAAGTGACGCTAGGCACAGGAGTGTTGCTACATAAGGTGACTGACAAGAAGTGATAAAGTAGTGGTGGTTGGCGGTGAGTGGGTGGAGGTGTTGATCAACCTTACTGCTTGGGGAAAGTAACTGCCCCAAAATATAACTCAACATTTGTTATGTTGTAGCAGTAGTATGGGGTAAAAGAGAGAAAGATTATATATCACTCCAGGTCATGGGTGTAATGAACGAATACGCAACCTACCCATGCACAGCAAGATCCCACTATTACAAACCCCTTTTCAGGATATTGATGGGGGGGGGGGTAAGTAATGACCTAGACAATGTTGGCGGAAGTATCTCCAAAGTGGGGGTGTGATGTTGTATCCCTGCTCTCCCAGGGGTGGAATCAAGATTGAAGATTATTTAAAGTCATTTCCTGAACACAGGTGTAAAGGAGAATGAAATAATTGTACCCAAATCCGGAGGGGCGAATGCTGCTCGCTGGCGGAGTCACAGCCTGGCACTGGCGTTATGCCGCCGACTGTGACAAGATGTGCTTGCGGTTTATTCTTAACGCATAAATGTTAGTATTCCTAAAAGGGAAGGCGGTTCTGTCCTCTACAGGGACAGTCAAGGTGCCAGGACGCCGGGGTCGTCAATGCAGCAACTAAAGACGGGTTAAAGGGTCGCGGAGGGCTTGTCAGCGGTGACATCTCCGGGACCCGTGCACCCCAGGGTGCCAGACCCCCCTTCCCCACCGCTCCAGCGGCTCTGCGGAACAGCAGGCTGGCACTGCGGGACGGCTGCGCTCTCTCCCCGTGTGTCCCGGCAGAGGTACCGCAGTCCCCATCTGCCCGAGCCCGGCTCCGCTCGCTGCCGGGGGCGGCCTTACCGCATTCTTCTTGGACTTGCTGTTGCTCCTGTGGACCTCTGCCTCGGCCATAGTCGGTGTCCAGGCGCACACAGGTGAGGGGTGACCCTTCTGCCGGCTCTTTCCTGCGCATGGATGCGGGCGACTGCCGGAATGAGACCTCTCTGCCCAGCGCTGACTGACTGCACGATGTCAATACCAACTGAAGCCCCCTCCCCCCGCTCTCCAACTACCGGCGGAGCCCACGCTCTGTGCGAGCAACGGTCCCCGGACAGTACCCGCAATGTTCACCGTCACCCTGTATATTCAGTCTCTCTCTCTCTCACACACACACACACTCATGCACGCACATTCTCTTTCTCATACACACACGCTCTCAATTATACATGCTCTCTCTCACACACACACACACACACTCACACTCACATTCTCAATCCCACATACTCAAACATACACTCACACACACACACACACACACACTCACATTCTCAATCCCACATACTCAAACATACACTCACACACACACACACACACACACACACACTCACATTCTCAATCCCACATACTCAAACATACACACACACACACACACACACACACTGAAATGTACACACACACTCTCTTTCTCACACAAAAGTCAGCACAACATTGTGGGCCAAAGGGCCTTTACTGTGCAGTATTATTCTACCGTCTCTATTCTGTTCCCATCACTACCCCTGGCACCCCCTTTTCCACCACTCTGTGTAAAAAAAAGAGCTTGCTCCACATATTGTTTTAACTTTCCCCTCTCACCATAAAAGCATGCTCTCTGGTATTTGACATCTCCATCCTGGGAAAAAGATCAATACCTAATAAAATTGCCACAGCATGTCTCCATTCTTAAACTCCTAGTGCCTTGCATTAAAAGCCAGGGTAACATCAGCCACTCTACCTGTGAACTTATACAGTTTGTGCTCAGGTGCACTAGATCCCCCTGTGCTCCTCTCATTTGCAATCTCCATGGTCTGCCTGTAGATTCCTCTTACCAACGTGTGCAGTCTCTCACTTTCCCACATCTGACAACTACCTCTCCATATCCTGTGCAGCAGTCCTATTGCAACATTACCACGTACGTATACCTTCACACAAGGTTGGTGGAGTTGTAGACAGCGTTGAAAGTTTTCCTAGGTTACAACGGGACACTGACAGGATGCAAAGCCAGCTGAGAAGTGGCAGATGGGAAAAGTGTGAAGTGATTCACTTTGGAAGATCGAACTTGAAGACAACACAGAATTAAAGGCAGGATTCTTAGCAGTGTGAGAGAACAGAGGAATCTTAGAGTCCACATCCATAGATCCCTCAAAACTTCTGCACAAGTTAATGTTGCAGTTCTATAAAATTAGTTAGACCACACTTGGAATATTGTGTTCAGTTCTGGTCACCTCATTATAGGAAGGATGTGGAGACTTTAGAGAGGGTGCAGAAGAGGATAGTTTGAGTAATCTAGGGCTTTTCTCTTTGTAGCTCAGGAGGATGAGATGTGACTTAATGGAAGTGTATAAGATGATGAGAGTTAGAGATCAAATGGACAGCCAGAGACTTTTTCCAGGGTGGAGATGGAGAATACAAGGGGGCATAATTTGAAGGTGATTGAAGGAAAGTATAGGGAGATGTCACAGGTAGGCTTTTTTTTTACACAGAGAGTAATGGGTGTGGAGAATGCACTGCCTGGGCTGGTGGTAGAGGCAGATATGTTAGGGATTTTTAAGAAATTCCTACATAGGCACATGAATGGTAGAAAAATTGAGGGCTACGTAGGAGGGAAAGGTTAGATTTGATCTTAGAGTAGGTTAGATGGTCATGGGCCGAAAGGCCTGTACTGTGATGCAATGTTCTATGTATGTGATCAGCCACTCTCTTCCCTCCACCAAGCTATCATTGTAAAATAAAGGGTGGCACGGTAGCATAGCGGTTAGTGCAAAGCTATTACGCTTGGGGCATTGGAGCTGAGAGTTCAATTCTGGCACAGTCCATAAGGCAATTATATATTCTCCTCATCATTGTGCGGGTTTCCTTGCACATTCCAAACACATTTAGTAGGGTAATTGGTCATTGTAAATTGTCCTGTAATTAAGCTAGGGTTAAATAAAAACGTAGAAACATAGAAAACATACAGCACAATACAGGCCCTTCGGCCCACAAAGCTGTGTAGAACATGTCCCTACCTTAGAACTACCTAGGCTTTACCCTTCGCCCTCTATTTTTTTAAAGCTCCATGTACCCATCCAGGAGTCTTTTAAAAGACCCTATCATTTCTGTGTCCACCACCACCACCGGTAGCCCACTCCACACACTCACCATTCTCTGCGTAAAAAACTTACCCCTGACATCTACTCTGTACCTACTCCCTAGCACCTTAAAACTGTGCCCTCTCATGCTAGCCATTTCAGCCCTGGGGAAAAGCCTCTGACTATCCACACGATCAATGCCTCTTGAACACCTCTATCAGGTCATCTCTCATCTTCTGGTGTTCCAAGGAGAAAAGGCCAAGTTCACTCAACCTATTCTCATAAGGCATGCTCCCCAATCCAGGCAACATCCTTGTAAATCTCCTCTGCACCCTTTCTACGGTTTCCATGTCCTTCCTATAGTGAGGTGTCCAGAATTGAGCACAGTACTCCAAGTGGGGTCTGACCAGGGTCCTATATAGCTGCAACATTACCTTTTGGCTCTTAAACTCAATCCCACGATTGATGAAGGCCAATGCACCGTGTGCCCTCTTAACCATAGAGTCAACCTGCGCAGCTGCTTTGAGCATCCTATGGACTCAGACCCCAAGATCCCTCTGATCCTCCACACTGCCTAGAGTCTTACCATTAATGCTATATTCTGCCATCATATTTGACCTACCAAAATGAACCATCTCACAATTATCTGGGTTGAACTCCATCTGCCACTTCTCAGCCCAGTTTTGCACCCTATCAATGTCTCATTGTAACTTCTGACAGCCCCCCACACTATCCACAACACCCCCAACCTTTGTGTCATCAGCAAATTTACTAACCCATCCCTCCACTTCCTCATCCAGGTCATTTATAAAAATCACAAAGTGTAGGGGTCCCAGAACAGATTCCTGAGGCCGACCACTGGTCACCAACCTCCATGCAGAATATGACCCATCTACTACCACTCTCTGCCTTCTGTGGGCAATTTAGTTCTGGATTCACAAAGCAATGTCCCCTTGGATCCCATGCCTCCTTACTTTCTTAATAAGCCTTGCATGGGGTACCTTATCAAATACCTTGCTAAAATCCATATACACTGCATCTATGGTTCTACCTTCAATGTGCTTAGCAACATCCTCAAAAAATTCAATCAGGCTCTTAAAGCACGACCTGCCCTTGACAAAGCCATGCTGACTATTCCTAATCATATTATGCCTCTCCAAATGTTCATAAATCCTGCCTCTCAGGATCTTCTCCATCAACTTACCAACAACTGAAGTCAGACTTGCTGGTCTATAATTTCCTGGGGTATCTCTACTCCCTTTCTTGAATAAGGGAACAACATCTGCAACCCTCCAATCCTCCAGAAACTCTCCTGTCCTCACTGATGATGCAAAGATCATTGCCAGAGGCTCAGCAATCTCCTCTCTCGCTTCCCACAGTAGCCTGGGGTACATCCCGTCCGGTCCCGGTGACTTATCCAACTTGATGTTTTCCAAAAGCTCCAGCACATCCTCTTTCTTAATATCTACATGCTCAAGCTTTTCAGTCCTCAGCAAGTCACTCTAGGGAGATGCCAATCAATATTGAGGAAATTAAAATCTCTCACCACAACAACCCTGTTGTTATTACTCCCTTCCAGAATCTGTCTCCCTATCTGCTCCTTGATGTCCCTGATACTATTGGGTGGTCTATAAAAAACACCCAGTAGAGTTATTGACCCATTCCCATTCCTAACTTCCACCCACAGAGACTCCGTAGACAACCCATCCATGATTTTTCCTTTTCTGCAGCCGTGACACTATCTCTGATCAACAGTGTCACACTCCACCTCTTTTGCCTCCCTCCGTATCCTTTCTGAAACACCTAAAGCCTGGCACTTGAAGTAGCCATTCCTGCCCCTGCACCATCCAAGTCTCTGTAATGGCCACAACATTATAGCTCCAAGTGCTGATCCACACTCTAAGCTCATCCGCTTTATTCATGATAACTCCTCGCATTAAAATAGACACATCTCAAAACATCCGTCTAAGTGCATCCCTTCTCTATCACCTGCCTATCCTCCCTTTCGCACTGTCTCCAAGCTTTCTCTATTTGTGAGCCAACCTCCCTTTCCTCCGTCACTTCAGTTCGGTTCCCAACCCCCAGCATTTCTAGTTTAAACTCTCCCCAATAGCCTTAGCAAACCTTCCTGCCAGGATATTGGTCCCCCTCGGATTCAAGTGCAACCCGTCCTTTTTGTACAGGTCACACCTGCCCCAGAAGAGGTCCCAATGATCCAGAAATCTGAATCCCTGCCCCCTGCTCCTATCCCTCAGCCACATATTTATCCTCCACCTCATCCTATTCCTATACTCACTATCATGTGGCACAGGCAGTAATCCCGAGATTACTACTTTTGAGGTCCTGCTTCTCAACTTCTTACCTAACTTCATGTAGTCTTTTTTCAGGACCTCCTCCCTTTTCTACCCATGTCATTAGTACCAATATGTACCATGACCTCTGGCTGTTCTCCTTCAAGATATCGTGGACGCGATCTGAAACATCCCGGACCCTGGCACCTGGGAGGCAAACTACCATCTGTGTTTCTTTCCTGCATCCACAGAATTGCCTGTCTGACCCCCTAACTATAGAGTCCCCTCTCACTACTGCCTTCCTCTTCCTTTCCCTACCCTTCTGAGCCACAGGGCCAGACTCTGTGCCAGAGACCCGGTCACTGTTGCTTCCCCCAGGTAGGCCGTTCCCCCCCAACAGTACTCAAGCAGGAATACTTATTGTTTAGGGGGACAGTCACAGGGGTACTCTCTAGTACCTGACTCTTCCCCTTCCCTCTCCTGACTGTTACCCACTTCTCTGTCTCCTGTGGTCCCGGTGTGACTACTTGCCTGTAGCTCCTCTCTGTCACCTCCTCACTCTCCCTGACCAGACGAAGGTCATAGAGCTGCAGCTTCAGTTCCCTAACGTGGTCTCTAAGGAGCTGCAGCTCAATGCACCTGGTGCAGATATGGCCATCCGGGAGGCTCGGAGTCTCCAGGACCTCCCACATCTGACACTGAGCACAGAAAACCGGCCTCACGCATACTTTCTGTTTTTATTTTAACCGACCTGGCCTCAACCCCTTATCGCCAAAGCCCTGTTGAGACAAAGCCTTCCTACTCTGTCTCCCTCTACTCTGTCGCCGCTCCTCCGATGTGCGCTCTGTAAATCTGTCTTCCTTTTAAACTCTTCCCGCTGTTCTCACTGGCCGACCTCCATGCGCTTGCACAGTCGTTCCCTGTTCAAACTGCCGAAGAGAAGAATAGGTGGGTTTGCTGGGTGGGGTGGCTTGTTGGGCCAGAAGGGTCTGTTCCGCACTGTATCTCTCAGTAAATAATTGTGGGACAAGAACGATCCTTCAAACACTCCACTGTTTACAAGCTCCAGCCTGAAAAAACCCATTTATTCAGACTCTTTTTTTTTCCCTCTGCATTCACTAGTCTTCAATCCACATTAATACACCTCCCCAGTATTATCAGCTCTTTTGCACCAGCCTTATGTGTGATATCTTGTTAAATACTTTATGGAAAGTCAGATAGTTTGCATAAGACATTGACGAGGCCTAAATGGAGCATTGTGGGCAGCTCTGGTCACCCACCTACAGGAAAGTTATCAACAAAATTTAAACAGGACAGATAAAATTGACAAGTCTGTTACCAGGACTTGACTATCAGAGATAGGGAAAGGTTGAATAGGTTGGACTTTATTCCCTGGAGTGTAGAAGGTATTTTGCATACCTCTATCAAATCTGCTCTCCTCTCAGAAACAGCCGGGACTGAAAATGAAACAATTTCACTATTTCAACATGTTCAGAATTACAAAGAATTTGAAGGTATCGACAATCACCGTGAATGTTGCAATTGAAATGAAGATTTGGGGGATGCAATTGTCGATAGCATTGTATGAAGGCAGTCAGCCCATTACCTGCACCGTGTCTGAGCTGATTTTGTTCATTGCATACACTGGACGGATTCCTCACTCAATAACTGTTAGGAATTAATCGTAAATATGAGAAATTCTGCAGATGCTGGAAATCCAAATCAAGACCTGCAAACCACTTGAGGAACTCAGCAGGTCAGGCAGCATCTATGGAAATGAACAAACAGTTGGTGATTTGGGCCGAAACCCTTCTTCAGGACTGGAAAGGAAGGGGAAGACAGCAGAATAAAAAGATGGAGGGGGAGGAAGGTGGACATTTTTTCACCAGGAGAAATCGACATTCATGTCATCAGGTTGGAGGTTATTCAGACGGAATACTAGGTGTTGCTCCTCCGCTCTGAGAGTGACTTCATCTTGGCACATGTTGGAATGGGAATGCGAATTGGAATGAAAACGTTTGGCCACCGGAAAGTTCTGCTTTTGGCTGATGGAGGGGAGGTGCTCAACAAAGTGATCCACCAATTTACGTCGGGTCTCAGCAATGTAGAGGAGGCCACATTGGGAAAACCGGTCACAATAGAAATCCCCAGCAGATCTGGAGGTGAAGTGCTGCCTCACCTGGAAGGACTGTTTGGGGTCATGAACGGAGGTGAGGAAGGATATGAATGGACAGGTGTAGAATTTCTGTCATTCGCAGGGATATGTGCCAAGAGGGAGAGGTAAATGGCCAAGGGAATCATGGAAAGAGCAATCCCTGTGGAAAGCAGAGACCTAGGGATAAGTAAAGATGTGTCCAGTAGTGGGATCCTTTTGGAGATAGCAGAAGTTGTGGAGGCTCATGGGGTGATAGGTTACTACAAGAGGAACTCTATTCCTGGTAAGGTGGCAGGAAGATGGGGTGAGCACAGATGACCAGGAAGTGGAGGAGATGGATTTGAGGGCAGTATCAATGAAAGAGGAAAGGAAATCTCATTATTTGAAGGAGAACATCTTCGATATCCTGGAAAGGAAAGTCTCATCTGGAAACAGATGCAGTGGAGACAAAGGAACTGAGAAAAGATTCCCTTGTCAAAAAGGGATGGGCTACACCTGAACCCAAGGGGAACCAATATCCTTGTGGGCAGGTTTGCTAGAGCTGTTGGGGAGGGTTTAAACAAATTTGGCAGGTGAATGGGAAATGGAGAGATAGTGCTGAGGATAGGGACATTGGTTTACAAGCAGAAGTAGTGTATAGCAAGACTGTCAGGAAGGACAGGGAGGTGATAGAACAAAATTCCAGTCAGTGGCATGGGTTGCAATGTAAAAGGGGAACAAAATTGAAAATGGTGACAGCTAAAGGAATGAAAGTTTTATAGTTGAATGCACACTGTATAGAAAATAAGGTAGATGAGCTTGTGCAGTTAGAGATTGGGAGGTATGACGTGGTATCACGGAGTCATGGCTGAAAGATGATTGTAGTTAAAGCTTAATATCCAAGGATACACAATCTATTGAAAACTAAGGCAAGTAAGCAGAGAAAGAGGAGTGGCTCTGCTGGTAAAAAAAATGAAATCAAATCCTTAGAACGAGATGTCATAGGATCAGAAGATGTAGAATCCTTGTGGAAAGAGTGAAGAGACCCCAAAGGTAAGACAACGCTGATGGGAAATATTTACAGGCCGCCGAACAGTAGCCAGGATGTAGTCTACAAATTACAGGTGAAGATAGTAAAAGTATGTCAAAAAGGCAATATTACATTAGTCTTGGGGGATTTCAATATGCAGGTAGATTGGGAAAATCAAGCTGATGCTGGAGAAAGTGTGGAATGCCTCTGAGATGGCTTTTTGGAGTAGCTTGTGGTAGAGCCCTCTAGGGGATCAGCAATTCTGAACTGGACTGTGTGTAAACAAACAAGTTTCTTTGTATAGCACTTTTCAAACTCAAGGCAGTTCAAAGTGCTTTACCTAGAGCAAGATATAAAAATCAATCAAATTTCAGACAATACATAAGAGAATAAAATCACGCAAAAATCGATATGATAAATAGAAATTGCAGTGCAGGAGATTTTAATTAGAGGCTACAGTGAAAAGAGAAGTTTTTAGCCTCGATTTCTATTAGAACATACAGGGTTAATGGTAGGGCACTGAGGAGTGCAGTGGAACAGAGGGATCTGGGAATACAGATACAAAATTTCCTAAAAGTGGCGTCACAGGTAGATAGGGTCGTAAAGAGAGCTTTTGGTACATTGGCCTTTATTAATCAAAGTATTGAGTATAAGAGCTGGAATGTTATGATGAGGTTGTATAAGGCATTGGTGAGGCCGAATTTGGAGTATTGTGTTCAGTTTTGGTCACCAAATTACAGGAAGGATATAAATAAGGTTGAAAGAGTGCAGAGAAGGTTTACAAGGATGTTGCCGGGACTTGAGAAACTCAGTTACAGAGAAAGGTTGAATAGGTTGGGACTTTATTGCCTGGAGCGTAGAAGAATGAGGGGAGATTTGATAGAGGTATATAAAATTATGATGGGTATAGATAGAGTGAATGCAAGCAGGCTTTTTCCACTGAGGCAAGGGGAGAAAAAAACCAGTGGACATGGGTTTAGGGTGAGGGGGGAAAAGTTGAAAGGGAACATTAGTGGGGGCTTCTTCACACAGAGAGTGGTGGGAGTATGGAATGAGCTGCCAGACGAGGTGGTAAATGCGGGTTCTTTTTTAACATTTAAGAATAAATTGGACAGATACATGGATGGGAGTTGTATGCATGGATATGGTCCGTGTGCAGGTCAGTGGGACTAGGCAGAAAATGGTTTGGCACAGCCAAGAAGGGCCAAAAGGCCTGTTTCTGTGCTGTAGTTTCTATGGTTTTCTATGATTTAAAATAGTTTAAAGTTGGGACAGACTTCAGATCCTCTGGAAGATAAATCCAGATATGTGGAGCAGAGTAACTAAAAGCTGCTTCACCATGTTTAGTTTTGACCCTGGGGACGGTAAGCAGACCTGCCCCAGAAGGCCTGAGAGCTCGGGAAGGTCATAATGCAGCAAGAGATCGGAGATGCATTTTAGCCCTAAAATATTCATAAACCAGAAGAAATATTTTAAAGTCAATCCTCTGATGGACAGAAAGTCATTGTAGTGATCTGAGACCTGATAGTTTCTACTTTCTTGGTCTTTGTGAGGACTCTCGCAGCAGTGTTCTGAATGAGCTGCAACTGTCTGAGGGATTTGATTGTAATGAACTGGAGATGATTAGAGAGCTTAAGGCAAAGGAACCCTTAGGAAAGAGTGTTCTAATATGATAGAATTCACCCTGCAAATTGAGAAGGAGAAGCTAAAGTCAGATGTGTCAGTATTACATTGGAGTAAAAGGAATTACAGAGGCATGAGAGAGGAGCGGGGCAAACTTGATTGGAAGGGTCATGAGCAGGGATGACAGCAGGGGAGCAATGGCTGGAGTTTCTGGGAGCCATTTGGAAAGGCACAGGATAGATACAGCCCAAAGAAGAGGAAGTATTCTGAAGGCAGTATGATACAACAGTGGCTGACAAGGGAAGTCAGTGCAAACAAAAAAGCAAAAGAGAGCACATATAATAGAGCAAAAATTAGTGGGAAGTTGGAGGATTTTGAAAATTTTTAAAAACCAACAGAGGGCAACTAAAAGAATACATAAAGGGAGAAAAAATAAAATATGAAGGTAAACTAACCAATAATATCAAAAATGATACCGGAAATTTTTTTTCAGATATACAAAGAGTAAACAGGAGGTGAGAGTAGATATTGGACTGCTGGAAACTGATAGGACAGGTAGTAATAGGGGCAAGGAAAGGGCAGACGAACTTAATAAGAATTTTGCATCAGCCTTCACTATAGAAGACACTAACAGTATGCCAGAAGTGAGAGTGTCAAGGGGCAGAAGTGAGTGTAGTTGCTATTACTAGGGAAATGGTGCTTGGATTCTGAAAGACCTGAAGGTAGATAAATCACCTGGACTTGATGGACTACATCTCAGATTTCTAAAAGAGGTAGCTGAAGATTTTTTTGGAGGCATTGGTAAAGAACTTTCAAGAATCAATTGATTTCAGCATCGTTCTGGAGGATAGGAAATTGCAAATGTCATTCCACACTTCAAGAGGGGAGGGAGGCAGAAGAAAGGAAATTATAGACCAGTTAGCCTGACCTCAGTGGTTGGGAAGGTATTGAAGTCAATTATTAAGTATGTCGTTTCTGGGTTCTTGGAGGCCCATGATAAAGTAGATCAAAGTCAGCATGGTTTCCTTAAGGGAAAATTTTGCCTGACAAATCTGTAGGAATTCTTTGAAGAAACTGACCCACTGCAGCTTCTTTCAGTCCTGTGCAGTAGCCCCCCCCCCCCCCGCCATACCAGAGAGTGATGCAGCCTGTCAGGATGCTCTCCATGGTACAACTATAGATGTTTTTGAGTGTATTTGTTGACATGCCAAATCTCTTCAAACTCCTAATGACGTATAGTAATGAAGTATAAATCCACTGTATTAGCACAAAGAAACAAATAATAAGGTGTATTTACAATACAAGTTACAGAGTCAACCGTATAGCATTACTGGGGCTTCACACGTGATGAGACCCGGGTGGTGGCGGGGAGTTCAGTAGTCTTACGGCCCGAGGGAAGAAGCTGTTTCCCATCCTAACAGTTCTTGTCCTAATGATACAGTACCTCCTGCCTGATGGTAGGGGTCAGGAGATTGCTGGACCAAAGAAGTGCCAAAGAGATGGGAGGCATCACTGACAATGTTCAGGGCCCTGCGAATACAGCGCTCCTGATAAATATCTCTGACGAGTGGAAGAGAGACCCCGACGATTCTCTCAGCGGTCCTTGCAATTGTTTGTAGGGACTTGTGGTCAGATGCCTTGCAATTCCTGTATCAGACAAGGATGCAGCTGGTCAGGACGCTCCTGATGGCACTTCTGTAAAAATTGGTTAGACTGGAAGGGGTGGGGGGAGCTTCACTCACCTCAATCGTCTCAGGAAGTGGAGATGCTCCTGTGCTTTCTTGACCATACAGGTGATGTTGAGGGACCAGGTGAGGTGAGATTGTCTATTATGTGTACTCTCAGGAACTTGGTGCTCCTAACTCTTTCCACAGGGCAGCTGTGTACCAGTGACCAGAGGCCAGTGGCCAGCCAGCACCTTCCCAATTTCCACAATTATTTCTTTTGCGGCTGGGGAGGTGGGTCATTGGTCCTGTAAAGCACTGTGCTAACCACTATGGTACTGTGGGCACGTGACCAAGTGGTTAAGGCATTGGACTAGCAATCTGAAGATTGTGAGTTCGAGCCCCAGCCGAGGCAGCGTGTTGTGTCCTTGAGCAAGGCACTTAAGCACACATTGCTCTGCGATGACACTGGTGCCAAGCTGTATGGGTCCTAATGCCCTTCCCTTGGACAACATTGGTGTCGTGGAGAGGGGAGACTTGCAGCATGGGCAACTGCTGGTCTTCCATACAACCTTGCCCAGGCCTGCGCCCTGGAGAGTGAAGACTTTCCAGGTGCAGATCCATGGTCTCGCAAGACTAACGGATGCCTTATTATTATTATTGTTACTGTGTACGAATACCTATACAGAAACAAAGACTGATAAACAACCAAGGTGCCAAAGAAGACAAACTGTGCAAATAATAAATAACGCTGAGATCATGAGTAGTAAAGTCTTTGAAAGTGAGTCTGTAGGTCTTGAATCAGTTCAGAGTGGAGGTGAGTGAAGTTATCCACACTGATAGTTGTAGGATAATAACTGATCCTGAGCCTGGTGGTGTGGGACCCAAGACTGCTGTACCTTCTGCCCGATGGTAGTAATGAGAAGAGAGCCTGGTCTGGATGATGGGGGTCCTTGACGATGAATCCTGTTCTTTTGGCAGCACTCCATGGAATTATGCTCAAAAGTGGGGAGCCTTTGGACTGGGCTGCATCCACTACTTCCTGTGGAGTTTTCTGTTCTTGGGCACTGGTATTTCCATACTTAGCCATGATGCAACCACTGTTCCGCTGGCAGCTCCTTCCACATACACTCAGTGGCCTCTTTATGAGATACCTCCTCGATCTAATAAAGTGGCCACAGATTATATGTTTATGATCTTCTGCTGCTGTAGCCCATCCACTTCAAGGTTCGATGTGTTGTGCATTCAGAGATGCTTTTCTGCACACCACTGTTGTAACGTGTGGTTATTTGTGTTACTGTCACCTTCCTGTCTGCTTGAACCAGTCTGGCCATTCTCCTTTGACCTCTCTCATTAACAAGGTGTTTTTTCCCCCCACAGAACTGCTGCTCACCTGATGTTTTTTGTTTCTCACACGTTTCTCTGTAAACTCTAGAGACTGTGGTGCATGAAAATCCTGAGAGATCAGCAGTTTCTGAGATAATCAAACCACCCTGTCTGGCACCAACAAACATTCCATTATCGAAGTCACTTGGATCACAATTGTTCCCCATTCTGATGTTTGACCTGAACAGCAACTAAACCTCTCAACCATGTCTGCATGTTTTTATCAGTTGAGTTACTGATTAAATATTTGCATTAACATACAGGTGTATTTAATAAAATGGCCACTGAGCGTAGATACTACCCTCTATCTAAAAAATGGTGCCCCTCTAGATCACCCTCCCTCTCACCTTAAGCTTACAGCCTCTTGTTTTGCTGCCTTCCCCTGGGAAAAAGACTGTGTGTGTTCAAACAAAAGGACTGTGTGTGTTCATACAAAAAGACAAAAGACTGTGCGCATCCACACAGAAGGACTATGCGCATCCCTACAATCTACACGTCCTTCATGTATGTGTATTTATTTATTAATTGATTTATTTAGAGATGCAGCTCAGCACAGCCTCTTCCGGCTCTTCAAGCTTCATGGGACAATTAACCTTCTAACCGGTAGATCTTTGAAATGTGGGAAGAAATCAGAGCACCCTGAAGAAACACACACTCAAGGGAAGGAATCTACAAAGTTGCTTACAGAGGACGTTGGAACTGAAGTCTGAATTCCAACACCCCGACCTGTGATAGCATTGCACTAACCACTACACTATCGTGGCGCCCCTATTGTACTCTGCTGTTAAATAGTTTCTCTTTCTCCGATGCTCCAAGCAATAAAGCCCAGTCTCTCCCTGTAACTCAGGCCCTGCCGACATTCTTGTAAATCTCCTTTGCATTCTTTCCAGCTTAAAGATATCTTTACTGTAGCGGGGTAACCAAAACCAAAAAGATTAAAAGTTTCAGTTCAAGTTTAGTTGTCATTCAACCATTCACATGAATAAAGCCAAATGAGACAGTGTTAATCTGGTGCCAAGGTGAAAAACACTGTAGCTACACTCACACACAGCACATATAACACATATGCTTACAATAGCAAAAAAAACAAATTCACAAAAAAGCTGCAGACACCCATGTCCCTGAGTGTTATGATCTGCAGACTGATTGCATAGCAGTCCTCTTCACACACTAGTGACGACGCCACAGACAAATACAATCCAACTCACCTTCTACCGAGCGAATACTGGAGAGCAGCACTGATGAGAAGACTAACTTTATTTGTCACATGTGCATTGAAGCTCCAAAACACACCGTGAAAAGCGTCATGTGCGTCAACGACCACCACAGTGTAAATATGTACTGGGGGCAGAGCAAAGTGTTCCCGGCTCCAACATTACGTGCCCGTAACTACTAGCCCTTTCCCATACCCTTTGGATTGTGGATGGAAACTAGAGCACCAGGAGGAATTCCACACAAGTGATGAGGAGAATGTACAGACAGCAGTGGGTATTGAACCCTGAATCAGAGACCTGGCATTGTAAAGCATATCACTAACTGCTAAGCTGCGTACTGCCTACAGTACACAATTCTCTAGGAATAGCCTCATTAACATTTCGGGAGTGCAGTGTTATGTGTTTTACTGAAACTGGGCTGCACAAGGACATACCCGATCAAAACTTTTCCATGGAGGGCTTCCAGACCGTTCGGGCTGACTGGAAGTGCACTGAGAGCGGTAAGCGTAAAGGAGTTGGGGGCTTGCTGTTCTGGTTAACAATGGATGGTGCAATCCGGGTCATATTACGATCGAGGAACGTGTTTGTAGACCGGATATTGAACTTTTTGCTGTTGGACTCCGGCCACATTCCACCGAGATACAACACTGGGCGTCACGGGAGGTTGTGCCTGCCTCTGGCCATCGAACTTTGCAGCTCCTCCCGTGGAGGGTCAGACACCTTGAGTCAATAGGCTGGTCCTGGACTTATTTCCATCTGGCATAGTTTGCATATTGTTGTTTGATTGTTTGTGGCTTTTGTATTGCTATATTTATGCTCTATTCTTGGTTGGTGCAGCTGTAATGAAACCCAATTTACCTCGGGATCAATAAAGTATATCTATCTATCTATCTAACACCTTGTGCAATTGCAACACAATGTCCCAGCTCCTAATGCTTGATGCTCTGACTAATATAGGCCAGTGTGCCAAACGCCTTCAATAGCACCCTGTCGACCTATGGTACCACATTCAGGGAAGTTGTCGGCCATGTGTAGAACTAGATTGTAAAATGAAGCTCTCTGATAATAATCAAAATCCAAACATGCCACTTGAAACCTCAAGCAGATCCAACACAGAATTTCAGCTACAAGAAATGCTGATGCTGGGGAGATTCTTAAGACTCCATGGACTGGTGGATGGAGCGCTGGACCATAACACGATAAGATTTAGGAGCAGAATTAGTCCTTCTTGGCCATTGAATCTGCTCCACCATTTCATCATGGTTGACCCATTTCCCTCTCAGCTCTGATCTCCTGCTTTCTGCCTGTATACCTTGATTCCTCGACTGATCAAGAATCTATCAACCTCTGCCTTAAATATACCCAATGACTTGGCCTCCACAGCTGCCTGTGGCAACAAATTCCACAGATTCAACACTCTCTGGCTAAGGAAATTCCTCCTGTTCTAAATGGGCATCCCTCTATTCTGAGGCTGTGCCCTCTGGTCCAAGACTCCCCACTTTAGGAAACGTCTTCTCCACATCCACTCTACCAAGGTTTTTCAATATTCAATAGGTCTCAATGAGATCCCCCCTCATTCTTCCGAATTCCAGTGAGTGTTTTGCTACCGTTTATGGTTTCTGATGATCCACTGACAATTAAATGGGATTCTGGGAATATCAAAGACCTGAACCTGGGAAAATAAGGGGAGATCTGATAGAGGTATACAACATTATTAGGGGTATAGATAAGGTAAATGCAAACAGGCTTTTTCCACTCAAGTTGCATGAGACAAGAACTTGAGAAGATGGGTTAAGGGTGAAAGGTGAAAACTTTAAGGTGAACCTGAGGGGGGAACTTCTTCCCTCAAAGGGTGGTGAGAGGGGTTCAATTGCAATATTCAAGAGAAATGTGTATAAGTACATGAATGGGAAAGGTATGAGGGCTAGGTCCGAATGCAGGTCAATGAGATGAGGTAGAATTATAATATCTCACTATTTTGTTCTCTTTTTGCACTGTATTTATTTTTTATATATTCTTATTGTAACCAACAGGAATATTTATGTATAGCTCTGCACTGCTGCTGCAAAACAACAAACGTCACCACACATATCAGTGATATTAAACCTAATTCTGATAGTCCCAAGGTGTAGGTGATGGTGGAATGTGAGGAGGCTAAATTGAGATGAGTGTAGAATTTACAATTTTGTAGGCCTTTCCAACACCCTTGAATGGAAAAGTCTTCAAAAAGCAGTGGATATGGGCCAGTCCATTCCGGGTAAAGCCCTCCGCTCCAAGAGCATATTTACACAGAGTGCTGTCGCAGGAAAGCAGCATCCATCGTCAGGGACACCACCATCCAGGCCTTGCTTCCTTCTGGCTGCTGCCATCAGGAACGCGGTACAGGAGCCTCAGGGCTCATGTCATCAGGTTCAGGAACAGTTATTACCCCTCAACCAGCAGGCTCTTGAACTAGTGGCGATAACTTCACTCACCCCATCACTGAGCTGTTCCCACAACCTCGGGACCCACTTGCAAGGATTCTTTATCTCATATTCTTGAAGTTTATTGTTTAATTGTTTATTTATTGTTTTCTTTATTTTTCCTTTTTGTAGTTATACAGTTTACTATCTCTTGCACATTGTTTGTCCGTCATGTCAGGTGTGGTCAATATTCTGTTGCGTTTCTTTGAATTTACTGTGAATGCCTGCAAGAAAATTAATCTCAGGGTTGTGTATGGTAACATATATGTAATTTGATAACAAATTTACTTTGAAGTTTGAATTAGTGGGTGGTTGGTTGTCGCTGTGGACCCAACAGTCTGCAGGAGATGTCTGTCTGTGTGCTCAGTGAAGATGGGCACATCAGAATGCTCTTCATTGACCACAGCTCTGCATTCAACACTGCAACCCCACAAAACTAATCAATAAGCTTCAAGATCAAACTGGATTGCAGACCCGAGTCAGTTCGACTTGGCAACAATATCTCCTCCATGATTTCCATCATCAGGAATGCACCACAAGTCTGTGTGCTTAGCCCTCTGCTCTACCAGCTTTACACTTCATGATTGTGAGGCTAAGCACAGCGCCAACGCTTTGCTGACAACACCACTGTCGTAGGCTGAATCAAAGCTGCTGACAAGTCAGCATGTAGGAGGGTGATTGAAAATCTGGCTGAGTGGCACTACAGCAGCAACCTCTTATCAATGTCAGCAAGACCATACAGCTGATTATCGAGTACGGGAGGAAGAAACCAGAGGTTCATGTGCCAGTCCTCATTAGGGGAGCAGAGGTGGAGAGGGTCCCTAACTTTAAAGTCCTTGGTGTTATCATATCAGAGGATCTGTCCTGGGTCCAGCATCTAATTGCCATTACAAAGAAAGCACAGCAGTGCCTCTACTTTCAAAGAAGTTTCTGTAGATTTGGCATGTTATCTAAAACTCTGACAAACTTCTACTGATGCACAGTGGAGAGCATTCTGACTGTTAGCATCATGGCCTGGTATGGAAACACCAATGCCCAGGAATGGAAAACCCTACAAAAGCCTCTGTGCAGCCCAGTCCATCACAGGTAAAGCTTGCCCCTCCACTGAGGACATCTACAAAGAGTACTGCCACAAGAAAGCAACATCCATCATCAAGGACCCCACCATCCAGGTCATGCTCTCTTCTCACTGCTGCCATGGGAAGGACGTAAGGAAGCCTTAGGTCCCACAGCACCAGGTATAGGAACAGTATCACCCTACAACTATCAGGCTCCCGAACCAGAGAGGATAACTTTACTCACCACAACACTGAACTGATTCCACACCCAAGGACTCACTTCCAAAGACTCTATGATTCATTCTCAGTATTATTTGTTTACCTACTTATTATTATTTTTTAAATATTTCCACAGTTTATCATCTTTTGTACAATGGTTGTTTGTTAGTCTTCGTCTGTAAGTGTATATTTTTTCATAAATTCTATTTAATTTCTTTGTTTTACTGTGAAGGCCTGCAAGAAAACAAATCTATGGGTAGTATGTGGTGTCATATACTGTATGTACGTTGATAAGTTTACTTTGAACTTTGAACTATGAGTGACATAATGACTTCTCTGGTCTCAGGTTACAGGGAAGCGCTCTGACTTGTTCACAATGTATAATGCGTCTCTTTGCTTGCTGCCTTCCTCTCAAACTATGCTTACTAATCTACCGTGTGAATCAGATGTCTCCCTAAACATTGTCATCACCTTAGCAACCCTGGCCCCACCCAATCAGAGAAATTCCCACCCTGAACGTAAGAGACAGTGCAAATGCTGGAAATCCAGAACAACACACAAAACACTGGAGGAACTCAGCAGGTCAGGCAGCATCTATGGAGAGGAGTAAAGAGTCAATGTTCCAGGCTGGGATGGATCATCAGGATGGGAAGGGAAGAGGGAAGAAACCAGGATTCTTCCCTTTTCCTTTCTAGTCCTAATGAAGGGTCTCAGCCTGAAACAGACAGTTCATTCTCATCCTTTCCACCCCCATGCTCTCTGAAACTGAAAGGTAATTTATTTTTCTCCAAGATCAGGCAGCTTCTGTGGAGGGGAATAAACAGCCAACATTTAGGGCTGAGGCCTTTCATCAGGACTGCCTCAGCCTCAAAACGTTGACTGTTCATTCATTTCCACAGATGCTGCCTGATTTGCTGAGTTGCTCCAGCATTTTGTGTGTGTTGCTCTGCATTTCCAGCATCTGCAGAATCTCTTGATCAAAGTAAATCTTATCAAAGTACATATCTCACCATAAACAACAATGAGATTCATTTTCTTGTGGGCATACCCAATAAATCTATAGAATAATAACCATAATAGAATCAAGGGAAGACCGTCCCAACTAGGATTTTCAACCAGAATGCAGAGGAGAACAAACTGTAAAAATGCAAAATGAAGAAATAATAATAATAATAAGCAATAAATATCAGGAACATGAGATGAAGAGCCCTAGAAAGTGAGTTTATTGTTTGTGGGAATATTTCAATGGTGGGGCAAGTGATGTTGAGTGAAATCTTCCCCTTAGGTTCAAGTAGGCAAGTATCCAGGCTCTTGTGTTTTTCTTGCAATTAGTTTCTGGAGCTACAAAATATAACAGTGGCGACAAGAGAGTTTTAAAATTAACCCGAGACAACTACTCAGCAACTAAAGCACAGCATATGTTTCTTCAGAAGGGAAGGGAGACGTTTGAGTTTAAAAAGGGCAGAAAATGAGCAAAATTAACAAGCAGTGAGTACGGCCATGGGTTCATAAACAGTGAATACCAGATGATAATAATACATTTTTAAAAATGAGAAATTGCTGGCTACATCAGAAAGACAGTCGATGCTGGATTGCACGAGTTAACTGGATGATGTATACTGAAAGAATTGAACAGTATTTTGAAGCAAATGAAGTAGCCAATGAAAAATAAGTGCCAGTATTGCTGAGTGCATTGGGTGTAAAAGCATACAGTTTGCTTAGAAGTTCAATAATAATAACAAGTACTTTATTAATCCCATGTGGGAATTTCATTTAAAAATACACTTAGCAGCATGCAGACTTAACTAATAATAAAGTACAGAATAATAATATACACAATAATTTACCAATCTGCAATAATAATGTACAAAATAATAAAACAGAGACTATTGTACTATGAAGTGTGTTCCCCTGTTGCACAACCAAACCAGGCAAAATGAGCTTAGCTGATATCATGAAAGTAATGCAGGAACATTTAGAACCAAAACCATCATTGATTGCAGGGTACTTTAGTTTTCATAAGCAGAATCAAAAGGAAGGGGAGTCCATTTCAGCCTACGTGGCTGAATTGAAGAAATTGTCCGAGCATTGGCAGTTCAATAATGATGCATTGCAAGATAGTTTAGTTTGTAGAATCTTACAAGAAAGTATTCAAAAAAGGCTCCTAACTGAAGTACAAATTACATTTAAAAGAACTGTTGAATATCATTGTATTGATGGAAACAGCAGCCAGAGATGCAATTGAGTTTTAGTCAGGAATGAAAGTGTCTAAACAGAAAACTGCTTGGCCAAACAAATTATGTTACCACTGTGGCAGGGGCTCACATACACCAGATCAATTCAGGCGTAAAGGCAAAACTTGCAGAAAATGCAACGAAGTAGGACACATATGAGCATGTCGGGCCGTCAAAAATAAATGGACTGCAAAGAGAAGAGAGAAGATAAAAAGTCAAGTTGCAGTTTCAAAAAGAGCACTAAACTGCAGGTTGTTGATGAAAAAACTGACAATGGTGAGAGTGACACAGGACTGTAGACTTGAGATTTACAGTGTGCAAACCGACAATAGACAAACAATAAGGCTTATATCAGAAGTGAACGGCAATTAAAATGGAATTAGACACTAGCTCAGCTGTTTCAGTCATTCCAAAAAATGAGTTTGAATGGCCTTTCAAAGATACTGAACTGAAGCCTACATCTACAGTATCCAACTAAGAAATTATACTGGAGAGAAGGAAACCCCAGTGGGAATGACAACCATAACAGTGAAATACAACAACCAGCAAGCCACATTGGGCTTGTACAAGCTAAAAACATGAGCTTGGAATACTGGAATACTCAAACATATCAGGGGTAAAATAGTGTTAAATAAAAAAGCCACACAGAAGTTTTGCAAAGCCTGCCTGGTTCTTTGCACAATCTGTAATAAAGTAGCTAGTGACTTTTTCATGCAGGCTGAAGGAATTCTTTCCAAGTAGAACCCATGGGCAATGCCAGTGGTCCCAGTAGACTAGCAGAATATGTCTGTCAGGATCTGTGGTGATTTTAAGGTCACCATCAACCCAGTACGGAAAGCAGATCAATGGCCTCTGCCCAGAATAGAGGATATCTTTGCGTACAAAACGTTCTATGTTAACTTCATCAGTCCACAGGACTTGATTCCAAAATGCATCAGGCTTGCTTAGATGTTCCTTTGAACCTTTTGAATAGAACTTTTTGGCCGCAATGAGCAAAAGGTATGTTTGGAGAAAAAAGGGTGCAGAATTTCATGAAAAGGACACCTCTCCAACTGTTAAGCACGGGGGTGGATCGATCATGCTTTGGGCTTGTGTTGTAGCCAATGGCATGGGGAACATTTACTGGTAGAGGGAAGAATGAATTCAATTAAATACCAGCAAACTCTGGAAGCAAACATCACATCGTCCGTAAAAAAGCCGAAGATGAGAAGAGGATGGCTTCTACAACAGGATAATGAACTTAAACACACCTCAAAATCCACAATGGACTACCTCAAGAGGCGCAAACTGAAGGTTTTGCCATGGCCCTCACAGTCCCCTGACCTAAACATCATCGAGAATCTGTGGATAGACCTCAAAAGAGCAGTGCATGCAAGAAAGCCCACGAATCTCACAGAACTAGAAGCCTTTTGCATGGAAGAATGGGCGAAAATCACCCAAACAAGAATTGAAAGATTCTTAGCTGGCTACAAAAAGCGTTTACAAGCTGTGATACTGCCATGCAGGGTGCCCAAACTTTTGCTTCGGGCCCTTTTCTTTTTTTGTCATTTTGAAACTGTAAAACAGCGGTCCCCAACCACCGGGCCGCAAAGCATGTGCTACCGGGCCACGAGGAAACGATATGAGTCAGCTGCACCTTTCCTCATTCCCTGTCACGCCCACTGTTGAACTTGAACATAGGGTTGCCAACTGTCCCATATTTGCTGGGACATCCTGCATATTGGGCTAAATTGGTTTGTCCCATACGGGACCGCCCTTGTCCTGTATTTCCCCCGCTAAAGTAGAGCGTTCCTATGAAACCTTTCATGCCAAAATGGCGTGAAGCGAAGAAACAATTACCATTAATTTATATGAGAAAAATTTTTGAGCGTTCCCAGACCCAAAAAATAACCTACCAAATCATACCAAATAACACACAAAACCGAAAGTAACACTAACATATAGTAAAAGCAGGAATGATATGATAAATACACAGCCTATATAAAATAGAAATAATGTATGTACAGTATAGTCGGGAAGATGAAGTTAAAACTGATTTGTGGGGAAAAAAATCGGCACGTACGTGCATGCGCACGTCGCACGCGCACACAGGTGCCCGTGTAAGGCTTTATAGTCATGGTAGTCTTTCTCAGGGTAAACACAAGTGTCCCGGGATTTGACTGCTACTTTTGTCCCTTATTTGGGAGCGAGAAAGTTGGCAACCCTAACTGTAAAAGACATGTTGAGGTGAGTTTAACCCTACTTGAACACTGCCCCCCCACCCCCCCGGTTGGCCGGTCCGCAAGAACATTGTCAATATTAAACCGGTCTGCGGTGCAAAAAAGGTTGGGGATCCCTGCTGTAAAAGATGGAAATAAAAAAGTTTTCTTGCTTAAAATATTAAAGAAATGTGTCATCTTTAACCTTATGCTTTTGGAAATCAGTTCATCTTTTACTCGCTTAGCTATTCACAGTAACAGAAATATTGACCAGGGGTGTCCAAACTTTTGCATGCCAATGTATATTGGTGAGACCTGACGTAGATTAGGAGACCACTTCGCCGAGCACCTACGCTCTGTCCACCAGAAAAAATGGGATCTTCCAGTGGCCACCCATTTTAATTCCACTTCCCATTCCTATCATGACATGTCAGTCTACTGTTGCAGTGAGGCCACACTCTGGTTGGAGGAACAGCACCTTATGTTCTGTCTGGGTAGTCTCAAAACTGATGGCATGAACATTGATTTCTCGAATTTCCAGTGATGCCACCCCCACATCCTTCTCTATTCCCCATTCCCATTTCCCTCTCTCATCTTTTGTCCTTGCCAGCCCATCATCTCCCTCTGATGCTCCTCCCCCTTTTCTTTCTTCCATGGCCTTCTGTCCTCGCCGATCAGATTGCCCCTTCTCCAGTCCTGTATCTCTTTCACCAATCAACTTCCCAACTCTTTACTTCACCTCTCCCCTCTCCCAGTTTCACCCCTCACCTGCCCCCACCTTCTAACTCTGACGGCCTCATCCTTTTTCCTCCAGTCCTGATCAAGGGTATTGGCCCAAAATGTCCACTGTACTTTTTTCCATAGATGCATAGGGGTAACATGAGGGGGAACTTCTTTACTCAGAGAGTGGAATGAGCTTCCAGCAGAAGTGGTTGAGGCAGGTTCGATGTTGTCATTTAAAGTTAAATTGGACAGCTATATGGACAGGAAAGGAATGGAGGGTTATGGACTGAGTGCAGGTCGGTGGGACTAGGTGAGAGTAGGAGTTCGGCACAGACTAGAAGGGCCGAGATGGCCTGTTTCCATGCTGTAATTGTTATATGGTTATATGGTTATATGCTGCCTGGTTTGCTGAGTTCCTCCAGCATTTTGCATGTGTTACTTGGATTTCCTACATCCGCAGATTTTCTCTTGTTTGTCACTATAATAGGCTTATTTTTGGAGTGGCATCTGCACCTGCACTCTGCAGAAAGCTATGCAAGGCTGCCCGTGCGCTCAGTGTTACCTGGATGACATCATTGCTACAGGTGAGAATGACAAGGAACATCTCCAAAATCTCAAGATAATGTTAAAAAGATTAGGAGATTACCGACTCAGAGCACAATGTGAATTCTTTATGTCAGATATCACTTATTGTGGTCACACCATTGACACACAAGTATTACACAACTGTGTCCCCAGGCCAAAGGGTGTGTCATATCATGGTCCTTTTTAGGATCAGTCAATTACCATAACAAGTTCCTGCCAAACCTGGCTACTGTGCTCCACCCCTTGAACTCATTACTGCTGCAGAAAAAAAGTACTCACAGCTCAACAGAGAGGTCTTGACTCTGGTTTGGGGTGTAAAATGATTCAACCAGTACTTGTATGGAAGAGAATTTACCCTTGTTACTGATTATTAACCACCAGTCTCCATTTTCAATCCACAGAAGGGTGTTCCACTAACAGCAGCAGCATCTGTTTCTCGGAGGACACAATTACTATTCAAATTCAAGAGGACGACCAGTCATGGAAATGCTGATGGATTGTCCCATTTACCCTTGGGAAAGGAAATACCTAAAAAATTTACGAAAGAAGATACTCTTATTGACATATTCCCCCAATGCAAATCGAAAGCCTCTCTATTACGGCAGAGATGATCCAAAGGAAAACCAGAAAAGAGCCTAAGACTATCTTTGGTCTACGTGCAGACCAAATGCAAAATCGCTGGAAGGTGCAGCAGAAATTCCAGTTCCCCCATATTTAACAGCTCCGGGATGAACTTGCCCTTGACAGGAGTTTGCCTTATGTGGAGATTGAGAGTTGTTGTACCCTCCTCGCTGAGAGCTAAAGTTTTGGAGGAGCTACATGCTAGTCATCTAGGTATGGTCACGATGAAAATGTTGGGTTGAAACTTTAGTGACCTGGGATAAATCAGCAGATCAAACAGCTTGCCATGCACTGTTTGGGATGCCAACATGTCCAGTATATGCCAAGAGCCACACCTCTCCATCCCTGGGAAAGGCCTGCAACGCCCTGGCAAACGATTCATGTGGATTTTGCCAGACTATTCATGAGCACAAATTTCTTGGTAGTTACAACGTGACCAGAAGTGTTCCCAATAACCTGCACTACAGCCTAGCACTCTGTTGATATGTTGAGAAGCCTCTTTTCAAGGACACTTAGTCAGTGACAATGGACCACACTTTGTCGCGATCAGTTTCAGTGATTCCTAAAATGAATGGAATAAGACATATTACATCCACACCATTCCACCCAACTACAAATGGCTTGGTGGAAAGGTTTGTCCAGAGTCTAAAGGCACACTGTCGGCAACATCAGCAGAACCCACCACGCCGACAATGAATCGGAGCGCGCGACACCAGCACCGAATTGGAACACGCTACACTGACACCGAATGGGAATGCACTGCACCGACACCGAATGGGAACGCGCTACACCGACACCGAATCAGAGCACGCGACGCCAGCACCGAATTGGAACACGCTACACTGACACTAAATCGGAAGCTCACCAATTTCCTCCTTGAATATTGCAAAGCAGCACATTCCACAACAAACAACTCACCAGCTATGCTGTTTCTCCATTAGTCCCCTGGATCACACTTGGATCTTCTCAAACCCAGTCTCAGTTGGACTGTGCAGGACAAACAGCTGAGACAAACTAAGGGCTCCTTAAAGAGAATGGTAAAGATTATCTTAGCCTTTCTGAGCCTTTGGAGCAAGATGGGATGTGAAATGTGAAGAGGCCTTCCAATTGCTGAAGGAGCTGCTGATGAAAACACCTGAGCTGGTTTTTGCCGACCCCCGGTTGCTATATGTACTGCATACAGATGCCAGCAGAGAGGGCTTAGGAGGTTTCCCGTATCAGGGTCAGGGCGCAGGGTTGAGACCTGTCGTGTTTGTCAGCTGGAGTCTATCACCCTCTGAGCGAAACTGCCCCATGCACAAATTGGAGTTCCTGGCACTGAAATGAGCTGTGGTGAATAAGCTAAGTGACTATCTAAATAGTGCCAAATTTGAAATGAGGACAGACAATAACCCATTAACTTGTATCCTGACTCAGTAAAATTGGATGCCACAGGCCATCGATGGTTGGCGATGAGTCTGCCTATGATTTCGGCCTGAAGTACCCGCCAGGAAGTAGGAACATCGATGCTGATGGTTTGTCCTGACATGCGCATGAAGGGCAGGACCGGGACGGAGAGTGGGAGAGCGTTCCTGCCCTGGGAGTGAAAGGCATGTGTCAGTTTGCTATCGCGGGGAAGGCAGAGGAAAGGCAAGGGCAAGATTGAGCGGTAGATCATTTGGGAGCTTCTGATGACACCATTCCACAAGCTTACTGTACACAGAGTATCTCTACTACTGAGAAAATGGCTCAGATTGGAGTTGAGGAACCAGATCCCATACTGGGTCACGTTGCCTCCGGATTGGTCTTGGCATTCCCAGCTGGTTCTGCCTGAGAAGTATCGGAGGATTGTGTTAAGGTCAGTGCATGATGATTCCAGCCATTTGGGGGCTGACAAGACCTGGGTGGCTCAGAGATCAGTTCTACTGGCCCAGAATGAAGCCGGGGGCCGAAGAGTATTGCAAGTCGTTCATTCGATATATACAGAGGTAGACACTGCCGTTCTATTATCCCACTTGCAAAATGCAGGGCCACGAGATCTGGTGTGTATGGATTTCCAATCAATGGAGCCTGATGCCAGCAACATGGCAGATGTCTTGGTTATTACAGATCACTACACCAGATATGCACAAGCCTTCCCTATCAAGGACTAGAGGCTGTTCACAGTGGCCAAAATGTTATGGGAGAAGTATTTCACTTATTATGGCCTCCTCAGATGGACACACAGTGATCAGGGATGGCATTTCAAGAGAAGGCTCATACATGCGTTACCGAGCATGCTTAGAGTCAAGAAGTCGAGGACGACACCTTATCACCCGCAGGATGATTCCCAGCCTGAGAGTCTCAATCAGACCTTGCTAGACATGCTCAGAACTTTGGAAATCAGCAAAAAGAGCAAGTGGAGTCAACATATTGGACATCTGGTCCACTATTACAATTGTACACAGAATGAAGCTACCAGGTACGCGCCATATTATCTGATGTTTGGGCGCGAGGTGACGCTGCCCGTTGACCTCTGTTTTGAGACTGGTGGGGATAATCTACTACAGACTTATCTGTGTCTGATATGAGAAGGGAGCTGAAAAGACTTATGAATTAGCTGAGGTCTTGGCTACTAAGCAGAATCAAGGAAAAAAGAGGAGGTACTATCGAAAGGTTAGGTTCTCCCAACTCATGCCTGGAGACCGGGTTCTCATAAGGAATTTGGGGCTACCTGGGAAGCATCAGTTGGCTGACTGCTGGGCGGCGATGCCCTGTGTAGTGGAGGGTCAGATGCCAAACGTACCAGTTTTCCGGGTGAAATCAAAGGATGGGAATGGGCCTGTCACGATTCTCCATCGGAACCACCTTTACCCCTGGGACAAGAGGAGTGTGTTGACCCAGAGCCTGACCTGGACCCTACACCTAGTGAGAGGACTCTGCAGCAACATGGGGGAACTGAAGGACCAGCAGCAGGAAGGGTTAGACCAGACCCCAACCCCTGAATGTGATACGGGCTCAGAGGATGAGGAAATGGGGTGTGGTATATGCTGCCCTCCGCTAACTCCCCAATAACTGATGAGGTTCCCCAACCCTTCTCACGCTGAGGTGGGTGAAATGGGGGGAACGAGCAGTGGACAGGCAGGTTTGTGGTGAGACAGTAATGGGATGCTGGACTGTAAAGCAACTGGGCACGAGGGTGAACTCAGCCAAGTGACGAGGGGACCTGGGCTGCCGGGAGGCACGAGCAATGAACAGGGAGGGGTCTCCCCAGGTAGACAGGAAAGGGCCCAGGGAGTGACTGAAGCTGAAGAAGTGGATGATGGGGTAAGAAGGTCCTGAAGAGTCAGGAGACGCCCAGACAGACTGGCCTATGTCGCACCCGGGAAACAGAGGGTGTCACCTATCCCCTTGGCGAGCTATGTCACTGCCATTTACACTGGGGTTGGACTTTGTGCTTTGTACGAAGGGGTGACAAATTATCTCAAGGTCATGAGGACATGACTAATTTTGGTGGGGGGGGGGAGTGTGCAACACCCTGGGAAAGGTTTCGCTGCTAATGTAATGGTCTTTCTGTAGAAGCAGTGTTTAGGTTATAGTAGAGATAACAGCTGCTTTGGAATGTGAACTGGGCTCTCTGTTCAGCAGGAGATGAGGAGGAAACGTGCTGGGGAGAAACTGGCTGCAGCATTCGACCCGGTGGGGGACCGTGGTTCGACGGAGGAGGTGCCACAGTCGAGTCAATATGAATTTTGGAAGAGTTGAACTCCAACTTGTGCACATTTGACTGTTTCATTATAATGGGGTCTTTTTGTCTTTTTTTCTTCACTAACCCTTTACTTAAGATTCATAAATACAATTCCTTTAATCGTCTGCAGTGTGCTGTCTGTTATTTCTTGGCACTGAGTTGTAATAGGGTAGCAGATTACACAGTATCCACACAAACCGTTGTTTGGGTTGGGAGAGCCGTCTCAATCTCACAGGTTTACGGGACCGGAGTGTGTCTTCCCGAGACTTACGCAGCCAAGGAATCCTGCGGGGTTTCCCACCCTCCTGCCATCCCACCAGCAATAGGGTTCCTCGTGAGCTCACCTACCATCCCACCAGTCTCTGCATCCATCATATAATCTCTGTAACTTCCGCCATCTCCAACGGGATCGCATCACCGAACACATCTTTCCCTCCCTCCCTCCCACTTTCTGCTTTCCACAGGGATTGCTCCCTATGTGACTCCCTTGTCCACTCATCCCTCCCCACTGATCTCCCTCCTGGCACCTATCCTTGCAACTGGAACAAGTGCTACACCTGCCCCTCCTCCCTCACTACTATTCAGGGCCCCAAACAGTCCTTCCAGGTGAGGCAACACTTCACCTGTGAATCTGGTGGGGTCATGTACTGTGTCCTGTGCTCCCAGTGTGGCCTCCTGTATATCAGTGAGACCCGACATTAATCGGGAGACTGCTTCAGTGAGCACCTATGCACTGTCTGCCAGAAAAGAGGGCTCTCTCAGCTTAATGGAATTCCACTTCCAATTCCCATTCTGACAAAGTCCATGGCCTCCTCTATTGTCATGAGGAGGCCACACTCAGGTTGGAGGAGCAACATAGATGCTGCCAGGCCTGCTGAGTTCCTCCAGCATTGTGTGTGTGTGTGTGTGTGTGTGTGTGTGTGTGTGTGTGTGTGTGTGTTGCTTGGATTTCCAGCATCTGCAGACTTTCTGTTGTTTGTTATTGGTTAGACCTTGTTCTACCTCATGCACTGTACAATGATCTGATCTCTATGAACAATATGGAAAACAAGATTTTCTATGTATCTCGGTACATGTGACAATAATGAGCCAATTCCAATCCGTGCACACACCGTGGATTCCCAGTATCAGTATTTTATTCAGATTAGCTTTATTTGTCACAGGCATGTCAAAGCATACTGTGAAGTGAGTCATTTTTTACATCAGCAACCAGGGCAGTACAATGACTGTGCTGGGACCGGCCCACTAGTGTCGCAATGATTCCAGCATCAACATAACATGCCCACAACTCACTAACCCCAATCTGTACATCTTTGGAACGTGGGAGGAAACTGGAACACCCGGACAAACTCCACACGGTCATGTGGAGAAGGCAGAACCTCCTTACAGACCCCAGTCGGAATCGAACTCCGATCACTGGAGCTGTAAAGTGATCACATTAACCACTACGCTGCCATGCCTCCCACGACATTATCTGATTTATCTGATTTTCAGTTGAAACTACTGTGTCTGGAACAGTGAACAAGACATCTTGTCAAATTAAAATTAAATGTCTTGATCCTCCCTGGAAAATGTGAATCACTGATTTCCAAACAGACAGCAGTTAAGTGTACTAGAGAGTTCACAGGTTTCTCCCCTCGAACCCTCCACATGATGTCTGTCATGTGATTCAAAGTTTAAAGTAAATTTATTACCAAAGTATAACGAATTTCGGTTTATTGGGGCACATTTGGACCAGTCCATTTTAGCCCAATAAAGTGGCTGCCTCAATTAGCCGAAGTTTCATGGAAATAGTTAATAAGGTATAAAAAAGATGAACTACCATTTAATTGAATAGCAAATTACGTATTTAAATTAGACACAGAACAAATTAGAACATTAATAAGGCTACTGCAGTATTATAAAACTATGTATTAGTTCCTAATAGTTATTGGCGAAGGAATGAATCCAGTTTACACTGCCGAGTTCTTTTGATTGAGAAAATCACCGACTGAAGATGACCGACTGCCTTCATACAATGCTATCAAAGATTACATCCTTCTAATCTTCATTTTCATTGTAGCATTCAAGATGATTGTTGATACCTTCAAATTCTTTGTACTTGCTAACTTGTTGAAGTAATGAAATCATTTCATTTTCATTCCTGGCCATTTCTGATACCTCTAAACCAGAATGCTTGAAACCGCAGGAAGCAAAACAGATCTGATTTATTTTCTGCTTATTTCTCACCAACTATCAGTGACAAAAATCACCGCTGTTTTGAACAAAAATGCGTGGAACTGACACTTTTTAAAACTGTTCACTTGAAGCATGGTTTAGTGTCTAATGGCCGCCGAAGAGCACGTATCTGACACCAGTTAGACATTGTTTGTCAACAGTCTCCTGCCCCAATCACATGGCATAATGTCCTAAATAATAAAGGGAAACCCAATTAAGAGTTGCCCCAAATAAATGGCTGCCCCAATTAACCAACAGGCCAATTAACTCGGAGCCACTGTACATATATGTGACTTTATCCAACCCTGAGATTCATTTTCTTGAATCTCTGGAATAAATTCCCAATGCCATTGCCTTATGCAGTCAACACACTAAAACTAACATCACCATTTTCAAGAAGGTTAACTAACTAGTTCAGTCAATTCCTGTAGTGAGTGGCTGGGGTTATAGAGTCATAGAAACAGGACCTTCAGCCCATCTACTCCATGCTGAATCCATTTAATCTGCCTACTCCCAACAGCCTGCAACAGCACCATTGGCCACAATATCCTTACTATCCATGTATCTACCTAAACTTACTTAATCCCTGAAATCAAGCTTGCATGGACCATTTGTGCTGGCAGCTCATTCCACACTCTCACAACCCTCTGAATGAAGAAGTTTCCCCTCATGTTCCCCTTAAGCTTTTTACCTTTCACCCTTAAACCATGACCTCTGGGTGTAGTCTTAGTGAAAAAAGCCTGCTTGCATTTACCCTATCTATACCCCTCATCATTTGTATATCTCTATCAAATCTCCTCTCAGTCTTCTATGTTCTAAAGAATACAGTCCTAACCTATTCAATCTTTCCTTGTAATTCATGTCCACCTGAGCCAGCAACATCCTTGTAAATTTTCTCTGTACCCTTTCAACCTTGTTTACATCTTTCTTGTAGGTAGGTGACCAAAACTGCACACATTACTCCAAGTTAGGCCCCATCAATGTCTTATACAATTTCAACGCAACATCCCATCACCTGTAGTCAATACATTGATTTAAGACCATAAGACCATAAGACAAAGGAGCAGAAGTCGGCCATTCGGCCCATCGAGTCTGCTCCGCCATTTTATCATGAGCTGATCCATTCTCCCATTTAGTCCCACTCCCCCACTTTCTCACCATAACCTTTGATGCCCTGGCTACTCATATACCTATCAATCTCTGCCTTAAATACACCCAATGACTTGGCCTCCACTGCTGCCCGTGGCAACAAATTCCATAGATTCACCACCCTCTGACTAAAAAAATTTCTTCGCATTTCTGTTCTGAATGGGTGCCCTTCAATCCTTAAGTCATGCCCTCTCGTACTAGACTCCCCCATCATGGGAAACAACTTTGCCACATCCACTCTGTCCATGCCTTTCAACATTCGAAATGTGTCTATGAGGTCTCCCCTCATTCTTCTAAACTCCAAGGAATACAGTCCAAGAGCGGACAAACGTTCTTCATATGTTAACCCTCTCATTTAAGAAGGCAATTGTGCCAAAATCTTTCTTTACGACCCAGTCTACTTGTGACGCACTTTTCAATGAATTATGGACTTGTATTCCCAGATCCTTTTGTTCTCCCACACTCCTTAGTGCCCGACCGTTCATTGTGTAAGACCCACCAAGGCTGGTCCTACCGAAGTGCAAAACCTTGCACACGTCTGTTTACATTCCATCTGCCATTTTTCAACCCATTTTTCCAGCTGATGCAGATCCCTCTGTAAGCCATGATAGCCTTTGTCATTGTCCACTACACCCCCAATCTTGGTGTCATCCGCAAATTTGCTGATCCAGTTAACCACGTTATCATTGATATAGAAGACAAACAACAACGGACCCAGCACTGATCACTGCGATACACCACTAGTTACAAACCTCCAGTTAGAGAGGCAAACATCTATGACCACTCTCTCGCTTCTCCCACAAAGCCAATGTCTAATACCGTTTACAATCTCATCCTGAATGCCAAGCCACTGAACCTTCTTGACCAACCTCCCATGCGGGACCTTGTCAAATGCCTTAATAGTTCTATGAGATAGCACAGTAAACACTGTATTTGAACTTTACTCCAATCGTCAGTGCACAGGTCAAAGGTGAAATACTCACAGCTACTCTCCCAAGTGTGGCTTTGACAGAGGCCCACGAATCCAGTCTCCTGTCCAAGACAACGGTGAACTTCACCTCAGCTTTGTGTAGACTGCGAGATAAGAGGCAGAAAGTCTATCAAATTAGTATAATAGTGACTACCTCAATAACTGAAATTCTAAGTTCAATGTTCTAAGTAAATTTATTATCAAAGTGCATATAAGGATTTGCAGCTCAGTATTCCTGGGTTCCGTTGTTTTAGATGTGACTGAGTGGGAGGGATTAAAAGGGGAGGGGTGGCATTACTAGTCAAGGAAGATATCATGGCGGCGTTCCGTCAAGACAGACTGGAGAACTCATCTGGTTGAACTGAGAAATAAGAAAGGTATGACCACGTTAACGGGGCTACATTACAGACTAATCAATAGTCCCACGTTTTCAGAGGAACAAATTTGTAAAGAGATCGCAAACTGTAGCAAGGAACATGAGGTTTTTTTTTAGAGTAGGTGATTTTAACTTTCCATATATTGACCGGGACTCCCATACTGTCAGAGGACTAGAGTTTGTCAAATGTGTTCAGGAAAGTTTTGTTAATCAGTAAATATGTAGGTGTCCCAATAAGAGAGTGTGCGATACTGGATCTGTTATTAGGGAATGAGACAGAGCAGGTGACAGAACTTTGTGTAGGGGAACACTTTGTATCCAGTGACCACAATGCCATTAGTTTCAAAGTAAATATGCAAAAAGATAGGTCTAGTCTGCAGGTTGAGATTCTTAAATTGGAGAAAGGACAATTTTGACCGAATCAGAAAAGATCTGGCAAGTGTAGATTGGGAGAGGCTGTTTTCTACAAAAGGTATACTTGGTAACTGATTAAGAATAGTCTGCATGGCTGTGTGGGAATGGAGAGGTCAGTACATCCTTGGTATAAATGAGCTCAAAACTGTTCAATAGATGAAAGCTGACTGTGACTTGATGAAGGGTCTTGGCCCAAAACATTAACTGCTCATTTCCCACCATAGATGCTGCCTGACCTGCTGAGTTCCTCCAGCATTTTGTGTGCACTACTCTGGATTTCTAGCATCTGCAGAATTTCTTGTGTTCAAGTGTGACCTTTTTTGCTCTGGAGTTTATACCTTCCATTGGGAGAGCAGTGGGAATGAGAGACTTGGCTCTGGACCATCAGCAGACACTAAAATCATAAGACTATCCGACTCATCGAGTCTGCTCTTCCATTCCATCATGGCTGATACATTATCAAGTCAAGTCACTTTTTATTGTCATTTTGACGAGAACTGCTGGTACAGTACACAGTAAGAACGAGACAATGTTTTTCAGGACCATGGTGCTACATGAAACAATACAAAAACTACACTGAACTATGTAAAACAACAGAAAAACTACACTAGTCTACAGACCTACCCAGTACTGCATAAAGTGTACAAAACAGTGCAGGCATTACAATAAATAATTAATGAGACAATAGGCACAGCAGAGGTCAGTAGGTTGGTGTCAGTCCAGGCTCTGGGTATTGAGGAGTCTGATGGCTTGGGGGAAGAAACTGTTACATAGTCTGGTCGTGAGAGCCCGAATACTTCGGTGCCTTTTGCCAGATGGCAGGAGGGAGAAGCGTTTGTATGAGGGGTGCGTGGGGTCCTTGATAATGCTGCTTGCTTTGTGGATGCAGCGTATGGTGTAAATGTCTGTAATGGCGGGAAGAGAGACGCCGATGATCCCTTCAGCTGAGATCACAGGAGAGGAGAGATCGACCTCACGAATTTCAGTGCGCACCTTGAAATGGTGGTCAGGTACATGAGGACCCGCTCTACAACCTCATCTGAAACTGCACAGAAGCCGGCACATTCAGGAAAGGTGAGGATCACCGCGTCACTTTTACTTCGTCCGCCTGCAGAAGAGAAAAGTCAGTATCAGTCCGACATCTAAAGATTAAAAGATTAGCTTTATTTGTCACATGTACATCGAATCCTATAGTGAAAGGTTTTGTTTGTGTCAATGACCAACATAGTCCGAGGATGTGCTGGGGGCAGCCCGCAGGGGTCGCCGTGCTTCCGGTGCCCACAAGTTACTAACCTTAATCCACAAATCTTTGAAATGTGGGAGGAAACCCACAGAGTCACAGAGAGAACATACAAACTCCCTATAGGCAGAGGCTGGAATTGAACCTGGTTGATATGCTACCCTTTTGTTCACTGCATGGTTAGCACTATCAAGGGGAAAGATTTGGATCCAGCAGCTGCTCCTGCAGTTGTTAAGCTCATGGCTCGTTTCCAGAATCAGAATCAAAATTCAAAGTGAACTTATTTTCAAAGTACCATGTACAACCCTGAGATTCATTTTCTTGTGGGCATTCACAGGTTTAGTATCACTGGCGTTTGTTATTAAATCAGTTGTCTTGCAGCAGCAGTACATTGCAATACACAATACTGTAATAAAAACTATAACTTCCTTTATATACAAATTAAATAAGAAGTGCCAAAAGAAAGAAAAAGTACTGAGGTTCATGGGTTCATTATCATTTCAGGAATCTGGTGGTGGAGGGGAAGAAGCTGTTCCTGAAATACTGAGAGTGTATCATCAGACTCCTGTACCTCCTCCTTGAAGGTAGCAGTGAGGAGAGGGCATGTCCTGGGTGATGGGGGTTCTTAATGATGAATGCTGCCTTTTTGAGGCATCGCCTCTGAAGATGTCCCAGATGCTGGGAAGGCCAGTGCCCAAGATCGAAGACTTTCTGCAGCTTTTCTTGATCCTGTACAGTGGCCCTTCCATAACCAGATGGTGATGCAACCAGTTAGAATGCTGTTCACGGTACATCTGTAGAAATTTGCTTCGATCTTTGGTGGCATATCAATTCTCCTCAAACTGCTAATGAAATGTAGCCACTGTCGTGCCTTCTTTGTGATTGCATCAATTTGTTGGCCCAGGATAGATCCTCAGAAGTGTTGACACCCAGAACATGAAACTGCTCACCCTTTGATGAGGACTAGTGTGTGTTCCCTCAACTTCCTCTTCCTGAAGTCCACAGTTAATTCCTCAGCACCAGTCTTTACCTCAGCAACAGCCTCTTGCACGGCCCTCAACTTTTTGGCTTTCCTTATTACCGGGAGATCTACCATCCTGAATGAATTCACAAACCAGCATCCAGATCTGTCCAGAGTAGAAAATTTCAAAGATCACTGGGCTCTCGGTGAAGGCATTCCTTCTCATCTCCGTCTCAGGGCATGCTTTCTTTTCATTGCCACCATTGGGGAGGAGATATTGGATCCCGACCCACACTCAAGTGTTTTAGGAACCCTCCGTGTTCAAAGTTGTGAGCCCCTGAACATTACTTCTCTATTCCTCTTTTTGCTGTTTGTACTTACTTTGTATTTCACACTAATTTTGCTTTGCACTGCACCGTTGCTACAAAACAACAAATTTCACATTATATACGACACTGATAATTATTCTGATTGGCAGCTCCATCGCTGGCACAACCGTTCCCATTGCTGAGGACATCTTCAAGAGGTGATTCAAGCAAGTGGCATCTATCACTAGGGTCCCCCAACACCCAGAACATGCCCTCTTTTCAATGCTACCATCAAGGAGGTGGTTCAGGGGCCTGAAGACACATACTCAATGTTTCAGGAACAGCTTCTTCCCCTCTGCCATAAGAATTCTTTCTTTTCCAATATTTTTATTATTAATTTTACATATAAGAGTACAGAGTATAAGAAAAAATATATCAATACATTATACTAAATCACATATAAAGACTCCTTACTCTATATTCACACAGATTAATTCATAACATTGAAATATAGTAATTTTATTGTATTAAAAAAATCTAACCCACTACCAAGACCGAAGCTGATTAGTAAAAAAAAAGAGGAAAAAAATTATTAGTCATCATCTGTGCTTTAACAGCAAATCGAAGGTTTTGAAAATAATTCAAAGAAAGGTCCCCACAATGTTTGAAAGTCTTGGCTAGATTCAGAGATTGAACATCGAATCTTCTCTAAATTTAAACATGACATCACATCACGTAACCATTGAGCGATGCCATCAGATTTCTGAAGGGACGATTAAGGCCACCTCTCTATTTTGCTCTTTTTACACCATTTTTTAATATTTTTATTGTAACAGTACTTTTTAATGTATTGCACGGTACTGCTGCCGCAAAGCAACAACTTCACATCTGTCAGTGATAATGAAATGGATTCTGATTCTGATTCTGAATGGTTCTAGCCCCTAGTTTGCAACTGCCTCCCCTGGTCTAGAATGAATCCACATTATAAAGCCTTGCAAGGAATTTTAGTGAGATCTCCTCTCATGCTTCTAAATTCCAGAGAATACAGCCCAGCCTACTGAATCTCCCCCACCAAGAACCCAGATGAAAGGTTAATGTTCGATGAGCTATTGATGCCTCTGGGCCTGTATTCGCTGGAGTTTGGAAGAATGAGGCAGTATTTCATTGAATCCAACGGAATATTGAAAACACTAGACAGAGTAGACGTGGGGAGAATGTTTCCAATAGTGGGAGAGTCTAGGACTAGGGTACAGCCTCAGAGTACAAGGACGTCCCTTCAGAACAGACATGAGACGAGATATCTTTAGCCAGTGAGAAGTGAATTTATGGAATTAATTGATACAGGCGGCCATCATTGGGTAAATTTAAAGTGGAGGCTGATAGGTTCTTGATTGGTAAGGATGTGAAAGGTTACGGTGAGAAGACAGGAGAATGGGGTTGAGAGTGAAAATAAATCAGTGATGATGGACTGGCAGAGCAGATTTGACGGACTGAACAGTTTAATTTTGCTCCCTGGTCTTATGCAATGACTCTCTATAATTGTATGATCAAGGTCCCATCAACAAATCCGTCAATGTCTGGTCTCATTGTTCCAGAACCCCTTTCAAAATCCTCTCATCCTGCTTAGTTTCTCATTGCACAGATCCAGACAGCAGGAGAAAGCAAACCTCACACACTCACACTGCCCAAGCACCTTCCTTCATTTTCATTTTCAAGGAGAGGTGCACTGTGGACGGGTAGTATCACCGTGGTGTGCCAGAGTAGTATGGCAGTATAGCAGTTAGCTCGACTCTACCTCAGCCGGGCCCATTCCAGAGTTCCGAATTCAACTCCAGCACTGCTCTGTGACGAGACTCTGTACATCCGCCCTGTGGCTTTTCTCCACGCCCTGCAGTTATCTCCCACAAAGGCGTACCAAATAGCTCATTGCAAATTGTCCTGTGATTAAGTTAGGGTTACTTGGATCTGTCGGGGTTGCCCGGCGGTGTGGCTCCAAGGGCCTAAAGGGCCTACTCAATAACGTATCATTAAATTAAATAAATCATGGCCTGGTGTGGAAACACCAATGCCCAGATTGCAAAAAAAGCACAGAAATTAGTGGATACTGCCCAGTCCATCACAGGGAAAGCCCTCCCCATCACTGAGCACATCTACAGGGAGTGTTGCCACAGGAAAGCAGCATCTATCTTCAAGGACCCCCGCCCTCCAGATCATGCTCTCTTTTTGCCGCTGCCGTCGGGAAGAAAGTACAGGAGCCTCAGGAGAAGCATCCTCTTTGACTTTCTACCATCAGGCAGGAGACTACGATGCATAAAAACAACAACGGTCAGGATGGGAAACGACTTCTTCCCCACTAGGCTTCTGAACTCCCAGCCACATCATACTGAAAGTGTCACTGGTTAATCCGTTCCGTACCTTACAATATTTAATATTAATGCACTTTAGTTTGTTATTTATGCGTGATTCATTTGTAGGTTTTGTCCCTATAAGTTATCGTGTGTTATGGTTACTACTGTGCTTTACAGCCTGATTCAGAGAAACATTGCCTCATTTCTATATACATTATATGGCTAAATACATGTATACAGTTAACTGACAATAAACTTGACTTGACGTGACCTGACCAGGCTCAGGAATGGTTATTACCCTACAACCCGAGCCAGTGTGAACATCTTCACTCACAACAACTCTGAACTGATTCCACAGCCTCAAAACTCATCAGTAAACTGGGCCTCAATATCCGCTTTTCCAATGGATCCTGGATTTCCTCACTTGTACACCCCAATCAGTCTGAATTAGCAGAAGCATCTCCTCCACAATCTCCATCAGCACCAGAGTTCCACAGGGATGTGTGCTTGCCCCCACACCCCCTGGCTCCACTTGCTTTATCCCTTCGACTGTTGACTGAGTACAGCTCCAAGTCTGCTGATAACACCACTGTTGTGGGCTGTATCAAAGGGGGTGATGAATCAGCACACAGGAGGGAGACTGAAAATTTGGCTGAGTGGTGTCATAACAACAACCTCTCAGTCAGCGTCTGTAGTAAGACTAAAGAACTGATTGTAGACTTCAGGAGAGGGAAACCAGAGGTCCATGAGACAGTAATGAGAGGATCAGAGGTGGAAAGGAGTCAGCAACTTTAAATTCCTGGGTGTCACTATCTCGGAGGATCTGTCCTGGACCCATCATATAAATATAGTTGCAAAGCAAGTACAACAGTGCCTCTACTTTCTCAGGAGTCTGCAGAGTTTCGGCATGTCATTGAAAACCTTGGCAAACTTTTATATGTGTGTTTTGGAAAGTGCACTAACTGGCTGCGTTACTGCCTGGTATGGGAACACCAATGCCCTTGAGTGGAAAATCCCACAAGTAGTGAATTAGGCCCACTACAACATGGGCAAAACCTTCCCAACCATTGAGCACATCTACATAAAACATTGCTCTGGAAAAGCAACATCCATCATCAAGGATCCTCACCACACAGGCCCAAGCTCTTTTCTTGCTGCTGCCCTCAGGTAGAAGGTACAGTAGCCTCAGGAATCACACCACCAAGTTCAAGAACAGTTACTATCCCTCAACCATTAGGCTCTTGAACAAAAGGGGATAACTACACTCATTTAAGGATTCTTTAATTTTGTTATATCCATCTCATTATTTATTGCTGTTTATTTATTATCTGCATTTGCACTGTTTGTTTACAGTTCACAGTTCCTGATGTTTACTGTTCTATAGATTTGCTAAGTATGCCCGCAGAAAAAGAATCTCAGGGTTGTATGTGGTGACATGCATGTACTCCGATAATAAATTTACTTTCAAGTTTGAACTTTATAGACTCACTTTCAAGGACTTTACAACTCATGTTCTCAATATTATTTTTATTTACATAGTTTGTCTTCTTTTGCACATTGGTTCTATGTCAGACTTCACTTATGTATCGTTCTTCATAGATTCTATTGTATTTCTTTATTTTTTCCCTGTAAAATGCCTGCAAGAAAATGAATCTCAGGGTAGTATATGATAACATACATACTTCGACAATAAATTTACTTTGAACTTTGTTTGCTTTGGAAGACAACACACAGGAGTAAACTGATAAAGGACATTAATTGCTGATTGCTTTGACTATCCCATTGGTCCTGCTGCCTTATTAAACAGTTAACCTATTATTAATGAGTTGCCCATCTCCAATGCTACCTGGTATCACATTTTGAAACAATAATAAAGCAGAGAGGAGCCTGATATCACATTATTTTTTGGATAGCACTCAAAATGCATCAGTGAAGCTTACCTGTGAGGTAAACAAACTGTTTCTTCAGATGTTCACGGATGCTTTTCGTACTGACAGGGTTGAGAATCTCTGGTGCAAGTTCACCTGCAAAAAAAAAAGTAACACGTATGATAGTTGTAATGTTACCAATTCATTTAATCACACCATTCCTTTTAAGTGTGGAAGGGTAGTGTAACGCTTTACAGAGCCAGCTATTTGAGTTCAGTTCCATCACTGCCTCAAAGGAGTTTGTAGATTTTTCCGATGACTACATGGATTTCCTCCCACATTCCAGCCGTGTTCGGGTCGGGGTTACTGAGTCACGGGCCTGCTCTGTCAGTGTTGGAAATGGAGTGACATTTGCGGGCTGCCCCCAGCACATCCCCGGATTGCATTGAACATCGATGCAAACAATGCATTTCACTGTATATTTTGATGTTTCAATGTACACGTGGCAAATAAAGTTAAACTTTCTCTTTAATCAGGTCAACAATAACAGATTGCAGTAACATCACAATGTCCGGAGGAGTGTCAGCAAATACAATTAGCAAATTGGTTTATTGTTGTCACAGATGTTGGGTGGAGACTCATTTCTACCAAAGAGGTGGAAGACACCAACCCGTAAGCATCCTTGGGTAAGGCGTAGCACCTGTTTAGCACCTCCCCCCCCCACACCACCCCAATCACGTGAAGCCATGGGAGCAGGTGGTGGATGGTTGTTTGAGCAGCCGGTGCAGATCACAAGTCCTGGTCATGCGACCACTGACGCCAGCAGTCAATCTTTGATGAGTGTTGATAACATCTGGGAACACCCATCTTGTAAAGACGCTGCCCACAGGAAGGCATGGCAAACCACGTCTGTAGAAAAATGTTGCCAAGAACAATCATGGTCATGGAAAGACCAATGATACACAACACACACGATGATGATGGTGGTCAGATGTACCTAGGTACGATGTTTCGCATGCCATCCATACAGATCATTTCACCACCTTGTTACGTGGAGGTAGTACAAGGGAAAACAATAACAGAATTAAGTTGCAAGGTCACAACAAGATAGAATGTGAAGTCATGGATCCATCTTATCTTACCAGGGAACAAGTCAGTAAGATTACAACAGCAGATAAAATCTACCCTTGAGCCTGGAGGTACATAATTTTAGGCTTTTGTATCTTCTGCTCAGTGGGAGGCAGGAGAAGAGAGAATGTTCAAGGTGGGTGGGATCTTTGATTATGCTGGCTACTTTACTGAGGCAGCAAGAAGCGTAGATAGTCCTCAGAGAGGAGGCTGGTTTCTATGACGTACTGAGCTCTGTCCACAACTCTCCGCAGTTTTCTGTGACCACTGGCAGAGCGGCTGCCACACCAAGCCGCTAAGCACCCAGACAGAATGCATTCTATGTTCGGTGGACACATGCTGAATTTCCACAGCCTCCTGAGGAAGAAGCAGGGAGATGTTGCACAGAATGGAGCATGAGAGGGTTATGGAGTAACAGAGAGATACCGCACAGAGATACCCCCTTCACCTGCAACAAACATCCCACAATAACACTACTTTTTAAAATTCTCCTTACATACTCTTCAATTACCCCACATCTTACATTATTAACAGTTTACAGTGGCCTATTAATCGACTGACCCATGTGTCTTTCTGATGTAGCAAGAAACCAGAGGAAGCCCATTCTCATAGATAGAGGGAGACTGTGCAAACTCCACCCACAGCTCATGGCCAAAGTCAGGATAAATCTGATAGTCCATGAACTCTACCTCGTATTCCTCTTCTTGTATACTTATTTACTTTAATAAATGATGGTAATTTTATGTCTTGTTCTGTACTGCAGCTGTAAAATAACAAATTTTCTTAACATACATCCATGGTAATTAACTTGATTCTGATTCTGAACACAAGAGATTCTGTAGATGCTGGAAATCCAGGGCCACACACACAAAATGCTGGAGAAACTCAACAGGTCAGGCAGTGTCTATGAAGGGATATTCAGCAGGTCAGGCAGTGTCTATGGAGGGAAATTAACATTAAGTTTTGGGGCAAGATCATGAGTCCTGATAAAGAGTCTTTGTTCGTGATGTTGACCATCTATCCCCCTTGATAGATGCAGCCTGACTTGCTGAGTTCCTCAAGCACTTTGTCTGTGCTGATCTATATTTCCAGAATCTTTTGTCTTCAGTCATAATTCATTCCCATTTATAACAGCTCAGAAATGAGTTGGGAACATCACTAGTTCCAATTCGTACAATCATACCTCATTTGTTATCGATTTTTAATAGGGTATATGGAGGAGTGTCACCTCTGCTGAATGGTCTTGTCGTGTCCATTCCAGGGCAGTTGACTCACCTTTGGTCCCCAGCAGACACTCAGCTCTCACCTGTGGCTCCAAGTAGCCATTTGCATGTGAGAACAGCCACACTCCAATACTCCACTTTGATAAGTGGGCTAAATCAGGTGAGGGTAGCCGGTGGACTTCATACCCCGGTGAGATAGGGACATGCCTGTTCTAGCATGCAAATTCAACTCTGGCAGAGTGGGTGGATGAGATCTACAGTGGGATCCAACGGCCTGGAAGGTGGTTCTGCAACACTCCGTAGAGAGGGAAGGCCATGACAAGACACAGAAGGCATCATGGTCATCCACGGCAACCAAGGAAGACCCCAGTTTTGACGATGACTCATACCACTGGTCTTGGACTTCTCAGATTGAGAGAGTGGAACTGCCCAGTGCAACGTCTTTCCCACTTTAAAATTTTACAGCATAGGTCTCTTGTCATCTTCGGATATGACAGTCAACCAACAACATTGTTTTAAATAAATATTCTTGTACGTTGTGGATATGACTGACAATTATTGTCCATCTGAAGCAAATGGCTCCCCAACACTCCCAAACAAATGCTCATTACCACCTGATCTGTGTAGACCTACCTCCATCTGTTTTTTCTGCCTCTGATGCTGTTCCTGGCCAACTGCTTCCTGAATCATTGTAAGTGACAACACTTTTCCCACGTGAAGCATAAACCCTGCAGTGTGTTAACTCTTAGACTGAAAACATGCAAAAATTGTGTGCAAGTTTTATTTGTTTCCCTTGCGAATGAGGCTCATCTGATGCTGTGTGTCAGTGATGCTGCTGCAGATGACAATAAAATCCATTTCGACTTGAGAGCTTTTGCTTGTTAAGTGAGTCCTTGACATAAAGACAGTCTGGATTAAGAGAAATGTGGGCAAGCAATTAATAGGGCGCCATGGTGGGGTCGCAGTTAGTGCAACACTATTACAGCTCGGGGAAATGCTGCAGATACTATCTCATTGGCACTTCACGCAACCCTGGAACATCTGGGCAGTAAAGGTGCATACATCAGGATGTCCTTGGTCAATTACAGCTAATTACAACTCAGCATTGAACACCATCATCCCCTCAAAACTAACCGGTGAACTCCAAGACCTGGGCCTCAATACCCCCTTGTGCAGCTAGATCCTGGATTTTCTCACTTGTAGACTCCAGTCAGTTCAGACTGGCAAAAACATCTCCTCCACGATCTCCATCGGCACAGGAGCACCACAGAGATGTGTGCTTAGCCCCCTGCTCTACTCCTTTTACACCGGTGACTGTAGCACTGTTGTGGGCTGTATCAAAGTGGGTGATCAATCAGCATACAGGAAGGAGAATGAAAATTTGGGCAGGAAATCCAACAAAAGGTAGTGGATTCTGTTCAGTACGTCATGGGTAAAACCCTCCCAATCATTGAGCACATCTACATGAAACATTGCCATAGAAAAGCAGCATCCATCATCAAAGATCCTCACCACCCCCCCGCCCCCAGACTCTGCTCTTTTCCATGCTGCTGTGATCAGGCAGAAGGTACAGGAGCCTCAGGACTCACACCACCAGGTTCAACAACAGTTACCACTCCTCACTCGAACAAAAGGGAATTTGTCCATTGATCCTGTTAACAGTTACTGTATTGTCCTCTGGATTTGCTAAGTATGCCCACAGATAAAGAATCTCGGTGCTGTATGCGGTGATACTGTGTACTCTGATAATAAATGTTACTTTGAACTTTGAGGCATTCTGGTGTTTGGATTTTGTTTCTGATGCTGTCTTTTAGGAGTTTGTATGTTCTCCCAGTGAATGTGTGGGTTTTCTCCAGGTGCTCTGCTTTCCTTCCCCAGTCCAGAGATGCACCGGTTAGTAAATTAATTGGTCATTGTAAATTGCCCTGTGACTAGGATAGGATTAACAGGTGAGTTGGTCGTTGTAAATTGTCCTGTGACTAGGATAGGATTAACAGGTGAGTTGCTGGGAGGCACGGCTCATTGGACCAGAAGGGCCCGTTTCATGTCGCATCTTCAAATAGCTAAATAAATAAAATAAAAATTAAAATCTCATAGTCGGTCACTGTACAAAATTCATCTCCAGGGCGAGTTCCTAACTGAAACCTCTTAAGTGAGGCCTTGAAATATTTGTGCTGTAGATCGAAGAAAATTAGGAGTTAATATTGAAATCTTTAATAAGAGTTGGTTTGAAAGTTCTTAAAATGCAGAGATGCTTAACATTCAGAGTCTGGTCCCATTCACACTTAGATCAAATTACACAATGCACAGATTCTCTGCAACACACATCAAAGTTGCTGGTGAATGCAGCAGGCCAGGCAGCATCTCTAGGAAGAGGTACAGTCGACGTTTCGGGCCGAGACCCTTCGTGAGGACTAACTGAAAGAAGAGCTAGTAAGAGATTTGAAAGTGGGAGTGGGAGGGGGGATCCAAAATGATGGGAGAAGACAGGAGTGGGCGGGATGGAGCCAAGAGCTGGACAGGTGATTGGCAAAAGGGATATGAGAGGATATGACAGGAGGCCCAGGGAGAAAGAAAAATGGGGGGGGGGCAGAAACCCAGAGGCAGTGTGGCACCAAGCGTCATCGCAGGAGTCGCCAGTCAGTGTTGAACTCAACGTAGAACTGCCTTAGTGACACTAGCTCTGGATTTTTCCTTGGGGTTTACTCCCGAGGCTTTCCCGATGAGTGCATATAGCCACAGCATCTCAGAGGTTTGAGATCAGAGTCTTCCTTCTCCTAGATGAGGTGCTAGCCATGGCTGACATGCCCCATCTGCCTGAAGTGACTGGCCAGTAACCCACCTTTGACTCTTCTACTGTCAGTAGAAACTTTTCCGCTGGGTTTAGTAGCTAAGCCACACACGAGGGCCAGGAGTTGGATTTGGTTGTCAGAGGCTACTTGAGATGCATGCCATTGGGAGCTTATCCCTACTTCCCGCACCCACTCTGGCTATGACAAACTTAAGGAACCGCATATAAATAACAAGGTCAGAGAATCTGTAAACACGAGGAATTCTACAGATGCTGGAAATTCAAGCAACACACATCAAAGTTGCTGGTGAACACAGCAGGCCAGGCAGCATCTCTAGGAAGAGGTACAGTTGACGTTTCGGGCCGAGACCCTTCGTCAGGACTAACTGAAGGAAGAGCTAGTAAGAGATTTGAAAGTGGGAGGGGGAGATCCAAAATGATAGGAGAAGACAGGAGGGGGAGGGATGGAGCTAAGAGCTGGACAGGTGATTGGCAAAAGGGATATGAGAGGATCATGGGACAGGAGGCCTAGGAAGAAAAAGGGGGAGGGGGGAAACCCAGAGGAAAGTCAGAGGGACAGAGGGAGAAAAAGGGGAGAGAGAGAGATAGAATGTGTGTATATAAATAACGGATGGGGTACGAGGGAGAGGTGGGGCATTAGCGGAAGTTAGAGAAGTCAATGTTCGTGCCATTAGCTTGGAGGCTACCCAGACGGAATATAAGGTGTTGTTCCTCCAACCTGAGTGGACGGAATATATCTTCTCACCCTGTCTCTCATCTGGACTATTCCTCTTCTCACCCTGTCTCTTGCAAAAATGCCATCCCCTTCTTGCAATTCCTCCGTCTCTACCGCATCTGCTCTTAGGCAGATGGGGCATGTCAGCCATGGCTGGCACCTCATCTGGGAGAAGGAAGACTCTGATCTCAAACCTCTGAGATGCTGTGGCTATACGCACTCATCGGGAAAGCCTCAGGAGTAAACCCCAAGGAAAAATCCAGAGCTGGTGTCACTAAGGCAGTTCTACGTTGAGTTCAACACTGACTGACGACTCCTGCGATGACGCTTGGTGCCACACTATATTGGTCTCTGTTGTTCCTTTGGATTCAGCTGCGTGGAGAGAAGGAGCCTGCTACCTGGGCAATAACTTGCTCTCCATTTCATACTGCCCTGGCTTGCATATCGATTTCAACAGCTTTCACTCTTAACCTATGACCTCTGGTTCTAGTCTTAGTGTAAAGAGCCTGCTTGCGTTTTACTCTATTTATACCCTTCATAATTTTGTACACCTCAATTACATCTCCCCAAATTCTCCTATGCTTCAGGGAATAAAGTTCTAACCTATTCAACCACTCTCTAAAACTCAGGACTTCAAGTCCCGGCAACATCCTTGTTAATTTTCTCTGCACTCTTTCAATTTTATTGATGTTATTTCCTGTAATTTGGTGACCAGACCACTCAATATTCAAAATTCAGTGTCACCAATGTATTTTACAACCTCAACATCATATCCAACTCTTCTACTCGATGCCCTGATTTACGAAGGCTGACGTGCCAAAAGCTCTCTTCACTCCCTATCTACGTGTGACAGCTCTTTCAAGGAACTGTGGATCTGTATTCCCACCCCTATGTTTTACTGCACTCCACAGAAACCTACCAGTGAGATTGAGTTTGTGAGGACTGAGAGTTTGAAGTTCCCAGATGCGAACATTACCAAAGTGTTCTGCTCCAACCATGTTGGTGCCACAGCCAAGAAAGCTCCTGAACATCTCTCCTTCCTCAGGAGCTTAAAGCAATTTGGCATTTCCCCATCAAAATTTCACAATTTATATCAATGCTCCTTAGAAAGCATCCTATCAGGATGCATAACATCTTGGTGTGGCATCTACTCTGCTTGTACCCATAAGAAACTGCAGAGTTGTGGACACAGCTCAGCACATCACAGGAGCCAACCTCCCCTCCATGGGCTCTGTTTATACTTCCTGCTGTTTCAGTAAAGCAGCCAGCAGAATCCAGACCCCATCTACCCCAGAAATACACTTTTCTCCCCTCTCCATTGGGCAGAAGATACAAATGTCTGGAAGCACATATCACCAGGCTCAGGCTGGATTGTAGGCAGATTAGTCATATGTACCAAGATGCTGTTGACAGGTGAAATGTTAAAGGGGAACATGAGGGGAAACTTCTTCACGCAGGGGCTGGTGAGAGTGTGGAAAGAGCTGCCAGCGCAAGTGGTGCATGGCTACTTTTAAGAGAAATTTGGGATAGATACGTGGATGGGAGGGGGATGGTGGGCTATGGTCTGAGTGCAGGTCGATCGGACTAGGCAGATTAATAGTTCAGCATGGACTAGATGGGCCAAAAGGTCTGTTCCTGTGCTGTAGCGTTCTATGACTCTGTCATCTCTTGTACAAGAAGATGGACTCTTGACCTCATGTTATGACCCTGCACTTCATTATTTACCCGCAGTGCATTTTCGCTGCAGCTGTTACTTTATTCAGAATTATTGTTTCAGCCAATTCTACCTCAGTGCACTGTGTAATGATATGAACAGCATGCAAGTCAAGTTTCTCACTGCATCTTGCTACATATGACAATAATAAACAAATCTATCTACAATCCAGCCTGATACTTGTACCTGATTGTGGTGAAGAAATTAGCTCACGCCTCCAGTCAATAGTGGCAGGAGAGAACAGGTTTTAACTTTGGGAACTGTTTACTTCCTCCAGCATCACTAACACCATCCCCAATGACAAACACTCGGTACACCACACGCCCCATGTGTACATAACGTAAATATCTCACTCATAAAACAAAGATCAATAATTCTACAGAAACTACAGTTAGTTTGTCCAGCTCTATGCTTGAATCCATTACATCTCCACCCTCACCGAAGTGTTTCATTAAAATATCTATCACATACCCAGAGTTTCTAAGGTGGCCCGAACTTGAGTTTAATGCTGACTGGAAACTTCTGCGACGCCACTGGTGCCAAACTGTATCAGTCTCTGCCATTCCTTAGTTATATGGAGAAGGGGAGTTTGCCACATCGCAACAGCTTGCTCTCTATATCACAATGTCCTGGCTTGCATATCACATGGACATCTGGAACGCAACATCCATTGTTGACCCTGACCAGTGGAGATCCTCAACACACCCAGATTCTACATTCTATACCATAAAGTCAATGGGCATAACTGAAGAGAAGCTCATAACCGCAGGCAACTTTCCTTGCAGTCAGGACATTCTAAGAGGTCGTGCAGCCTATGAAATATAGGTACTGTTACAAAGCAGAAAGGAGGGTTACTAATCACAGAGCAGAATCAGACCTCTAGTTTGGTGGAGTTGTCAAAGTATAGTCAGGACTCGGGGAGAGCCTCCACTGTGCCTTTGTTCCTGGGGTCAGGTGTCTCGGCCGGGAGTCACTGCCAACAGTGGAAAGCCAGACTCGTATAGATTTCTTTGCTCACTTTCAGGATTGGGACTTGAAAAACACAAAACCTGGACCTTACACAAACTTCAAGTAAATTTATCAAACAAAGGTAACCTGACATTCGTCCAACCATGTAGATATCACAGCCAGGAAAGATCACCAATAACTCTCCTTCTTCAAAAGAGTAAAAAATTAGGTGTAACCCATTTACTCTCACCAATTCCTATCAATGCATCACAAAAAGCATCCTATCTGGATGTATCGTGGCTTGGTATGGCAACTGCTCTGCCCTAGATCACAAGAAACTGCTGTGGGCAGTTGTGGACACAGCTCAGCACTTCATAGGAACCAGTCTTCCCTCCATAGACTTCGTCTGAGGCAGCATGAAGTGCAGGCAGAGGCTCCCTCACCAAGTGACATCTATCATCTGTCAGCCTGTACTCTTCCACCTCCTCTCGCCTTCACATTCTGCTCTCTTCCCCCTTCCTTTCCAGTTCTGATGTAGGGTCTTGGCCTGAAATGCCGACTGTTTGTTCCTCTCCATAGATGCTGCCTGACCTGCTGAGCTCCTCCAGCATCTGGTGAGTTTTGCCCTTGCTTTCCAGCACCCGCAGAACCTCTTGTGTCCCTGAAGGGGAGGCTGGTTTCTGTGTTGTGCTGTGCTGTGTCCACACCACTCGGCAGCTTCTCGTGGTCTCGGTTGTGAAGGTTGTAAGGAGAAGGGATTGGAAAGGCAGACTAAGTGTTAGTGGATCACCAGATAAACCCCATTCCTGAGGGGCACTGTGTGGTTGGTGCAGAGGTTGGAAAATGACAGATTTAGCACCCACGTGACAGGAAACTACACCCTGGTTAGTTCACCCTTGCTAATAGGGAGCCTTTAGGATCGGAATCAAAATCAGAATCAGGACGATTATCACTGACATATGTCATGAAATTTGTTGCTTTGAGGCAAAAGTACCATGCAATACATAAAAATACTATAAATTTAAATAAGAAACAAAAAGTAAGTTAATGCAGAAAGAGAGCAAAACGTGAGGTAAGGTTCATGGGTTCACAGACAGTCAGAGAGGAAGAAGATTTCCTAAAACGTTGAGTGTGGGTCTTCTGGCTCCTGTACCTCCTGCTCGTGGTGCAACGAGAAGAGAGGATGCCCTGGGTGATGGAGTCCTTAATGAGATGCCACCTTCCGAAGGCATTGCTTTTTGAAGATGTCCTTGTTGCTGAGGTGGCTGGTGCCCATGATGGAGCGGGCTGAGCTTTTTCCGATCCTGTGCAGTGGTCCCTCCACACCAGACGGTGATGCGACCGGTCAGAATATCTGTAGAAATTTGATAGAGTCTTTGCATGAAAGGCAGATGTTTGGTGCTGTCTGCCTGGGTGTGACCAGTCTTCGTCTCCCTCTCCCTCTCGCTAGCTGCTCTTGGAAGAAAGTGCAGGAGTCTTGGGATCTACATTGCCAGGACTTGCGGGCAAGGCTTTGGACTTGTTTTGAGGAACTTTGAGGTTCATGTTGCATGCATTCCTGGATTCGGCTACTCTTTGTGTTTGCTGTTTTCGAGCAGTTGGATCGGGGTGATCAATGCAGATGGGGGGGGGGCTTTGGTGAAGAGTGGCCCGGCGGCTTGCATAGGCCAGCAGCGCCTCGCTGAACTGAATTAAACTGAATACTCCCGGTTTCATGTTTGATATTCTACGTGTTGTTCAATTGCTTTTTGTCATTTGCACTATTTGCTCTTTTTCTCACGCTTTGGGTGCTTAATGCTTTCTTGACCGGGTTTCGTGGTGTTTCTTTGTTTTGTGGCTGCCTGTGGGAGGACGAACCTCAGATTGTGTTACGTAGAAACAGAGAAAACCTACAGCACAATACAGGCCCTTCGGCCCACAATGCTGTACCAAACATTTACTTACTTTAGAAATTACCTGGGGTTACCCATAGCCCTCTATTTTTCGAAGATCCATGTACCTATCCAGGAGTCCCTTAAAAGACCCTATTGTATCTGCCTCCACCACCATTGCTGGCAGCCCATTCCACACACTCACCACTCTCTGAGTAAAAAGAAAACTTACCCCTGACATCTCCTCTGTACCTACTTCCAAGCACCTTAAAACTGTGCTCTCTCGTGCTAACCATTTCAGCCCTGGGGGAAAGCCTCTGACTATCCACACAATCAATGCCTCTCATCATCTTATACACCTCTATCAGGTCACCTCTCATCCTCAGTCACTCCAAGGAGAAAAGGCCGAGTTCACTCAACCTATTCTCATAAGGCATGCTCCCCAATCCAGGCAACATCCTTGTAAATCTCCTCTGCACCCTTTCTATAGTTTCCACATTCTTCCTGTAGTGAGGCGACCAGAACTGAGCACAGTACTCCAAGTGGGGTCTGACCAGGGTCCTATATAGCTGCAGCTCTTAAACTCAATCCCACGATTGATGAAGGCCATTGCAACGTATGTCTTCTTAACCACAGAGTCAACCTACACAGCAGCTTTGTGTGTCCTATGGACTCGGACCCCAAGATCCCTCTGATCCTCCACACTGCCAACCAAGTGTCTTACCATTAATACTATATTCTATCATCATATTTGACCTACCAAAATGAACCACCTCACACTTAGGCCAGGCAGCATCTATAGGAAGAGGTACAGTCAACGTTTTGGGCTGAGACCCTTCGTCAGGACTAACTGAAAGAAGAGATAGTAAGAGATTTGAAAGTGGGAGGGAGAGGGGGAGGGGGAGATCCAAAATGATAGGAGAAGACAGGAGGGGGAGGGATGGAGCCAAGAGCTGGAAAGTTGATTGGCAAAAGGGATACGAGGCTGGAGAAGGGAGAGGATCATGGGACGGGAGGCCGAGGGAGAAAGAAAAGGGGAGGGGGGAAGCCCAGAGGATGGGAAATGAGTATAGTGAGAGCGACAGAGGGAGAAAAAGGAGAGAGAAAATAAATAAATAATGGACGGGGTACAAAGGGGAGGTGGGGCATTAATGGAAGTTAGAGAAGTCAATGTTCATGCCATCAGGTTGGAGGCTACCCAGACAAAATATAAGGCGTTGTTCCTCCAACCTGAGTGTGGCTTCATCTTTACAGTGGAGGAGGCCGTGGATAGACATGTCAGAATGGGAATGGGATGTGGAATTAAAATGTGTGGCCACTGGGAAATCCTGCTTTCTCTGGCGGACAGAGAGTAGATGTTCAGCAAAGCGGTCTCCCAGTCTGCGTCGGGTCTCGCCAATATATAAAAGGCCACATCGGGAGCACTGGACGCAGTATATCACCCCAGCCAACTCATAGGTGAAGTGTTGCCTCACCTGGAAGGACTGTCTGGGGTCCTGAATGGTGGTAAGGGAGGAAGTGTAAGGGCATGTGTAGCACTTGTTCCGCTTACAAGGATAAGTGCCAGGAGGGAGATCAGTGGGGAGGGATGGGGGGGAAAGAATGGACAAGGGAGGCGTAGGGATTGATCCCTGCGGAAAGCAGAGGGGGTGGGGGAGGGAAAGATGTGCTTAGTGGTGGGATCCCGTTGGAGGTGGCGGAAGTTATGGAGAATAATATGTTGGACCCAGAGGCTGGTGGGGTGGTAGGTGAGGACCAGGGAAACCCTATTCCTAGTGGGGTGGGGGGAGGATGGGGTGAGAGCAGATGTACGTGAAGTGGGGTAGGTGCGTTTGAGAGCTGAGTTGATGGTGGAGGAAGGGAATCCCCTTTCTTTAAAAAAGGAGGACATCTCCTTCTGGAATGAAAAGTTCATCCTGAGAGCAGATGCGGAGGAGATGGAGGAATTGCGAGAAGGGGATGGCAATTTTGCAAGAGACAGGGTGGGAAGAGAAATAATCTAGATAGCTGTGAGAGTCTGTAGGCTTATAGTAGACATCAGTAAATAAGCTGTGTCCAGATAGAGACAGAAAAATCTCGAAAGGGGAGGGAGGTGTCGGAAATGGACCAGGTAAACTTGAGGGCAGGGTGAAAGTTGGAGGCAAAGTTAATAAAGTCAATGAGCTCAGCATGTGTGCAGGAAGCAGCGCCAATGCAGTCGTCGATGTAGCGAAGGAAAAGTGGGGGACAGATACCAGAATAGGTTTGGAACATAGATTGTTCCACAAAGCCAACAAAAAGGCAGGCATAGCTAGGACCCATACGGGTGCCCATAGCTACACCTTTAGTTTGGAGGAAGTGGGAGGAGCCAAAGGAGAAATTATTAAGAGTAAGGACTAATTCCGCTAGACAGAGCTGAGTGGTGGTAGAGGGGAACTGGTTAGGTCTGGAATCCAAAAAGAAGCTGAGACCTTCCTGGTGGGGGATGGAGGTATATAGGGACTGGAAATCCATGGTGAAAATAAAGCGGTGGGGGCCAGGGAACTTAAAATCATTGAAAAAATTCAGAGCCTGACTATTCCAAATCATATTATGCCTCTCCAAATGTTCACAAATCCTGCTTCTCAGGATCTTTTCCATCAACTTACCAACCACTGACGTAAGACTTACTGTTCTATAATTTCCTGGATTATCTCTACTCCCTTTCTTGAATAAGGGAACAACATCTGCCACCCTCCAATTCTCTGGAACCTCTCCTGTCCCCATTGATGATGCAAAGATCATCTCCAGTGGCTCAGCAATCTTCTCCCTCGTCTCCTACAGTAGCCTGGGGTACATATCATCCGGTCCCGGTGACTTATCCAACTTGATGCTTTCCAAAAGCTCCAGTACATCCTTTTTCTTAATGTCTATATGCTCAATCTTTTCAAAGCACTGTAAGTCATCCCTACAATCGCCAAGATCCTTTTGCATAGTGAATGCCGAAGCGAAGTATTCATTAAGTATCTCTGCTATCTCCGCTGGTTCCATACACACTTTTCCACTTTCACAGTTGATTGGTCCTATTCTCTCACATCTTATCCTCTAGCTCTTCTCATTTCTATATACATACATTAAAGTACATTTGTTATCAATCATTGAAATATAGCCACAGGTGTGATTTCTTCATAATTCCATTAATATGTTGGCCATTAATTCTTTGCATCAATATTTTAGATACAATAATCAGAGATGTTTGAGTTGAGTCACACAAAGGATTAATAAGTAATGTTTAGAAATAACAAGACCAGTAGCAGCACAGACAGGGAACAGATTTCAAGAAGAAAGTGAGAGTAGCGATAACTCGCTGTGTTTCAGACTGGAGGATGGTGGGCACTGGTTAACTGGGGCTCATAGAAACATAGAAAATAGGTGCAGGAGTTGGCCATTCGGCCCTTCAAGCCTGCACCACCATTCAGTATGATCATGGCTGATCATCCAACTGAGAACCCTGTACCAGCCTTCCCTCCATACCCCCTGATCCCCGTAGCCACAAGGGACATATCTAACTCCGTCTTAAATATAGCCAATGAACTGGCCTCAACTGTTTCCTGTGGCAGAGAACTCCACAGATTCACCACTCTCTGTGTGAAGAAGTTTTTCCTCATCTTGGTCCTAAAAGGCTTCCCCTTTATCCTCAAACTGTGACCCCTCGTTCTGGACTTCCCCAACATTGGGAACAATCTTCCTACATCTAGCCTGCTGGGACTACTGCATTGTTGGGTGGAGGTTAATGACTCGGAGTGGGGTCTGCGTGAGAGCATCCCCAAAGTTTGGGAAGATAATAAGCAGTGAGAAAACAATACAGGAACCTTCCTCCTCACCTGTTCTCACCTATCGCCTTCCAGCTTGTAAGCCTTCCCCTCCTCCCACCTTCTTATTCTGTTTTCTACACCCTGACGAAGAAATTCCAGCCCTGACCAAGAGTCTCAGGTCGAAACATCCAATGGTTATTCATTTCCATAGATGCTGCCTGACCTGCTGAGTTCCTCCAGCATTTTATATCTGTTGTTCTAGATTTCCAACATCTGCAGAATCTCGTGTGGACATAAGACCCCACGACACAGAGCAGAATTAGCCAATAGACCCATCAATTCTGCTTCGCTGTTCCACCATGGCTAATTTATGATCCCTCTCATCCCCATTCTCCTGCCTTCACCCTGTGACCTTTGACACCCTGACTAATAAAGAAGCTATCAACCCCTGCTTTGAATATACTCAATGATGTGACCTCCACACCATCTGTGGTGTTGAATTCAACAGATTCAGCACCCTCTGGCTAAGCACATGTTCGGTGTATTTCAGAGAAGTACAAGATACAGACTTCGCCATAAAGGAACAATGAAAATGATTAAATGGCAGCTTAAAGCGCATGGGGAACAGCTGAAGCTGAAAGTGCCACTGTGCTCTGGAAGAGGAATTAGCGAAGAGTGTCAGGCAAAACAGGAGAGCTATGTTGAACTTGGACAAAGCACTATTTATGCCAAGCCGCACACATCAAGCACTGCATTCCATTCCACTGACCAAGCCTTAACCTCAGGTCCCACACCACCAGGTTCAGGAACAGTTATTACCTACTCCCATCAGGCTCCTGATCCAGTGTGGATAATTCCACTCACCTCAACACGGACTGACCGCACAACCAATAGACTCACAATAGATTCAAGGGCTCTTCAACTCCTGTTCTCAGTGTTATTTCTTAGATTTTATTTGCACTAATTGTCTTCTTTTGCACATTAGTTGTTTGTCAGTCCTTGTTTATGGACACTTTTCTTAAATTCCATTGCACTGAAAATCAGTATGGGGTGGTACAGTAGTGTAGTGGTTGGCACAACACTTTACAGTACCAGTGACCTGGGTTCAATTCCCGTCGCTGCCTGTAAGGTGTTGGTACATTCTCCCCGTGACCGCGTGGGTTTCCTCTGGGTGTCTTGGTTTCTCCCCACATTCCAAAGACGTACCATTTAATTGGCCATTGTAAACTGTTGTGTGATTAGGCCGGGATTAAGTCGGGGGTTTGCTTGCTGGTATAGTTCAAAGGGCCGGCAGGTCCTGCTCCACACTGTAGCTCGATAAATAAATAAAATGCACCCACCTTTCTTAAATATTCTGTGCTATTCCCATTTTTATCGTAATCTGGGGTATATTCTTTTTCTCAGCACTCTGACAAATGTTCGTGGTGGGCTTTGTCCTTTCTTGTGGTTTATTGTTTCCTGTTGTGTCAGGAGGCATGGCAGCATGGCGGTTACCATAATTGACATACAGCACCACTGGATCACATGGGATCAATTCCCGCCACCGTCTGTGAGGAGTTGTATGTTCTCCGCGTGTGACCGCGTGCCCCTCCCACGTTCCAAACACGGACTGCTGGAACTAGGGTAGGGTTAACAAGTTGTGGGCTTGCTATGTTGGCACTGGAAATGTGGCGACAGCACAATCTTCATTGATTTGATTCAATACGACCAAGATGTTTCACTGTACGTTTTGATGTTTGGACGTACATATGACAAATAAAGATAATCTCTAATCTTGTTCTTTAAATGAGAAGTTTTATTTTGTTTTCAGATACAGCACAGTAACAGGCCCTTTTGGCTTAACGAGCCCATGTCACCCTATTACACCCATGTGAACAATTAGCCTACTAACCCAAGCGACTACGGGCTGTGGGAAAGAAACCAGCAAGACCAGAGGGAACCCATGCAGTCACAGGGAGAATGTACAAACTCCTTACAGACGGCAGTGGATGTGAACCCAACCACTGGTGCAGTAATGGACTGGGCTATATCCAATACTTTTTGTAGGATTTCCTGTTTATTCACATTGGTGTTTCCATACTAGGATGTGATGCAACCAATTTATAGATCCTCCACTACACATCTGTAGAAGTTGACATGCCAGATCTTTACAAACTTGTAAGAAAGTAGGGGTGCCGCCAACTGCAGACTTGGCCCAGATGTATTAGAAGCAACACTTAGTTGGTTGGTTCCAGTGAAAGGGAGAAGTATGCGTGGCATCATACCCAATGCATGAAGTTAATTGTGGGACCCAACCCAAGTCACTTCCTCACTCTCAGAGTTGGCTGAACCCTCCCAGAATTTACACATCATTAAGCTGGCTCTATCACAGGTTCACTGCGCTAATTCAACAGACTTCAGGTCTTTAGCCCATATCTAACATTCAACCTGACATTATTGCCTTCCACTTACTTATCTCAAAAGCTTTATCTGGATGTGCTGTACAAACAACTGTACACCCATCATAGAGTCACAGAGTGAGAGTTCACTACAGTACAGAAAACAGGCCCTTCGGCCTATCTAGTCCCTGCCGAACTACATATTATACTGCCTAGAGCCATTGACCTGCACCTAGACCACAGCCCTCCATTCCCCTCCATCCAAACCCCTCTGAAATGTTGCAATGGAACCTACAAACAGCCAGTGATGTCCCAGGAAGGAGAATTTCATTTGCATGATTTATTCCCAAAATACCAGTCAAAGTAAAATTTATTATCAAGGTTTGTATATGTTACCATTTACTAACTTGAGATTCATTTTCTTGCAGGCATTTACAAGGAAATACGATAGAAGTTATGAAAATCTATTCTTAATGACTGATGAATAACCAATATGCAAAAGAAAGCAAACTATGCCAATAAACAAAAAAACTCTGAGAACATGAGTTTTAGAAACCTTTGAAAGTGGGTTTATAGGTTGTGCTGTGTTGAGTGAAGTTATCCACGCTGGTTCAGGAACCTGATGGTTGAGGGGTAATAACTGTTCCTGAACCTGGTGGTGTGGGTCCTGAGGCTCCTGTACCTCCTTACTAATGGCAGTGGTAAGAAGAGCAAATGGCCTGGATGGTGGGGGTCCCAGTGATGGATGCTGCTTTCTTGTGGCCGTGCTCCATGTCAATGGTGGAGATCACCAAGTGTGACACCAGTCTGACTCATATGTGTAGCCAGAGGACAGCCCCCTCCCAGGCCGAAATAAGCTAGTTAGACCAGTGGAAGGCGATGGGGTTACAGTGGCTTTGGCAGCGAGAGACATGAGCTGACCGAGAGGCAGAGAGCCGTCATGAACTGTTGCCTTTCTGACTGGGCTGGAGGGGTGGGGGAGGGGGGTAAAGAGTGGTGTTCCCTACCAGTTTCTCACAGGACCTCTTTAATGCACCTTAATAATCGTACCCAGCTACACTGGCAACGTTCAAAATCTGCAGATGATCAGAATTCAGAAGTTTCACAATGAGCATTCTACCAATATGAAAGCTTTAGAGAGGGTGCAGAGGAGATTTACCAGGATCCTGCCTGGATTAGAAAGTACATTTTATGAGGATAGGTTGAGCGAGCTAGGGGTTTCTCTCTTTGGAGTGATGGAGAATGAGAGGTGACTTGATAGAGGTGTAACACACACACAAGTCTGGAGGAACTCAGCGTCTATGTAAATGATAAACAGTTAACATTTCGGGCCGAGAGCCTCTTTCAAGATTGGGAAGGGAGGGGAAAGATGCCAGAATAAGAAGGTGGGGAGGGGAGGAAAAGGAGGACAAGCTGGATGCTGATAGGTGAAGCCAGGTGGGTGGGAAAGGTCAGGGGTTGGAGAAGAAAGGATCTGATAGGGGAGGAGAGTGAACCATAGGAGGAAAGGGAAAGGTGGAAGAGCACCACTAGACATGAGAATACTACAGCACAGTACAGGCCCTTCGGCCCTCCATGTTGTGCCGACCCATATATTCCTAAAAAAAAAGTACTAAACCCACTCTACCCCGTAACCCTCTATTTTTCTTTCATCCATGTGCCTGTCCAAGAGGTTCTTAAATACCCCTAATGTTTTAGCCTCCACCACCATCCCTGGCAAGTCATTCCAGGCACCCACAACCCTCTGTGTAAAAAAAAACTTACCCCTGATGTCTCCCCTAAACTTCCCTCCCTTAACTTTGTACATATGCCCTCTGGTGTTTGCTATTCGTGCCCTGGGAAACAGGTACTGGCTATCCACCCTATCTATGCCTCTCATAATCTTGTAGACCTCTATCAAGTTCCCTCTCATCTTTCTACACTCCAAAGAGAAAAGTCCCAGCTCTGCTAACTTTGCCTCGTAAGACTTGTTTTCTAATCCAGGCAACATTCTGGTAAATCTCCTCTGCACCCTCTCCATAGCTTCCACATCCTTCCTATAATGAGGTGACCAGAACTGAACACAATACTGGAAGTGTGGTCTCACCAGAGATTTGCAGAGTTGCAACATGACCTCTCTATTCTTGAACTCAATCCCCCTATTAATGAAGCCTAGCATCCCATAGGCCTTCTTAACTATCCTAGCTACCTGTGCAGAGACCTTGAGGGATATATGGATTTGAACCCCAGGGTCCCTCAGTTCATCCACACTCTTAAGTAACTGACCATTAACCCTGTACTCAGTCTTCTGGTTTGTCCTTCCAAAATGCATCACCTCACACTTATCTGGATTGAACTCCATCTGCCACTTTTCTGCCCAACTCTGCATCCTGCCTATATCCTCTTGTAACCTTCGACAACCTACAGCTCCATCCATAACTCCTCCAATCTTTGTGTCATCCGCAAACTTACTGACCCATCCTTCCGCCTCTTCATCCAGGTCATTTATAAAAATCACAAAGAGCAGGAGTCCCAGGACAGATCCTTGCAGCAATCCACTAGTCACCGACCTCCAGGCAGAAAACTTTCTTTCCACTACTAACCTCTGCTTTCTTCCTGTAAGTCATTTTTTTAATCCAAACAGCCAAGGTTCCACTGATCCCATGCCTCATGACTTTCTGCATGAGTCTCTCATGAGGGACCTTGTCAAATGCCTTGCTAAAATCCATGTAGACCACATCTACCACCCTACCCTCATCAATTTCTTTTGTTACCTCTTCAAAAAACTCAATTAGGTTTGTGAGGCACAACCTTCCCTTCACAAAGCCATTTTGACTATCCTTGAGTAGACTGTACTTCTCCAAATGCTCGTAGATCCTATCCTTAAGAATCCTTTCCAATAGTTTGCAGACCACCGCCATAAGACTCACCGGTCTATAGTTCCCAGGATCCTCCCTATTACCTTTTTTAAACCAGGGAACTACATTTGCCATTCTCCAATCCTCCGGCGCCTCCCCTGTAGCCAAAGAGGATTCAAAGATCATAGCTACTGCTCCAGCGATCTCTTCTCTCACTTCCCACAGCAACCTGGGGTATCTCACATCCAGCCCTGGGGACTTATCAATCTTGATGTTCTTAAGAAGATCCAACACTTCTTCTTCCTTAATCTCCAATTGTCCAGCACAAAGGCCTGTTCTATTTCAACCTCGCCCTGATCAAGGTCTTTTCACTTGTGAATACTGAAGCAAAGTATTCATTTAGGACCTCCCCAACCTCCTCCGCCTCCAGGTACATGATGCCTTCTTTATCCTTTAGCAGCTCCACCTTCATTCTTGTCATCCTTCTGTTCTTCACATACGCATAGAACGCCTTGGGGTTCTCCTTAATCCTACATGCCAAGGCCTTCTCATGCCCCCTTCGAGCTCTCCTAAATCCTTTCTTAAGCTCCTTCCTGGCTACCCTACATTTCTCATGAGCCCCTCCTGCTTCCTGCTTCTTATATCTAACATATGCTTCCTTCTTCCCCTTGACGAGTTGCCTCACGTGTTTCGTCAGCCACGGTTCCCTTTTTCTACCATTTTTTTCCTTGTCTCAGTGGGACAAACCTATCCTGAACCCAGCACAAGTGGTCCCTGAACTTCCTCCACATTACTTCTGTGCTTTCACCCTTGAACATCTGTTTCCAATTTACTCTCGCTAATTCCTGCCTCATCCCTTCACAGTTAGCCCTTCCCCAGTTAAGCACTTTCCCATTTTGTCTGTTTTATCCCTTTCCATAGCTATGCTGAAGCTAAGGGAGTTGTGGTCACTCTCACCAAAATGCTCCCCCACCAAGAGGTCTGCCACCTGACCAGGTTCATTACCCAGAACTAGATCCAGTATGGCCTCTCCTCTCGTCGGTCAGTCCACACACTGTGTCAGGAATCCTTCTTGAACACACCTGACAAATTCAGCCCCATCTATCCCCCTTGCAGTCAGGAGGTGCCAGTCAATATGAGGGAAGTTGAAATCACCCATAACTACAACCCTGTATTTCCAGCACCATTTTAAAATCTGCCTGATTATCTGCTCCTCGGTGTTCTGAGTGCTATTTGGGGGCCTATAGACTACTCGCAGCACAGTGATTGATCCCTTCCTATTTCTGACTTCCACCCACACTGACTCAGTGGATACTCCCTCTGTAGCGTCCTCCTTTTCTATAGCCGTGATATTATCCCTGATCAGTAATGCTATCCCCCTCTTTTCTACCTCCCATCCTATTCCTTTTAAAACACAGAAACCCCGGTACCTGCATCAGCCAATCCTGCCCTTTCTCCAGCCAAGTTTCAGTAATGGCCACAACATCGTAGTTCCACGTACTGATCCATGCTCTAAATTCATCCCCTTTATTCCTAATACTCATAGCGTTGAAATAGACACATTTCAACCCCTCTAACTGGCTACATTTATGTTTTGTCCCCTGCCTGTCCTTCCTCACCAACTCAGAACACATAGCATCATGTCCTTGTCTTTCTACCCTAATCTCTGCACTCACATTCTGATTCCCACCCCCCTGCCAAACTAGTTTAAACCCTCCCCAACAGCTCTAGCAAACCTGCCCTCCAGGATATTGGTCCCTTTCCAGTTCAGGTGCAGCCCGTCCTTTTTGTACAGGTCAGACCTTCCCCAGAAGAGATCCCAATGATCCTGAAATCTGAACCCCCGTCCCCTGCACTAACTCTTCAGCTACGCATTCATCTGACATAACTTCCTGTTCCTACCCTCTCTGTCTCGTGGCACAGGCAGCAATCCCGAGATTACCACCCTTGAGGTCCTGCTTTTTAACTTCTTTCCTAACTCCCTATATTCCTTCTTCAGGACCTCATCCCTACTCCTATCTATGTCATTGGACCCCACATGGACCACGACATCTGGCTGCTCACCCTCTCCTGAGAATACCGAGAACTCGATCCGAGATATCATGGACCCTGGCACCAGGGAGGCAACAGACCATCCGGGATTCTCGATCTCTTCCACAGAACCTCTTATCTGTCCCCCTAACTATCGAATCCCCTATCACTACTGCTCTCCTCTTTTCCCTCCTTCCCTTCTGAGCTGAGGGTCCAGTCTCGGTGCCAGAGACGCAACCACTGCAACTTGTCCCTGGTAGGTCGCCCCCACCAACAGTATCCAAAACAGTATACTTATTGTTGATGGGAATGGCCACAGGGGTGCTCTGCTCTTTCTGTCTATTCCCCTTCCCTCTCCTGACAGTCACCCAGTTATAAGGGGAAGGTGATTATTGCAGATGAGGAGAGGAGGAAAGAGGTCAGTGGAGAATAGAAGAAGAAGGAAGGGGGAGTTAAAAAAAAAAACTGGAAGGAGAAATCGATAGGTTGGAGACTACCTAGAAGGTATATGAGGTGTTGCTCCTCCAATCTGAGAGTTGCCTCATCATGGCAAAAGGGGAGTCCGTGGACCGACACGTAAAATGGGAATGAGGATTGGAATTAAAATAGTTGGCCACTGGGAAATTCTTCATATCCAGCCCTTTACCTTTCCTACCCACCTGGCTTCCTTTATCACCTTCCAGCTTGTCCACCTTCCACTGCCCCTTCCACTTATTCTGATGCCTTCCTCCTTCCCTCTCAGTCCTGATGTAGGGTCTCGGCTTGGAACGCTGTTTATTCCTCTCCTTAGATGCTGCCTAACCTTGTGCGCATTGCTCTGTATTTCCAGCTTCTACAGAATCTCTTTGATCGAAGTGAACAAGCTGCTAAGAGGCATAGATGGAGTGGATAGCAGAAACTGTTTCCCAGGGCAGATATGAGGAGGCATAATATTAAAGTGGTTGGAGGAAAGTCTAGGGAGAATGTCACAGCTAAGTTTTATTTTAAAACACCGAGAATGGTTGGTGGGTGGAACATGCTGGTGGGAGTGATGGTAGAGGGATAGATAGATTAGGGACATTTCAGAGATTCTTGAATAGCCACTTGAAGATAGAAAAATTGAGGGCTATATAGAGGGAGTGGTTAGATAGTTCTTAGAATAGGTTAAACGTTCGGCACAACATCACGGGCTGAAGGGCCTGTACTGTGCTGTAATGTTCTGTGTTCAACAGCGCCACAGCCCTGAAGCACAGCTGGATATGAAATAGAGAACACAAGGTGCACACTATTGAATACTGTGGAGTGTAAAGCCATTGTAGGAAATACATGGTAAATTGGGACACATCAGGACCAGCACATTTTGGCCCAATTAAGCATCTGCCCTAATTAGCTGGTTTTATGGAAATAGTATAAAAAGATAAATGACCACAACTGTGTAACAAATTATGCATTCAAGTGAAGTACAGAAAATATTAGAACACTACCAATACTGATACAGTACAGTATTTGTCCTTAATAGTTACCAACGTAGGACTTCATCTAGTGTACGCTACCGCGTAGGGTAATCTTTTTGGCTAGTGTCAGATCTTGGCAAAAGTTTGAAATATTTTGAAGTTAAAATAAAAAAAACAAAATGATCAAAAATCACTGCTTTTTCAATTGGCATCTGCCAGCCCAAATGGATAACACGACACAAGCACAAGCCACTGCCACTATTTAAAAACTGTTCACTTTAAACACCGTGTAGTGTCTAACAACCACACAAGTACATGCAATTGACGCTCGGCCTGAAACGTCGACTGCGCCTCTTCCTAGAGATGCTGCTTGGCCTGCTGCGTTCACCAGCAACTTTGATGTGTGTTGCTTGAATTTCCAGCATCTGCAGAATTCCTGTTGTCTAGTTAGAAACTGTTTGGCAGCAGTCTCCCACCCTAATTTAGCAGCACCAAATAAACAAAGTGAATCCCAACTATTTTCTTGATTAGTTTTTGTTCTTTAAGAGCTGTCCAAAAGAGTTGGCTCAATTAACCAGAATTGGTTACCTAATTAACCAGAATCCACTGCATTTACAAGAGGTGAAGGGCAGGTTGAGAATGCTGTGAAAAAAGCTTCTATTGGAATGCTCTTATAATTTAAAAGAGAATATTAGAGTCACACAGCAGGGAAACACGCTCTTCAGCCCATCAAGTTCATCCTGACCATCAACCACCAATTGGGCACTTATCCTATATTAATCCCAATTTTATTCTCCACCATCCATATTTCCATCCATTGCCCCCAAGTTTCTACCACTCACCCACACACAGCTTAACCTCACCTCTTGGAGACGTGGCAAGAAACAACAGCAGCCAGAGAAACCATGGGTTTCCAAAGGGGGATGATGCGAACTCCACATAGACAGCAACCAAAGTCAGGAACCAAGTCTTTGAGACAGCAGCTCTACCTGCTTTATCTCTGTGCGGCTCAAATCCCTGATCCACCCGTTGGTCTTCACTTGCCCCATCACCGAAATGCTCACACAACCTTCAGATTGACTTTCAAGGACTCTTCATCTCGCGTTCTCGATATTTATAGTTTACTTATTTATTATTACTTTCATTTTGTATTTGCACAGCTTTCTGTCTTTTTCACACTGGTTGAATGCCCATGTTGGTGTGGTCTTTTATTGATTCTATTATAGTTTATATTCTATCATGAATTTATTGAGTATGCCCACAAGGAAATGAATCCCAGGGTTGTGTAGTGAAATCTATGCACTTTGATAATAAATTTACTTTGAACTTTTCTGTTCTCGATGGTGTACAGTTTACCCTGCCTTCCCTGCTGAGATTATGAAATGTATTTCTATGTTCCTGTGATAAGTAGGATTTCTGAAGTTCAAGTTTAATTGTCATTCAACCATACATGAATAGAGCCAAAAGAAACAGCGTTCCCCTGGGCCAAGGTGAAGAACAATAGTTACACGTAGCACAAGGTACGTATAGCACATATAAGATGGCGGTAAACATACAGTCACAAAAATATATATAGCCCAAGTCCGAGTGCCATGTCCTGTAAATTGATGGTGCACGGGATGTTGTTGGCAGGAACAAGCCCACAAGCATTCCAGTCATCACGTGCCATTTCAGCCTCAGATGAGCACAATCGAGCTTGCCTTCCATGGAGCGAACACTGGAGAGTAGTACAGAGGTGAGGTGCAGGACCCATCCTGGCATGGACGCCCACCATGCCGCACCACCTCCGGCACATCCTGCCCTGGGTGGCTGCATCAGGCAACCCTGAGGCATGAGGGCCTGGTCCACACAACAACCAAGGCTACACTACTCTCCGGCTGGTGGTGTCACCAATGCAGTAGTGAATTGGACTAGCAGTATTCTGAAGACAGAAGTCACAAGCTACCAGGATGTTGATCCTGGATGTTCTCATGTCGCAAGGAGACCATGTAAACTCCAACAAAGGTTAGGTTTGAACCTAGGATTCTGGTGCTCTGAGTCACCCCTCTATGCTGCCCACCACAATAATTATAGGAAGAAAATTAAACCAAGTTAGTTAATGCTGACCAGACATCAGTAATCAAAGAGATTCGTTTTATTTGTCACATTGAAACACAGTGAATCGCATCAAATCAGATCAGTGAGGATGTGTGATTCGGGCAGCCTGCAAGTATTGCCGTGCCTCCAGTACTACCAGAGCACGCCGACAACTTACTAACCCCAACTTTGGACTGTGGGAGGAAACTGGAGCACCCGGAGGAAACCCACACCGTCACGATGAGAATGTACAAACTCCTTACTCAAAGCTCAAAGTAAATTCATTTTCAATGTCACCATACACAACCTGAGATTCATTTTCTTGTGGGTATTCACAGTACCTACAAAGAAATACAATAGATTCAGTGAACAACTACACATGACAGAGACAGGCAAACAAGTAATGTTCAAAAAACAACAAACTATGCAAATACAAAAAATAATAATAATTAATAAAATAACAAATACATGTGGAGAACATGAGTGGTAGAGTCTTTAAAAGTGAGTCCATAGATTGTGGCATCAGTTCAGTGTTGGGAGAGTGAAATTATCCCCTCTGTGGACAGCGGCAGAAATTGAATCTCAATCGTACAGTGTTATGCTTGCAGGGTAATGGAATGAGTGACAGATGACGCGCATTGCTAATCATAGAAACTGTTCTACATAATTCACAAATACCATCCCTGAAGTTGTTGTGTTCACTTTAAGAGATGGCGTCTGACATAATGTCATCAGCATAAGGTGACAGATATTGGATTGTCGGTAATGGAAGTAAAGGACTGGCTTTTGTTAAGCACAGCAAACAACTCTCATATGTTTTATATACAAAATCCTACATTAAGATATAGGAGCAGAATTAGGCCATTCGGCCCATCGAGTCTGCTCTGACATGCCTTCACCCCATACCCTTCGATACCCTGGCTAATCAAGAACTTTTTTTAAAATTAATCTTTTATTGATTGATTTAGAAGGAACATAAATACAAACAAAAGGAGAATTATCTCATATATATCAATAACAATACAAAGATTGAAATAGACTATCAAAATCAAACATAGTGTTAAGCTAGTATGTAATATATAATAAAAAAGAAAACAGTTAATTCTCCTCTTATCAGTTCATGAAGAGGAAAGAAAAGACTTTGAATTCTAAATGAAGGGGGAAAAAAACTCACTACACAATACAAAAAAAGGGACTGGGCAGTCCATTCTGGGGATACGACCAAAAAAAAAGAAAAACTTTCTGATCAAATCTAAAAAAGAAAAAATTGGAAGAGTAATAAATCAAATCATATGAAAATATTGAATAAAAGGTCGCTAGATTTGCTCAAATTTAAAGCCAATAAAAGACAGTAGGTGGATTAGAATCCTTCCACTTCAGTAAAATGGCTCTCCTAGCCAATAAAGTTGAAAAGGCTATCATACGTTGAGCAGAAACAGGAATAGTTCCTGATTTCGATGGGGTAATCCCAAATATTGCTGTAAGTAAATTAGGTTGTAGGTCCAGATCCAAGATGTTCGATAATGTTTTAAAAATCTCTCCAAAAATTGTCTAGCTTTATACAAGACCAAAACATATGAGTTAAAGTTGCCACCACAATATTACATCTGTCACAAATAGATTGATGTTGGAAAAAATACATACTAGTTTATCCTTTGACGTATGGGCCCGATGCACTACCTTGAACTGTATCAAGGAATGACGGGCACAGATAGATGAGTTATTAACCAAATGAAGAATTTTACTTCATTGATTATCTGAAAATGACCCTTGAACTTCCAATTCCCAAGCACGTTTAATTTTATTGTTAGATATCATTCGTAAATTCAATATCCGTTTATAAATTATAGCTATCAACCCTTTCTGAAGTGGTTTAAGCTGAAAAAGAGCATCTGTCATATTAGGTGGATAAGCAGAAGAGTAATTTGGCAGCAAAACACATAACAAATTCCTAATTTGTAAATATCTAAAAAAATGTACATTAGGCAAACAATATTTATCCACTAACTGAGAAAAAGACATTAAACAGTCCCCCAAAAACAAATTTGAAGAAGTTGTTATTCCCTTGGTTTTCCAAATTAAAATAGTCTTATCCAAAATTGATGGTTAAATAATTAAAATGGATATTACTAGAAAGAACAAATTTATTTAACTCAAAAGATCTACGAAACTGAAACCAAATACTTAAAGTATGTTTAATAATAGGATTAAAGTCTTGTCTACTAATCTTAGAAAACAGAAAGGGAAGAGGAGCTCCCAGTAAAGAGGCCAAAGAGAACCCCTTCATCGAGTTTTCCTCCAAATCCAACCATGAAGGACATTCATGTATGCCTGAGTAATGAATCCAAAAAGTAATATAATCGAATATTAATTGCCCAATAATACATTCTAAAATTTGGCAAAGCCATACAACCATCCTTTTTTAATTTCTGTAATAAAAATCTAGTGGGCATGTGGCCAAGTGGTTAAGACATTGGACTAGCGACCTGAAGGTCGTGAGTTCGAGCCCCAGCCAAGACGACACTGGTGCCAAGCTGTATGGGTCTTAATGCCCTTCCCTTGGACAACATTGATGTCGTGGAGAGGGGAGACTTGCAGTATGGGCAACTGCTGGCCTTCCATACAACCTCGCCCAGGCCTGCGCCCTGGAGAGTGAAGACTTTCCAGGCGCAGATCCATGGTCTCGCAAGACTAACGGATGCCTTTACCTTTACCTTAATAAATGTTTACTCAATCTAGGATTTTTATTATTCCAAATATAAGATAAGATTATAGAATCTACTCTATCAAAAGACGTTTTAGGAACAAAGGTAGGAACTGCCTGAAATGTATGCAAGAATTTCGGTAAAACTATCATGTTAATAGCATTAATTCGACCTATTAATGATAATGTCATAGATGACCATTTAGAAAGCATTTGTTAGGTGTAATCAATTAATGGGAAAAAATTATATTTATACAGGTCCTTAAAATTTTTAGTAATTTTAATACCAAGGTAAGTAATTTTTAGCAATACTAAAAAGTACTTGATGATATTGATCTGAGTAATTATTAATGGGAAATAACTCACTTTTATGTAAATTTAATTTATATTCAGAAAAACTACTGAATTCAGAAAATATAGATAGCATAGAAGGAATAGATTTCCTAGGATCTGAAACATAAACTAACAGGTCCTCTGCATACAATGAAACCTTGTGTACTTTGTCCCCTCTCTTAATACCCTGAACAGTATTGGAACGTTTAAGAGCAATAGCAAGGGGTTCTAAAGCCAAGTTAAGTAATAAAGGGCTAAGAGGACATCCCTGCTGAGTACCTCCGTATGATCTAAAATAGGGAGATTTTTGATTATTAGTTATAACCGCAGCCATAGGGGCTTGATAGATCAATTTGATCCAGGAAATAAATCACGGACCAAAATTAAATCTTTCTAAAACCTCAAATAAGCAAAACCACTCCACCCTATCAAAAGCTTTCTCTACATCAAGAGAAACAAAACATTCAGATTCTTTAGATGGAGAGGAGTGAATAACGTTTAATAACCTTTGAATGTTAAAACATGAATACCTATTTTTAATAAATCCAGTTTGATCATTGGAAATAACGCTAGGTAAGATACTCTCAAGTCTATTAGCCAAAATCTCAGAAAGGATTTTAAAATCCACATTCAGTAAAGAGATTGGTCTATAGGAAGCGCATTCAGATAAACCTTTTTCAGGAATTAGTGAGACTGATGCTTCATAAAAAGTTTTCGGGAGATTCCCAGAGGATATAGAATAAGTGAAAATTTGACATAAATAAGGTGTAAGTATTTCAGTGAAAGTCTTATAAAATTCCACTGTATATCCATCTGGTCCCGGAGCCTTACCTGGTCAGGAAGAGGATACAGCCCTTGCTATTTCCTCTTGTTAAATAGGTGCTAATCAAGAACCTATCTATCTCTGCCTTAAATGCACCCAGTGACTTGGCCTCCACAGCCACTCGTGGCAACAAATTCCACAGATTTACCATCCTCTGACTAAAGTAATTTCTCTGCATGTCAGTTCTAAATGGACATCCTTCAATCCTGAAGTCGTGCCCTCTTGTCCTAGAATCCCCTACCAGGGGAAATAACTGTGCCATATCTAATCTGTTCAGGCTTTTTAACATTCAGGATGTTTCTATGAGATTCCCCCTCATTTTCCATAACTCTAGGGAATACAGCCCCAGAGCTGCCAGACGTTCCCCATGTGGTAACCCTTTCATTCCTGAAAGGGTAATTGCTGACACTGACACTGTCGGACGATTCCAGACTTACTCAATGACATGTCGATTAACGCAGTCACCTTGAAGCTGCCGGAGTTTTTGGAACTGTGTGTTTTGCATGAGCAGAAGCCCAGTTCACGCTGAGAAATCACCAGACAATATCAAATTTTACTACTTTGTAGCATTGCTAAGTAGTTCCACTGCAGCCAGAGTGGTAAGTCTACAAGAAGACGGGACTGCATTTGATAAATATGTCACTGAAAGCTCACCCATTGCAGACTTTTGGACCGTGTGTCTGAGTGCCCCAGACAGCTGCCCTCCTTGTCTAGCCTGGATGATGCTAGGCCTGAGAACTAGTGGACCACATGCTGTCTCTCCTGGGCAACCACCATCCCTGTTTGATTTTTAAAGAAGTCTTCATACAACAAATGCCTGATCAAGTTCACATAGCCCTTACTAATACACCTGTGAAGGAGTATAGGGAGCTTGCTGTAATGGCTGATACTCGACACTCAGCCAGGCAGAGGGGCATCACTCCTCCTCCTTGCCCTGCCTCAATACGCCCTGTCAGCAGCGCCTCCGGCAGACTCAAACTGCAGCTCTGAACCGGACAATGTCAGACCATGCACACTTCGGTATAAACACCAAGTGCCAACCCCCACATGCAGCTTTGACAGTGGCAGAGCATCAGCACATCCAAGTTCTATGAACACTGTGGGTTCCAGCTGCCAGGGTTGCCTATTGTTCTTTACGGGTGACGGTTCCTGTGTGACACACACGCTCAAGTGAGGGTTCAGCTAGCAAACTGGACTGATGGGAAACAACGCCCTACATTCTGCCTCAGTGCACAATACTACTCAGGGGTCTCCGTCTTGGCTAAAGTTTCTGCATGGAGGTCGGTGACAAGTGGTGTGCCTCAGGGATCTGTTCTGGGACCCCTCCTATTCGTGGTTTTCATAAATGACCTGGATGAGGAAGTGGAGGGATGGGTTAGTAAGTTTGATGACGACACAAAGGTTGGGGGTGTTGTTGATAGTGTGGAGGGCTGTCAGAGGTTACAATGGGATATCGATAGGATGCAAAACTGGGCTGACAAGTGGCAGATGGAGTTCAACTCAGATAAGTGTGAAGTGGATCATTTGGTAGGTCAAATATGATGGCAGAATATAGTATTAATGGTAAGACTCTTGACAGTGTGGAGGATCAGAGGGATTTTGGGGTCCAACTCATAGGACACTCAAAGCAGCTGTGCAGGTTGACTCTGTGGTTAAGAAAGCATACGGTGCATTGGCCTTCTTCAATCATGGGATTGAGTTTAGGAGGGACCCTGGTCAGACCCCACTTGGAGCACTGTGCTCAGTTCTGGTCACCTCACTACAGGAAGGATGTAGAAACCATAAAAAGGGTGCAGAGGAGATTCACAAGGATGTTACCTGGATTGGGGAGCATGCCTTATGAAAACAGGTCGAGTGAACTCGGCCTTTTCTCCTTGGAGCAACGGAGGATGAGAGGTGACCTGATGGAGGTGTATAAGATGATGAGAGGTATTGACCGTATGGATAGTCAGAGGCTTTTTCCCAGGGCTGAAATGGTTGCCACAAGAGGACACAGGTTTAAGGTGCTTGGGAGTAGGTACAGAGAAGATGTCTGGGGTAAGTGTTTTACTCAGAAAGTGGTGAGTGTGTGGAATGGGCTGCCGGCAACGGTGGTGGAGGTGGATACGATAGGGTCTTTTAAGAGACTTTTAGATAGGTACATGGAGCTTAGTAAAATAGGGGGCTGTAGGTAAGCCTAGTAATTTCTAAGGTAAGGACATGTTGGGCACAACTCTGTGGGCCGAAGGGCCTGTATTGTGCTGTAGGTTTTCTATGTTTACCTCTGCTCAGCACAGATTTCCTGTGCGCCAAAGGACTGTTAGTAGATCTTAAGAACTGCCAGCTTGTGGATGCAAAAGTCTTTGGGTCGTTACCCTGTACCCCCAGTCAGATCAACACGATCACTCGGTCTGACGCATACACCAACACATGTGAATTCACTCAGCTGCTGGGTGAATTCCTGAACCTCACCAAGCCCCCATTTGCCACTACAGTCACAAAGCATGGGGTCGAGCTCCACATTTCCACAACTGGCTCACCCGTGCGCGTCAACCGAACTCAGAAACACTGGCCAGCACGAAGGCTGAATTCACCAACGTGGAAATGCTTGGCACTGTAGGCAGTTCAAATGGCCCTTGGCTTCACCCCTCCACGTGGTCCTCAAGCCCGATGACAGGTGCCGGCCATGAGGTGATTAACGAGGCTACCAGCCCCTTATTCCTGGTCTCATATATTTGAGAGGGGAGAACGTGTTGGACCTTGTTTACACAAACATTCCCGATGCGTACCGGGCGGAGCCCCGCCCTCACCTCAGCTACTCAGACCACATCTCTCTTATGCTAATCCCAGCATACAGACCGCTCGTCAGACGCTCTAGACCAGCTCAGAAGCAGGTGAAAACCTGGCCAGCAGGAGCCATCTCTGCTCTTCAAGACTGCTTTGAGCACACTGACTTGCACATGTTCAGGGAGGCTGCAACCGATGGCGACTCTACCAACTTAGAGGAGTACACGGAATCACTGACTAGCTACATCTGCAAGCACGTTGATGACATCGCTGTGTCCAAGACCATCACTACACGCGCTAACCAGAAGCCATGGATGACCACGGAGGTGCGTACACTGCTGAGGACCCGTGACTCCACCTTCAGAGCAGGCGACAAGGCAGCCCTAACAACAGCGAGGGCCAAACTGTCCCGGGCCATCAGAGAGGCAAAGAGTCCACACACCCAGCGAATCCACAATCATTTCCAGGACAGCGGCGACAGGTGGTGCATGTGGAAGGGCACTCAGGACATCACCAACTACAGGACAACATCACCTGCCTGTGCTGGTGATGCCTCCCTCCCAGATGCATTGAATAACTTCTATGCTCGTTTTGAGGCGGGAAATGACGTGGTGGCGAGGAAGACCACCTCTCCTCCAAACCACCAGGTGCTGTGTCCTACCGTGGCCGATATCAGGAGAACCCTGTGCAAGGTCAACCCACGGGAGGCTGCTGGACCAGACAATATTCCTGGCAGAGTGCTTAGAGGATGTGCAGACCAGCTAGCTGAGACTCTCACTGACATCTTCAACATCTCCCCGAGCAGCGCCGTCATTCCTACGTGCTTCAAGGCTGCCACCATCGTCCCCATGCTGAAGAAGTCTTCAGTGTCCTGCCTCAACGACTACCGTCCCATCGCACTCACATCCATCATCATGAAGTGTTTCGAGAAGCTCGTCATGAGGCACATCAAGACCCTGTTGCCCCCCTCACTGGACCTCCTGAAGTTCGCGTACCGTCCCAACCGTTCAACAGACGACGCCATTGCCATCACCCTCCACCTGGACAAAAAAGACACGTACGTTCGAATGCTGTTCATAGACTTCAGTTCAGCATTCAACACAATCATTCCTCAGAAACTGATTGGAAAGCTGAGCCTACTGGGCCTGAACACCTCTCTCTGCAACTGGATCCTAGACTTCCCGACTGGGAGACCTCAGTCGGTCCGGATTAGAAGCAGCATCTCCAACACCATCACACTGAGTACAGGGGCCCCCAGGGCTGTGTGCTCAGTCCACTGCTGTTCACTCTGCTGACCCACGACTGTGCTGCAACACACAGCTCGAACCACATCATCAAGTTCACCGATGACACGACCGTGGTGGGTCTCATCAGCAAGAACGATGAGTCAGCATACAGAGAGAAGGTGCAGCGGCTAACGAACTGGTGCAGAGCCAACAACCTGTCTCTGAATGTAAACAAAAGAGATGGTTGTTGACTTCAGGAGGATACGGAGCAACCACTCACCGCTGAACATTGACAACTCCTCCGTAGAGAAATTTCTTGGTGTTCACCTGGCAGAGAATCTCACCTGGTCCCTCAACACCAGCTCCATAGCAAAGAAAGCCCAGCAGCGTCTCTACTTTCTGCGAAGGCTGAGAAAAGTCCATCTCCCACCCCCCATCCTCACCACATTCTACAGAGGTTGTATTGAGGACATCCTGAGCAGCTGCATCACTGCCTGGCTCGGAAATTACACCATCTCGGATCGCAAGACCCTGCAGCGGATAGTGAGGTCAGCTGAGAAGATCATCGGGGTCTCTCTTCCCACCATTAGAGACATTTACACCACACACTGCATCCGTAAAGCAAACAGCATTATGAAGGACCCCAAGCACCCCTTATATGAACTCTTCTCCCTCCTGCTATCTGGCAAAAGGCACCAAAGCATTCGGGCTCTCACGACCAGGCTATGTAACAGTTTCTTCCCCCAAGCCATCAGACTCCTCAATACCCAGAGCCTGGACTCACACCAACCTACTGCCGTCTACTGTGCCTATTGTCTTGTTTATTATTTATTGTAATGCCTGCACTGTTTTGTGCGCTTTATGCAGTCCTGGGTAGGTCTGTGGTCTAGTGTAGTTTTGTGTTGTTTTACATAGTTCAGTGTAGTTTTTGTATTGTTCATGTAGCACCATGGTCCTGAAAAACGTTGTCTCGTTTTTACTGTGTACTGTACCAGCAGTTACGGTCAAAATGACAATAAAAAGTAACTTGACTTTTTAAGACTATTCAGCACATTCAGCTGGAAAGATAATTTTTTTCTAAAGTGGACCTAAGGGGCTATCATCAGGTATCTGCGTGTGGTGAGGACCATAAGACATAGGAGCAGAATTAGGCCATTTGGCCCATCAAGTCTGCTCCACCACTCAATCATGGTTGATCCTATTTTTTTCTCCTCCTCAACCCCATTTCCCGGCCTTCTCTCTGTAACCTTTGATGCCATGTCCAATCAAGAAACTATCAATCTCTGCCTTAAATACACACAACAACCTAGCGTCCACAGTGCATGTGGCAACAAACGCTGCCAGAACTACTGTTGTAACTCGTTTGGTCTAGTTGAGGGTCTGTGTTCGTTGTTTAGGCCGAAAAATGTAGCACAAGCTTTCGAGTCACTAATAGATTCTGTGTTAAAACACTTCGACATGACACACAATGATGATGAAGATGATGTTAAAAGATATAGATTGTCTTTTTGTTTACCTGGACAACATACTTGTCACCAGTGCAACCTGAAGAGTAAACAGTTGATGTTTTGGGTCAAGACCCTTCATCAAGACTTATGAAGGGTCGTGATGAAGGGTCTCAGCCCAAAGCATCGAGTGCTTACTCTTTTCCATAGATGCTGCCTGGCCTGCTGAGTTCCTCCACCATTTTGTTTTTGCTCTACGTTCTACCTTGCTCATTTTTGTCCACTATGGTGCACACCAGCACCACTTGACAATGGCCCATCCACATTTTGGAACGGGAGAAAAGGCTTTAGCTGTAGATAGGAAGTGTGAACCTGAATGTATTTCTGTAGATCACCTTGAACCAGCTCAGCAAGACCTGGATGGTTCCACTACCATACCCCCTGCATCGTGACATGCCAGCCCACCTGCATGCCAGCGTACCCCTGGGTGAGCCAGAGGTACTCCTGCTGCACCTAGAACCAAGACTCATAGGACCGGAGTTGGGTTGCTCGTAGAAGCCACGGACAGACTCACAATGCAGGTTTTGATGAATTCTGGAGGTGACTATGTAAGGAAATGGGTGACAAATGACACATATCGTTCATGATAGAAACTTCACCAACACCATCATCGCGTGAATGTGTTCACTTTAAGAGAAAGTGTCTGAGGTGATGACGTCAGTGTAAAGCGACTGCTTCTTGGTGTCGGCAATGAAAGTGAAGTGTTGCAGCTTCTGTTATGCATATAGGCATGGCAGTGTAGTGGTTAGCACAGGACTCTACTGTACCAGCAACCCTGATTCATTTCCCGTCGCCGTCTGTGAGGAGTTTGTACATTCTCCCCATGACCACAAGGGTTTCCTCCGGGTGCTCCGGTTTCCTCCCACAGTCCAAAGACCTCCCAGGTAGGAGGTTAATTGGTCATTGTAAATTGCTGTGATTAGGCTAAGGTTAATTCGGGAGTTGCCGGGGGGGGGGGGGGTGGCTCGAAGAGCCAGAAGGGCCTGTTCCAGGTAGTCTCTCAATCAGTCATTAAATTAATCAATAATGACATACATGCTTTATTCACAAAATCCTACATGCTAACCATTCCTTAGTGTCCACACTATCTATGCATCTTATCAACGTATACACTATCAAGACATTGATAAATGACTTCTTTAGCATAGAAAGGGTTAATTGTACAATTTCTCGGTGCGACCACACTTGGAGCATTATGCGCAGTTCTGGTCGCCCAGCTACAGGGACGATGTCATTAGGCTGGAAAGGGTGCAGAATGAATTCAGAAAGGATAAACCAAGACAGGAAAGGCGAGGCAGGATTCCCTTATCGGATAGGAAGCTGAGTAGTGGCCTCGGAGAAGTGTGTAAAACCATGAGGAACATAGATAAGGTAAACACCCACAGTCTTTTTCCAGAGCAGGCAAGTCTAAAGCCAGAGCGTTGAGGTTTAAGGTGAGAAGGGACAGATGTAAAAGGGACCTAAAGGGCAACTTTTTCATGCACAGTACGTAAAAAAAATCACTCCCTACTCTGTACATAGTTTTCTTCTTTCGATTGTTCTTTCTTTCCTTTCTATAAATGTATACCTCAGATAAATATGTGGAGATTTGTGACAAATATGATTATATGATATATATGTACAGTATCTGAAATACATCTTATGAAATGTTTGTTTGATGATGAAATTCAATAAAAAATAAATTACAAAAAAAAAAGAAACCATCATCTCCCTCCAGTTCCCCTCTTCTTTCCCTTTCTCCATGATCCACTCTCCTCCCGCCAGATTCCGTCTTCTTCACCCCCTTACCTCTTCCACTTATCATCACCCAGCTCCACACCACCCCCCTCACCGCTCCCCCACCCACCCACCTTCCCTCTCACCTGGTTCTCACCTATCATCTGCCAGATTGGACTTCTTCCCCCTCCCTCTACCTTCTTATTCTGGCTTCAGCTCCACTTCCTTTCCAGCCCTGGTGAAGGGTCTCAGCACAACTTGTTCACTTCCATAGATGCTGCCTGACCTGCTGAGCTCCCTGCTGCACTTTCCGTGTGTCGCTCTGAATTTCAGCATCTGCAGAATTTTGCGTTATAGAAAGCATCCTACATGGATGCATACAACAGGAATTCTGCAGATGCTGGAAATTCAAGCAACACACATAAAAGTTGCTGGTGAACGCAGCAGGCCAGGCAGCATCTCTAGGAAGAGGTGCACCAGGCAGCATCTCTAGGAAGAGGTCCTGATGAAGGGTCTCGGCCTGAAACGTCGATTGCACCTCTTCCTGGAGATGCTGCCTGGCCTGCTGCATTCACCAGCAACTTTTATGTGTACTACTTGGATGCATAATGGATTGGCATGCCAACTACTCCGCATTTGAAATAAGCAGCGACTCCGTCTACAGTTCTCGCTGCCTCAGTAAATCAGCCAGCATATTGGAAAACCCCACTCACCCTACACATTCTCTCCCCTCCCCTATCAGTGAGAAGATACAAATGCCCAAAAACACACACCACCCGGTTCAAGGACAGCTTCTGTCCCAATGTTATAAAATTACAAAGTAGTTCCCTCGTACAATAAGATGGACTCTTGACCTCACAATCTACCTCGTAATGTCCCTGCTCCTTATTCTCCGACTGCACTTCCTCTGTAGCAGAGTAACACTTTCTTCCCTGTCTGCATGCTGTTATTGTTTGGCCTGGTTCTGCCTCAGTGCACTGTGTAATGATCTAATCTCTATGAACAGTATGCAAGACAAGTTTTTTCTCTGTATCTGAGCAAACCTGACAACAATAAACCAATTCCCGTTCCACTTACAAATAAGCAAAAGACAAATGAGGAGTGGCCAGTTTGAAAGCGAACAGGCTGCCAAGCTGGTCGAGAAAGAGGAAGTGAGCTTTATTGCCCACTGCTGACTCTCAAAATGTTATTTGAACATTCCAGAGACAGGTGCAGAGGGAGTGGTCAGCTATTAGGTCACACAGAAAAATAATCAGTCTCACGCAGAGGTCTTTTTTGTAGAACAGCTGAGTGATTATTCATTCTAGGAAGACCTGGTCATTGTCACACTGCAACTTGTGGGAGCTTGCTGGGCACATATTGGTTGATATATCCCCATTCAGTTTCATAATTTAGCACATACATCAAAACATACAGTGAAAAGTGTCATCTGTGCTCAAATTCAGTCTATTGTTAGTCAACCGCACACATGTATACCCCCAAACGAAACAACGTTCCTCCAGACCAAGGTACACAACACAGTACATATAATTCACACAGATAAAGTATATTACCACAAATAAGTTAACAAATAATAAGGTGCATTTACAACACAACAGTATAAGGCTACTGGTGCTTCATATGTAATGAGACCTGGTGGTGTCAGGGAGTTCAGTAATCTCACAGCCTGGGGGACGAAGCTGTCCGAACAGTTCTTGTCTCAATGCTACAGCACCTCCGGCCTGATGACAAGCAACCAAATACATTGTTGGATGGGTGAGAGGGATCATTGACAATGTGAAGGGCCCAGCATACACAACACGACTAATGAACATCTTCAATGGGAAGAAGAGACATTCTAGTGATCCTCTCAGCAGCCCTCGCAGTCCTTTGTAAGGACTTGCAGTCAGATGCCTTGCCATTCCTGTACCAGATGACCAGATGGTGATACAGCTGGTCAGGATACTCCCTATCGTGCTCCTGTACAAACTGGTCAAGATGGCGGCAGAGAGCCTCACCGCCTCAAGAAGTGGAGATGCTGATGTGCTTTTTTGACCAAAGAGGAGGTGTTGAGGGATCAAGAGAGATCATCCATTGTTTGTACTCCCAGAAACTTGGTGCTTCTAACTCTCTCCACAGAGGAACCATATACATGCAGTGAGGCTGGTCGGCCTGCACCTTCCTAATGCCCACAATCATCTCTTTAGTCCTGCTACGGAGAAAGTTGACAACAAGTTGAGTTTACGGACAGATCAGCCACAATCTTATTGAATGGCGGGGCAGGCTTGATGGGCCGGATGGCCTACTCCTGCTCCTGCTCCGGTTTCTTATGTTATGTTTCAAACAATACACCTTAACTATGTGATTGGGTCTCACATTCTGGTTATCTTGTTCTTGTGGCCCTCTGTTGTTAGGAATCAGCCATGGGAATTGCATCACTATGCAAGCCAGGGCAGTATGAAAGGGAGAGCTAACTATTGCCCATGTATCAGGCTCCCCCTCTCCATGCAGTTTATGAATCCGAAGGAATGGCAGAGACTGAGAGTTTGGCACCAGTAGCTTCGCAGGAGTTGCCATTCAGTATTGAATGATGTAGGACCGCCTTAGGGATTCCAGCTCCGGATTTTTCCTTGGAGTTTACTCCCGAAGCCTTCCCGATGAGTGGGTGTGGCTGCGAGGCATCAGAGATCAGAACCTTCCTTCTCCTGGATCAGCTGCCGACCACAGATAGTGAGCCCCACCTGCCTGGAGTGACTAGTTTTAAAGTGTCAGTAACACGCCTTTGCCCCTGTTCCTGTCAATAGAAACAGTTCCACCAGGCTTAGTAACTAAGCCACACGTGAGGGCCAGGAGGTGGACTTGGTTGGCAGAGGCTACTTGAGACGCACTCTACTGGAAGCATTTAATAGGTAGTGGGAGCTTGTCCCCATTACCACCCCTGCTAGAACAACCTTAAGGAACCATATAACAGAACATAATATCTTATGTTATTATACAGATATATTTTCTGAATGAGAGCAGCTCCGAAAGTTCATTCACTGTTTGTGGTATTATACTAGGGTTGCAAAACATATAATTAAAAAAATACAGTTAACACCTTGGCGTAATCCACTTGGACTCGAACCAGCTCTAAGTTTGTAGCCGGTTAACAGAGTACGAAGGCCTGAAAACACATTCAGGAGCAGCTGAAATGGTATCTTGTTCTTCGTATTATCACATCAGAAGATCCACCCTCTGACCAGCACACAAGTGCCATCACAAAGAAGCCAAAACAGCACCTCTACTCTCTTCGAAGTCTGTGTAGGTTTGGCGTGTCACATCAAATGGTGACAAACTTCCATAGTGAAGACTATCCTGACTGGTTGTATCCCAGCCTGGTATGGAAACACCAATGCTCAGGAATGGGAATGTGGTGGATACAGCCCAGTCCATCACAGGAAACCTCCCCCCCCCCCCCCACTATTGAGCATACTTACAAGGAGCGGTTCAAAGTAAACTTATTATCAAAGCACATACATATCAGCACATACATCCCCGAGGTTCATTTTCTTGTGGGAAATCACAGTAAATACAAAATACAATAGAATCAATGAAAAACTGCACAAAACCACGACAAACAACTAATTAGCAAATGACAACAAACTGCAAATACGAAAAGAAAAGCAGGTCAATAATAATAAACAACAGCTAATAGTGAGAACACAAGTAACACTCACAACACGCCGGAGGAACTCACACGTTGTAGGTTGTTGAAAGTGAGTCCAAAGGATGTGAAATTAGTTCAGAGTGAAGTTATCCACATTGGTTCAGGAGCCTGATGGTTGAAGTCTAATAACTTCTGCTGAAGCTGGCAATATGGGACCTGAGGCTCTTGTACCTCCTGACCAATGGTAGCAGTGATAAGAGAACATGGTCTGGATGGTGAGGCCATTGAGCGCATTTGCGTGAAGCTCTGTAGCAAAGCAGCGTCCATTACCAAGGGTCCTTGTCGTCCAAGGCCGCCATCAGTGAGATTTAGATCCTATGCCACCAGGTTCAGGAATAGTTATTACCCTACAACCATCAGCGTGGATAACTTCACTCACCCCAACTCTGCACTGAACAACCGATAGGCTCTTTCAGAGACTCTACAAATCATATCCTCAGTATTATTTATTTTTATTATTTGTACGGTTCACCTTCTTCCGCACACAAGTTATTTGTCCGTCTTTACGTATAGCTTTTCATAAATTCTATTGTATTTCTTTATTTTCCTGTAAATGCCTGCTACAAAGTGAATCTCTGGGTAGTATATGGTAACAAATAAATTGACTTTGACTTTCTTCCTACAGCTCTCTGTTCCAGTGTCTGCCCCAGTCCTAGATCCAGTTTCAGGATGCAACACACTTGCCAGCTCTCCTCATGCGAGCAGGCGCCCCCCCAGCCCCAGCGACTGGCTCCTGCATTGTTGGTGCTGTGGCTGATTTCATGAAGGCTGGCACCAAGTCACGGATGGACCCCAGTAAACCTGTGTGACTCCTTACCATACCGGCAGATTGTAATTAGACATGTTTATTCAACAGAACTGTGTTGTGTTGACATTAATAACCCACCAATTCACCCTTTCACACCCTCAACCACCACTACTTTATCATTTCCTGTCGGAGTCACCTTGTGTACAGACACTCCTGTGCTCAGCGTCACTTTATGGACATGCAATCAATGTATATAAGCTATTTTACGCATTTATGTTTATTTATTTATTTGTTATCATTGTGTTTCCTTTCTTACTGTTTTTTTGCACTGCATCACTTCCACAGTAACAATTATTTCATTCTCCTTTACACTTGAGTACAGGAAAAGACATTAAACAGTCTGGAATCCTGAATTAAAGACCAGTGAGAAATAAACTCCGAATTCCCGATCAACAATTAAATATTATTTATATGTATCATTGTAGCAGATTTTCGCACTTTTCCATTTGAATGAAATCATAATTTACAGCCTTATGCATTATTCAGTGAGGACGATTTGCATATTCATAAGCAGACTTGCTATATCCCAACATCAAACAAGCTATTTTTAAACCCAACACACACGCAAATTGCAGGAGGAGCTCAGCAGGTCGGGCAGCATCCATGGAGAAGAATAAACAGCTGATGTTTCAGGCTGAGGCCCTTCATTAAACAAGACTGTTTAATGACATTTCCAGGGCACGAGTGTAAAGGAGAACGAAATAATTGTTACTCTGGATCCGACTTGGCACAAAAAGATAAAGAAGACGATAATAATAAACAATAACTTGTATACATTGACTGCATGACCATAAAGTGACACTGGGCTGTACATAAGGTAGCTGACAGGAAATAAAAAGTCGCGTGGAGTTAATTGATGGAGGTGTTGATCAGCCTTACTGCTTGGAGAAAGTAACTCTTTTTGAGTCTAGTGGTCCTGGCGTGGACGCGGCGTAGCCTCTTAATCGATGGGAGTGGGACAATTTTCTGTATACAGTATGTGTCCTTTATGCCGGGTAGGCTGGACACAAGTTATTTTTAAACACAAGTTCTTGAAGCCAAAATGACTACATACGGTTCATTTAAGATAATTCATTGCTATGCAGTTTAATATTTCAAAAGAAAACAAGAACACAGGACTGTCACTTTTAACGAACTAGGACCTGGGTCCTATCAGAGGAGGTGGCGAAGTTTGGGTACTTACTTTTGACCGTGGATTTCAGCCGTAAGCAAGCTTCGTTAAGCTGGTAATAGCTGGTCATCTCGACCTCGGAGATTTTCAGCGCTGTCATGTCTCCCGTGTCCGGAATCCACTCACAATTTGAAAGGTGCAGCCGGCTTCCCGAAAGTGTCTTCTTCATTTTATCATGTAAACTCGCTCCGGCGGGAACCTGGCACCCTTCCAGTCACCTTGCAGAAATCAGTTAACGCTCAGCCTCAGCCCAGGCAGCGGCTTGTGGTCCGAGCCCAGCCCCGGGAGGTTATCAGTGTGGAGGTAAGGAGCCCGGAGCCGCTGGAGTGTCACGGCAGACCCGCAGTGATCACAGGGCTGCTGTCGGCTTCTGGAAGGGAGCACATGACTGGTGTCTGGTACCGCCCGCCGAGAGCCTTCTGTGGATGTGGTTCGGCGAGATGTACCTGGTGGACACGCGAAAACAACCCCACATTCAGTTCGCCTTCCAATTCGATCTATTATCAGCTCTAATTACACGCTGAGCAGAGGTCACTGTCAAAATCCGCCCCTGGAGCGCCCACACAGGAATACACCCTCAATCGAAACTCGCGGAGTCTCGTCTCGCCTCGCCGTGTAGTGAAAGGCCGGACTAAAAATATTTAGAAAGTACTCCCAGGTGTGAGAATTGGATGTTCTCGGGATTGCAGAGCGGAGAAACAGGCCGTTCGGCCCAACTCTCCCGTTCCGACCAAGTTGATTCAACCAGTCTAATTCCACCCATCTGTATTTGGCCCTTCCCGCCCTCTAAACTTTTCTCATCCACTTTCGAACGTCTTTTAAATGTAACTGTACCTGCCCCAAACACTTCCTCTGACAGCTCATTTCATACATCCAGCACTCTCCAAGTGAAAAAGTTGCCCTCACACCCCTCTTTTCCCTCTCACCTCAAACCTTTCTTATCCCCATCCCCCGTAGTTTTGAACTCTCTTCCCCTGTGGCTGGTTACTTCATCTATGCTGTGCTAGTAATTAAAGCACGTGCTATTGCTCTGGTAAAGGGGTAGAAGGTACATGAGTGGCCGAATGGTCTCATTTCCGTGTTTTCTTTCCACTCAGGTTTTTGATTGTTCTTTGGCGAAATGGAGCAGTTTAAATGAAATAAAGTGAACTCTGGGCTCTTGGTGTGCCCAGTGCAAGGGAACACCTCTTGTGACAGCTCACTCACCTTTAACTAAAATAAAGTGAATCCTGGACTTGATATCCCTTAATAAAGCAGGGTTGAGGTAAGTAATCCCATTTATTGGTTTGCAGATAAAATGGCACAGGGTATTTTCTATTGAAAAGAATAACTTTTGGAATGGGATACACAGCCTTTGGTGAATTCCACAAAATTCTGACCAAAGGTCTTGGATCTGCAATGTTGGGGCCACACGGTAGCAATTGGTGTAATGCTATTACAGCATCACAGACCTGGGCTCATCTCCCACCGCTGTCTGTAAGGAGTTTGTTTGTTCTTCCCGTGTTCGCCCAGGTTTTAGAAACATAGAAAACCTACAGTACAATACAGGCCCTTCGGCCCACAATGCTGTGCCGAACATGAACTTCAGAAATTACCTAGGGTTACCCATAGCCCTGTAGGTGCTCCGGATTCCTGCCATATTCCAAAGACATGCCTGATTGTTCATATGGTTACTACTGGGCAGGGCAAACTCATTGGCCTGGACAGCCTGTTACCATGCTTTACCTCTAACTTAAAAACTAAATAAAACTGAAAACTAACTGTGTTTCCAACATTTTGATCGTTTTCCGAACCATCTATAGAATGTTCTGCAGATGACCCAAGAGTCACTGAAACATTTGACTGTAGGAATGAAAGCATACTATGATGTGTCAGATGTTTCCCAAACTGTGCATGCATACCTCTTCTTTCCTCTGCCGCACAAGACCATAAGACAGGAGCAGAATTAGGCCATTGGCCCAGTGAGTCTGATCCAATTCTCCATCCTGGCTGATTTATTATCCTCTCAACCCCATTCTCCTCCCTCTTCCCTGTCACCTTTGATGCCCATGCTAATCAAGAACCTATCAACCTCTGCTCTAAATATACCCAATGACTTGACCTCCACAGCTGTCTGTGGCAGTGAATTCCACAGATCCCCCAACCTCTGGCTAAAGAAATTCCTGCTTATCTCTGTTCTAAATAGACATCCTACTATTCCGAGGCTCTGCCATCTGGTCCTTGACTTACCCACGCCAGGAAACATAACTCACTTCATCCACCTTCAACGTTCGGTCCAGGACGGAGGATTCTGGCAAATTACTGTTGGCAGCCAAAGCCCTGGTAGGGTGATGGCTTAAGAAGATAACCCAGAATACCACCCAACACTGAGCCTTTGAAGCATTCTAACTACATCTAGCTTTAGGCAATCAGATAGGCAACAATTGCCAGTGACATTCACATCTCATGGATGAATAATTGAAAAGCAAAATTCATATTGACGTTTCTTCTGCAGTACTGAGGGAGTGTTGAACCAGTGTTGCAAATGGTTCAGCTGTGACACTAAACCAAGCTCTTGTCTAATATCTCAAAGCTGAATGTTTCGTGTCTACTGAGTTCAGTGGAAGTGCACTCTCCCTCATGTCAGCTCTCCTGCTATCAAAAACTAAGAAGGCAGATTTCCTGCCCATTAATACCTTGCTCAACTCTTGGACTCTGTCTCACTCCCATTAGGGAAGAGGCTACACAGAATCCATGCCAGGACCACTAATCTCAAAAACAAATACTTCCCTCAATCTGTCAGGCCGTTCAACATCTCCAGCTACTAACCCACTCCTCCGCCTCTACAGTGGTATGCAAAAGTTTGGGCACCCCTGATCAAAATTTCTGTTACTGTGAATAGCTAAGTGAGTAAAAGATGACCTGATTTCCAAAAGATATAAAGTTAAAGATAACGCATTTCTTTAGTATTTTAAGCAAGATTACTTTTTCATTTCCATATTTTACAGTTTCAAAATAACAAAAAAGGAAAAGGGCCCGTAGCAAAAGCTTGGGCACCCTGCATGGTGGTACTTAGCAACACCCCCTTTGGCAAGTATCACAGCTTGTAAACGCTTTCCGTAGCCAGCTAAGAGTCTTTCAATTCTTGTTTGGGGGAATTTTCATCCATTTTTCCTTGCAAAAGGCTTCTAGTTCTGAGATTCTAGGCCTGTCTTGCATGCACTGCTCTTCTGAGGTCTATCCACAGATTCTCAATGATGTTTAGGTCAGGGGACTGTGAGGGCCATGGCAAAACCTTCAGCTTGCGCCTCTTGAGGTAGTCCATTGTGGATTTTGAGGTGTGTTTAGGTTCATTATCCTGTTGTAGAAGCCATCTTCTTTTCATCTTCAGCTTTTTTTTTTACAGTCAGTGTGATGTTTGCTTCCAGAATTTGCTGGTATTTAATTGAATTCATTCTTCCCTCTACCAGTGAAATGTTCCCCGTGCCACTGGCTGCAACACAAGCCCAAAGCATGATCGATCCACCCCCGTGCTTAATAGTTGGAAAGGTGTTCTTTTCATGAAATTCTGCACCTTTTATTCCACAAACATACCTTTGCTCATTGTGGCCAAAAAGTTCTATTTTAACTTCATCAGTCCACAGGACTTGTTTCCAAAATGCATCAGGCTTGTTTAGATGTTCCTTTACAAACTTCTGACGCTGAATTTTGTGGTGAGGATGCAGGAAAGGTTTTCTTCTGATGACTCTTCCATGAAGGTCATATTTGTGCAGGTGTCGCTGCACAGTAGAACAGTGCACCACCACTCCAGAGTCTGCTAAATCTTGCTGAAGGTCTTTTGCAGTCAAACGGGGGTTTTGATTTGCCTTTCTAGCAATCCTACGAGCAGTTCTCTCGGAAAGTTTTCTTGGTCTTCCAGACCTCAACTTGACCTCCCCCGTTCCTGTTAACTGCCACTTCTTAATTACATTACAAACTGAGGAAACGGCTACCTGAAAACGCTTTGCTATCTTCTTGTAGCCTTCTCCTGCTTTGTGGGCATTATTTATTTTAATTTTCAGAGTGCTAGGCAGCTGCTTAGAGGAGCCCATGGCTGCTGATTGTTGGGACAAGGTTTGAGGAGTCAGGGTATTTATAAAGCTTTGAAATTTGCATCACCTGGCCTTTCCTAATGATGACTGTGAACAAGCCATAGCTCTAACAAGCTAATTAAGGTCTGAAACCTTGGTAAAAGTTATCTGAGAGCTCAGATCTCTTGGGGTGCCCAAACTTTTGCATGGTGCTCCTTTCCTTTTTTTCACTCTGAAATTGTACAAAACAAAAATTATACACTAATCTTGCTTAAAATATTGAAGAGTGTTTCATCTTTAACTTTATGACTTTTGGAGATCGGTTCATCTTCTCCTCACTGAACTATTCACAGTAACAGAAATTTTGACCAGGGGTGCCCAAACTTTTGCATGTCACTGTATATCCCACTTTATGTACATACTCTTAGTCTATGCAGATAAGCTAATGTTATATATATTGCACCCTAAATAATATTTTATTAATTTGTTTGTGGTAATATTTTGTTTGATATATTGATAGGTGGATAAATAGAGAGATAGATACTTTATTGATCCCAAAGGAAATTACAGTGTCACAGTAGCATTACAAGTGCACAGATATACAAATATTAGAAGAAAAGTAAGAAAGAATAAAAAATAAGTTACCTTAAAAATAAGATGTACATGATTTACAAGATTTCCAAGTTCACACTGATCAGATGGAAGTGCAAGAATTACCATAATAGTATACAGTACACATTCACACCGTCCAGATAAGAAGTGATGGTGGTATTGCACAGTATGGTACAGGGAGTCTGCGATAGCAGGGTCTGGTAAACAGAGTTAAACAGAACTTAAACAGGGTTCTGGTAAACAGAGGTTAATAACAGTCTGACAGGAGGGGGTCATCACTTCCCCAACTATAGGTTCGCTCATTATAGAGCCTAATGGCCGAGGGTAAGAATGACCTCATATAGTGCTCTTTGGAGGAGCACAGTTGTCTTAAGTTGCCGTGTGTGTATATGGAAATGCTGAGGTGGGAACGTTTAGCGATTTATGGGAAGCATCTGAGAGCACAATCATTGTTTCTACTGATTAACAAGCACGAGACTGGAGATGATAAAAATGAGGAATGGGGTTTGAAGATGCCAGAGGGTTACTGGAACATGGATTCCATCACCACGTGGTAAAAGGCAAAGACAAGAACAAGCCATTGCACCAGGGCAGTTCTGTTGATCAGGAAAAATGACTATTTGGAAAGGAGGAATATAGAGAAAAAGCTGAAGCAGCCACAGAATGCATGAGACCATTTTGCATTAGTTATACAACAGGTGCAATAGTACCTCTGAAAATGTACACCAACCTCTGTACGGCTTTGCCTAGATTGGTAGTAATGTGTATTTTTTAAGGGGAAAACCAACAGTGCTAAGTAGGATACTATTCCATTTCAGTGGTTCATTGGTGAGACTGGCAGCAGGGGAGCCGTGTGACCCTAGTTGTTGTGCAGACCAGGCCCTCATGCTGCAATGTCGCCCATTGCAGGCACCCAATGGTGGAGTCACCATAGGCGGTGTGGGAGAGAGCAGAGGCATGGCGGGTGCACTGGAGTCCATGCTGTGTTGGGAGCTGGCCCCACCCATCAGTGCTCCTCTCCAGTGTTCACTCGGTGGATGACAAGCTGGATTGCATTTGTCTGTAACTGGACTAGCACGTGATGAGGAACTGCTGCACGCTTGTTCTTACAGAAACATAGTTCCAGGACAACATCCCATTCACCATCAGTCTATAGGCCATGACACTTAGGGACTTGGGCTGTATATATATTTTTTGGTTGTATGTTTTTGTTATTGTAAATATATGCACCGAGTGTTTTGTATGACTATTGGTACTGTACACCTTGGCCTTGGAAGAACACTGTTTTGTTTGGCTGCATACAAATGTTTGGTTGAATAACAATTAAACTTGAAGTTGATTTTATGTTGCAAAATCAAAGTCTAAATTGAAATAGGTCCAGAATGACATGAGTCTTGGCAGACTCTCACTCTCCTGTGGGAAGGGGGAAAGCAACACACCGAGAGCAGGAACAGCAAAATTGACATTTACAGATCAGATTTATCAGCACCTAGTGCTATGGGTATGTGCGGGACATACCTGTCCTACCATGTCAGCTCCAATGGACTGGGCAAATGAGACCTACAGTGGGATCCAATGGCAAAGGAAAGTGGTTCTGCAACACTCCCTGGAGAGTGAAAGGCAATGATGAGGCATAGGAGTTATGGTTATCCACTGCAACCAAGAAAAACCCCAACTGTGATGACTACTGGTATCACTGGACCCAGATCTCAAAGATCAAGGGAGTGGAACTGCCTCAGTGCAGTGGCTTTTCTGCTTTAATAAAACTGTCCCGCACAGTTTTCCTGACATTGTTGGAAATGACGGACAGCCACCAATACCATCTAATGGTGTAACAATTCAGCTCCATTATAAGATCTCGTCCATGTCAGGTCTTCACCATCCCCCTTGACCCCTTCTCTGAGGCAGAACATTCTGTCCTCAGTAAGGGCCTCACCTTTGTCTCCTGTGCCTACACCTCAGTGAGTTCTGCACCCACCATGACACTGAACTTTTCTTCCGTCGCCTCTGTCTCTGTGCCTTCTTCTTTAGCAAAGATTCTCCACACCGCACTGATGACCCCTTCTCCTGTCTTCAACCTTCCTCCTCTTCCTGCGTACCCAGCTCTGGATCTTTTCATTGCCAACTGCCGAAGAGACATCAACCGTCTAGACTTCAACACTCACTTCGCTAATTCCAACCTCACTCCTTCCAAATGCTTTTCTTTTCACTCCCTCTGCACTAACCCTAATCTCACCATCAAAACCGCAGATAAGGGGAATGCTGTAGTAGTCTGACAGACTGACTGCTACTTTTCTAAGGTCCAGCGACAACTGTCAGACACCTCCTCTAACTTACCCCTCAAACAGGGTCCCACTAAAGAACACCAGGCCATTGTCTCCAACACAATCACCGACCTTATTAACTCTGGGGATCTCACATCCACTGCCACCAGCCTCTACTTCCTTCACCCTGCATCTCCCATTTCTACATCCTACCCAAGATCCACACGTGCCTGTCCAGGTGGACCCATTATTTAGTCATAGTCATACTTTATTGATCCCAGGGGGAAATTGGTTTTCGTTACAGATGCACCATAAATAATAAATAGTCATTAGAACCATAAATAGTTAAATAGTAATATGTAAATTATGCCAGTAAATTATGAAATAAATCCAGGACTAGCCTATCGGCACAGGGTGTCTGACCCTCCAAGAGAGGAGTTGTAAGGAATGACTTCCTATGACGCTCAGTGCTGCATCTCGGTGGAATGAGTCTCTGGCTGAATGTACTCCTGTGCCCACCCAGTACATTATGTAGTGGATGGGAGACATTGACCAAGATGGCATGCAACTTAGACAGCATCCCCTTTTCAGACACCACCGTCAGAGAGTCCAGTTCCATCCCCATAACATCACTGGCCTTACGAATGAGTTTGTTGATTCTGTTGGTGTCTGCTGCCCCAGCACACAACAGCAAACATGATAGCACTGGCCACCACAGACTCGTAGAACATCCTCAGCATCGTCCAGCAGATGTTAAAGGACCTCAGTCTCCTCAGGAAGTAGAGACGGCTCTGACCCTTCTTGTAGACAGCCTCAGTGTTCTTTGACCAGTCCAGTTTATTGTCAATTCGTATTCCCAGGTATTTGTAATCCTCCACCATGTCCACACTGACCCCCTGGATGGAAACAGGGGTCACCGGTACCTTAGCTCTCCTCAGGTCTACCACCAGCTCCTTTGTCCTTTTCACATTCAGCTGCAGATAATTCTGCTCACACCATGTGACAAAGTTTCCTACAGTAGCCCTGTAGTCAACCTCATCTCCCTTGCTGATGCAACCAACTATGGCAGAGTCATCCGAAAACTTCTGAAGGTGACAAGACTGTGCAGTAGTTGAAGTCTGAGGTGTAAATGGTGAAGAGAAAGGGAGACAAGACAGTCCCCTGTGGAGCCCCAGTGCTGCTGATCACTCTGTCGGACACACAGTGTCATTTCAGCTTGTTTTTGCCCCACTAAACTAACACCTGCATACCTTGACTTAGTTTTATCCCCCCGGTTTGATCCCTTCCTATCTATATCTGTGACAGTTCACACGCTCTTGATCTTTTCAAAGATTTCAAGTTCCCTGGCCCCAAGCAAGACCCAACCAGTTCCCTCCACCACTACTCTCCTCTGTCTGGTGGAACATCCTCATTCTCAATAACTTATCCTTTGGCTCCCCCCACCCCCGCCCCCACTTCCTCCAAAGAAAAGGTGTAGCCACGGGCACTTGCATGGGTCCCAGCTATAACTGTCTTTTTGTTGGCTGAGTGGGACAGTCTATTTTCCAAGCCTACACTGGTGCCACTCACTGACTTTTCCTGTGCTATATCAACAACCGCATTGCTGCTGCTTCCTGCACCCAACTTCGTCTCTAACTCCCACCCTGCCCTCAAGTTTACCTGGTCTACTTCCGGCTCCTCCCTCCCCCTTTCTTGATCTCTGGAGACAGCTTATCTACTGATGTCCATTGTAAACCCACGGACTCTCACAGCTACCTGGACTATACATCTACCTACCCTGCTACTTGTAAAAATGCCAATCCCTTACTCTTAATTCCTCCGTCTGCTCTGAGGCTGATGCTTTCCACTCCAGAACGAAGATGTCCTCCTACTTCAAAGGGGCTTCCCTTCCTCCGCCATCAACGCTGCTCTCAAACCACATCTCTTCTATTTTGTACGTCTGCCCTCACCCCATCCTCCCACCATACCACCAGGGATAGGGTTCCTCGTCCTCACCTACCACTCCACCAGCCTTTGTGTCCAGCATATAATTCTCCAGAACTTCCACCATCTCCAACAGGATCCCACTGCCAAGTACATGTTTTCCGGCCTGCTGAGTTCCTCCACCATTTTGAGTGTGTTGCTTGATTTCCAGCATTGGCAGAATTTCTCATTTGCCATTACACAGTTACTCACTTTCTCCAGAAGAAACAAAATCCACTTTGAATGTAATGTTGTATCAAGGCATTTGACAAGGTCCCACATGGGAGGGTGATGCAAAAAAGTAAAAACACGTGGGACACAGGGTTATTTTAGGAAATTGGATACAAATCTGTCTCAGTGGTAAGAGGCAAGAGGGTGGTATTGGAGGGCAGCACACGCAAAATGGCAGAGGATCTCAGCAGGTCAGGCAGCATCTATGAAGGGGAATAAAGAGCTGATGTTTCTTGACGAGACCCTCCTTTGACTCAACTGGAAAGGAAGGGGAAAAGCCACAATAAGGTGGGGGCAAGGAGAGGAGTACAAGCTGGCAGGTGATAGGTGAAGCCAGGTGAAGGGGAAGGTGGGTGGGGGCAGGTGGATGAAGTGAAAAGCTGGGAGATGATAGGCAGAAGGGGTTAAGGACTACTCCACCATGGATGGTCCTAAGCCCGGCAGTGAAAGGATGGCTGGACATGGGACTAGCAACCTCATTTTGTAAAATCCCGGAGCAACAGAAGCTCCAAAGACCTCAGCTCCATCAAAGGAAGATGCAAGAAGGACTACACCTGAAACTACAACTTGGAAGACTGGTCCAGGATAGAGGACTCCAGAGAGCTGCTGACGGTGGCCTATGCCCTAGTAGGGGTAATGGGCTTAAGTAAGTAAAGAGCCTTTTTCACCTATCACCTCACAGCTTATTCTTCACACTCTTGGAGAGTGATTTGCAGATTGGAGGACTGTGACCAATAGTGAGCTGGAGGGATTGGTACTGGGTCCTCTGCTGTCACATACATTGGTTTAGTTGGGATGGACATGGCATGATGAGCATATTCACAAATGGCACCAGAATTGCTGGTACAGTGGACAGTGAAGGTGGTTATCCAAGGTTACAATGGGAAAAAGGTCAACTAGGGAAATAGGTAAGGGGATGGCAGATGGAATTTAGATCAGACAAATGCCAAGTTGGGAAGTTAAACCGGGCAAGCACATATAGTGAATTGTTGGGCCCTGGAGAATGATGTAGGACTAAAAGACCAAGGTGGACAAATACCTTAATTCTCTAAAAACAGGAATGCAGGTAGACACACAGGTGAAGACTGGTACGGCACACTTGCTTAGGCACTGAATACAAGTTCATAGGTCATAGGTTAAGGGTGAAAGGTGAAATATTTAAGGGGAACATGAGGAGGGAACTTCTTCAGTCAGAGGGTGGTGAGTGTGTGGAACAACCTAACAGAGGAAATGTGGATTTGGGTTCGATTGCAAAATTGAAAAGAAGTTTGTATAGGTATACAGATGGGAGGGGTATGGAGGGCTATGGTCCAGGTGCAAGTTGATGGGATGAGGCAGAATAATAGTGCTGCACAGACTAGGTGGGCCAAAGGGCCTGTTTCTGTGCTGTAGTGCTCTACGACTCAATGAGATTGGAATGTTATGTTATAGTTATAGCCACCTATAACTTATAGTTGGATGAGCTGCACTTGTCAGATTGTGTGCAGTTTTGGTTTCCCACACCATAGGAAGGATGTAATTGGTGAGTGTGCAGAAAAGATTCATAAGGATGTTAATTGGATTGGGCTACCAGGATGGATAGGTTGGGTTTGTTTACCCATAATATAGGATGGTCAAAGTCAGCACCGGTGGACCGGGCAGATGAGATCAATAGTGAGATCCAATGATCAGAAAGGCAGTTCTGCAAAGCTCCATGGACAGCAAAGGGTGGGTCAAGGTACCGAAAGTCATGGTCATCCACTGCAACCAAGTGTAGCGACGATGCCCCAATTGACTCCGGTTCGTCTCATGTGAACTGGCGTTGACCCCGCCAACTCTGTAATCGCGTTGGTGTGGATACTGTGTGATTGCACCCCGGTACAAGCCTACGGCATAAAATATCAGACAGTACACAATAGGCAAGTAAATGATTACACTTTATAATGATTGCTCGGTGATGGGTTAGTAGAAACAAATGAAATAAAGGTGCCAAATCAATAAATTTTATCAGTTCTGTGCACAATAATTCGTTGGAGCTCACGAAATTGGGTATCCGTTCCTCCCCTCGATCTCCTCCGAACTCCGTTGACACTAGGCTGGGATCTCTCCCGGTGATCTACCAGACCGCTCAACTCACGTCCGACCTCTTCTCTTTTCCTCCACCAAAAGCCCGCACTTCTCCTCCGGATCTCGCACATAAAGATAGAATAACATGATTTCCATTGGCTAGCAAACGAATACAAATCCCGTTATCACTAATTATAACCCAAACATGCTGCTACAGAGAACCCCTTACTCAGCAGTTAACAGCACAGAGAAGCCATTTTGTCAGCCTTAACAACTAACATTACGATGAGTATTACTGATAACCCTACCTTCTCCCCCCACCGAATTTAGTCATGTCCTCATGACGTTCAAATTTGCCATCCCTTCCTGCAAAACACAAAGCCCAATCCAAGTGCAGAAAGCAGTGACATAGCTCCCCAAAACAGTGGAGACCATACCCTGTTCCCCAGGTGCTACATAGGCCAACCTCTCTGGGAGGTTCCTACTTCTCTGAGACCTGCGTACCCCCTCTTCTAACTCTTTCACCTCAGACACTACAGGGGACCCTTGGGAGCGATGTGGCGAACCCTCCTGTGAGCAGTCACTCAAACCTCTCTGCACCCCAGAACCATCTGGCTCTCGTTCAGGTCCAACATCCTCTCCTTCCACACCCGCAGTACCACCGACTGCCCATCACTAACACCCCCCTTACCCTGTCTAACCCAGTGGGGGAAGGGCCAGGAGTCTCTTCCTCCATTACGAGAGCATCAGCAAACGGCAACGGGTACCAATCATGCAAATCATCATCCTCCGAATCAGTATTCCCCACAGGGTCCGGGCCCAGGCCCGTCTCTTCTGGGGTGTTCTTTTCCGTCACCCCGCGGGTACGCAGAGCCCTTGTAATAGGTTCAGACACTACGTCAGGCTCCCGCTCTACCTGTACATCTTGCACCGGGGCAACAGGTGATTCCGATGGAGAATCTTGAAAGACTCCTTTCCATCCTCGGGCCGCACCCGGAAGACCGGTAAGTTTGGCATCTGACTCTCCACCACATAGGTCGTGGCTGCCCAAGGATCAACCAGCTTGTGCTCTCCAGGTAATCCCAGATTCCTTATGAGGACTTGGTCTTCCGGTAGGAGTTGAGAGAACTTTACTTTCTGGTTATACCTCCTCTTATTTCTCTGATTCTGCCAGGGAGGTTCTGAAGCCTCCCTAAAAGCCCCACCGTGCTCCCCATCAGACCAAAAGCCTCCTCCAATGCTTTTAGATAGTCAGAGAAGCATAAGGCTGATTAACCTTCACACCTTTTACTACCTCAGCTGCCGCTCCCCTCAAACATCCAACCAATCGCTCTCTTTTCTCCCTCCGAACACTACCACTCACCTAACAGCTGACACGCGTGCTCTTCCATGTCTCATAATCATCTTCCCCTTCGGAGGTGGGAGTCCTCCCTGAGAAAACTCTCAACTTCTGACGAGGACCCGCCACCTTGTTCACCAGGGAGTTAATAGCTGAGGCCAACTCGGAGCCTTCACCCTTCTGTGGGGGATGGGGACTAAGTAAATCTTCCAAATCTGACCACTCCCTTCCTTCATCCCTCAGAAACAATAAGACCCGGTCTCTAAAATCTCGCCCCCAGCGTCAGGCATCTCCTCCGACGACCCATCAAAACCCTTCCTCCGTGACAATGTGCACGCCCTACAGCCCCGCCTCACCAGGGTCATCGATAGACACTGGCAGTCCCGCTTGCTGTGACATCAGCACTAGTCTGAACTAACACAAACCCGGCCTCCGTCATTTTACCAAACTTTCTGGCTACGATTTCAACTTTACCTACAGTTTTTACTGTACTCAGCCATCAAATTAACACTTCCTCCGAGGTATGCATATTCACCCCACTTAATACGCAGGCATGATTAACCAGTACTTCCTCGATCTCGCACCAGCGCTCAATCTTATCCGGGTCCATCTCCACTAATTTAACCCGGGCAAATTACACAGTATCCGTCAAAATTCAAATCCCGGTCGAGCCCCCACAATGTAGCGACTATGCCCCAATTGATTCCCGTTTTTCTGGGGTAAACTGGCGTTGACCCTGCCAACTCTGTAATTGCGTTGGTGTGAATACTGAGTTAGATCAAGTGGAGGATAAAGGTATTCTTTACAAAGCTGAATGGAACCCATGGACAATACCAGTGATCTCAATGACCAAGAAGAATGGTCTGTCATTATCTGTGGTGATTTTAAGATTACCATCAACCCAGTACTGAAAGTAGATCAAGACCCTCTGCCCAAGATAGAGGATACCTTTGCAAACCTCTGTGGGTGCAAACACTTCAGCAAAGTGGAATTAGCAGAGGCCAACCCACAGAAGGGGATGGAAGAAGAGTCCATAAGCACTCACAAGAGGCTTTAAACACTGTAACAGGCTTATCTTTGGAGTAACATCTGCATCTGCACTTTGACAGAAAGCTATGGACCAGGTGCTGCAAGGCTACCGAGGCACTCAGTGTTATCTGGATGACATCATTATTACCAGTAAGGATGATAAGGGACATCTCCAAAATCTCAAGAGTGTTAAAAAGATTAGAAGATCAAGGACTCACAGCACGGCACCACAACTGTGAATTCTTCAAATCAAGCATCACTTATTGTGGTCCCGTCAAGAATTTACCGAAGTGAGTTGAGAAAATTTAAGCAGTGGTGGATGCCCAAGGACAAAGAACACATGACAGTTGTGGTCCTTTTCAGGATTTGTGAATTACTTCAACAGGTTACTGCTAAACCTGACTACTGTGCTCCCTCCTTGAACTCACTATTAAAGAACAGGAAGAAACCGCAATGCACAAAGCAATGTGAGGTGGCTTTTCAAAAGGTAAAGAAACTGTACTCACACATTATGATCCACATCATCCAGTGAATTTGCTTGTGATGCATCACTTTATGGTATAGGTGCAGTCAGGTCACACTATGAGTTATGGAAGTGAACGCCCTATAGCTCTTGCATCCTGTTCCCCTACCGCTGCAGAGAAAAATTATGCAACACTGGCAGAGAGGCCTTGCCTCTGGTTTGGGAAGTAAAATGTTTGACCCAGTACTTGTAAGGGAGAGAGTTTACCCTTGTCACTGATCATGAACCACTAGTGTATATTTTCAATCCACAGAAAGGTGTTCCACTAACAACAGTAGCACAAATGCTGAGCTATTTAAACCATCCTTAGTGACAGGAGAGGTACCAGAGGATTGGAGGATGTTTAAAACCGGATGTTAAGCTGTTTAAAAAAGGCTCTAAACATAAACCAGGAAATTATAGGCCAGTGAGTCTGACATCAGTTGTGGGAAAGCATTGGAAGATACTCTAAGGGACCAGATAGCTAAGGATTGGATAGACATGGATTGATTAAGGATACACAGCATGGCTTTGTGCATGGTAGGTCATGTCTAAGCAATCTTACAATTTTTTTGAGGTTACCAGGAAAATGAATGATGGTAAGGCAGTGGATGTTGTCTACATGGACTTCCCACATGGGAGGTTGATCAAGAAGATTCAGTTACTCGCATTCAAATTGAAGTAGTAAATCGGATTGGACATTGGCTTTGTGGGAGAAGCTAGAGAGTGGTAGTAGAGGGTTGACTCTCTAACTAGAGGCCTGTGACTAGTGGTGTGCCACAGGGATTGGTAAGCCTTCATTGTTTGTCATCTATATCAATGATCTGGATGATGGTTAAATGGATGAGTAAATTTGCAAATGACACCAAGATGGGGGAGGAGTGTAGTGGAGAGCAAGGCTATCATGGCTTGCAGAGGGATCTGTATCAGCTGGAAAAATGGCTGAAAATGGCAGATGGAATTTAATACAGACAAATGTGAGGATTTGCACTTTGGTAGGACCAACCAGGGCAGGTCATACACAATGAACAGTAGGGGACTGAGGAGTGAGGTATAAGGGGCCTGGGAATACAGGTCCATAATTTGTTGAAAGTTGGGTTGCAGGTAGACAGGGCCGTAAAGAAAGCTTTTGACATATTGGCCTTCATAAGTCAAAGTATTGAGTACAGGAGATAGGATGTTGTTGTTATAAAAATGTTGATGAGGCCTAGTTTGGAGTATTGTGTGCAGGTTTGGTCGCCTACCTACAGGAAAGATGTAAACAAGGTTTTAAAAATACAAAGAAAATTTACATGGATATTGCTGGGAGGACCTGAGTTATAAGGAAAGATTTAATAGGTTAGGACTGTATTCCCAAGATCGTAGTTACAAAACATAACAGTAAATGTGTCTTATTATTTGTGATACTACTTTATGTGTCGTGTGTGAATTATATGGACTGTGTTGTGCATCTTGGCCTGGAGGAACGATGTTTTGTTTGACGGAATACATGTATACGGTTGAATGACAATGAACTGAATATGAATGAGCAGCACATAGAGGGATATGGAATTAATACAACCAATGGGATTGGTATTGATAGGCAAGATGGTTGGTAAACATGCATTCGAGAGTTAGGGTTGCTTGCATGGTGGGGGGATGGTTGGCGCTTCTGCTGGCGCGGGTGGGGGTGGGGGGATTGAGAGTTTTTGCCACTGCTTGTGCAAAGCGGGGAGGAGGGTTTCGGGGCTTCATTGTTTCTATCATTCTATGGGGTTTCTTTGTTTCATGGACATCTGTGAAGAGAAATATTTGCAGGTTGTGTTCTGGCATACTACAGACGTTGTAGTTCAAAGTGATCCACAATGAGATAAGATGTAAGCATGAAAATAAAAATAAACGTGAAAATTAAAGACAAAAAAGATTCAGTTAAAAGCAAGGTTTTGAGTGTTTAAGTGTCAACTGAGTCTGCATCCCTTATAGTTTTAGGTATTGAATTTCCCAGTTTAGAAGCTTGGTTCAATAAAGATGACCAATTATTTTTGGAGGGATATTGTTTAAATTTAAGGGGCCAGCGAAAGAAGACTCCAGAGCTCGAGGAGAATTATAAAACAGCAAATATTTCTTAAGAATATGTTTATTCCTGTTTGTACAGTCTGTTACGGAAGCTTAATTTATTCATATATATTTGTACATGTATATATATATATATATGTATATATATGTATATAAAATGTCAGCATATATACTTATCAGTATGTAGTTCAATTAAGATCCAGATTTTGCAGTTTCTTAATAACTAGACTACATCTTATAGACTATTTTTTTTGAATCATAAACATTATCAGGAAAAATGTGAACAATGCTGGTTTATATTCATGCTTAAGACAAGATACCACAGTTACGAGCTCACCCCAAATACTATTTTATTCATTTCAATTAGATGGTTTAAAACAAAACTGAAGAATTCCATTAGAGGTATAGACAGGAAGTGGATGTCTTCATTATCATTGACAGAATTAAAAAAGAATTTTGCTCATCTATTCAGACCATGGAACATTTAAGCTGCATGAGGTGAAAAGAATATGTTACGAACAAGTTGCCTGGAACAACACACACACACACAAAATGCTAGAGCAACTCAGCAGGTCATACAGCATCTATGGAAATGAATAAACTGTCGACATTTCCATACATTTTGGGCTGAGGGCCTTCAGTAGGACTTTAAAGAAAGATACCAGAACAAAATGATTGTGGGCCGGGGGAATAGAGCACAAGCTAGAATTTTTATAGGTGAATGCAGGTGGGTGGGGATTGGGAGGGGGCGGATAAATTGAGAAACTGGGAGGTGAAGAGGTGGAAGAGGTAAGGGGCTGGAGAATGAATCTGACTGGAGAGGGAGTGGACCATGGGGGGGGGGTGATGGTACTAGGGGGAGCTGACAGGCAGATGAGGAGGGGAAATAGGAGGGAAGGGGTGGAGAAAATTACCAGAAGTTGAAGTTCATGCCATCAGGTTGGAGGCTAACTTGCCAGGAGTATTTCATTGTGCATTAGTCTAACCCAGATTTAGCAAACAGTTTAATCCACTCAAAAGTATCATTCATTGACAGGTGACATAGCACTCAAGCACAGTAAATATTATTAACATACTTAAAAAATTCAACAATCCCTGATTACTGAAATGGACAGTAAACTGTCACGGATAAATGACAATTCAGACAAGTCATGTCAAATTGTCTTTACAAGGCGTTTGTCAAAAATTGTATTATGCACTGCATTACAAAGCCATAAGACCAGAAAAACTCAGATTAAATTAAAAGTGCATTCTCAGAACACAAATCATTGTATAGTTTCTGATCCATCAGAAACTCTTCACTAATGTAAAATTCATATCCAGATACCCTTCAGGTGTCCATTTGGAATTACTTGCAAGCAGCTGTTAACAACGCTTATCATCAGAGGCACTATTGTGTAGAAAGTGGTTTAATATGAATTTATCACTCCAACTGCTTAAGTACTTCTTCACAGCTTGTTCAAACCATCAGATGTTGGGATGAAAGAACCATCATTAATATATTGAACTGTCAGTAATTCAGGCAGTGTGAGTCTTACATTCTGCAAAGAGGAACACAAAAAATTATTTCGCACTTTTACTGAAATAGCTTGTTAGATACACAAATACAAAAGATACCCCATATCTCTTCTTGCTGCTGCCATCAGGAAGGAGATGCAGGAGCCTTAGGTCCCACACCACCAGGTTCAGGAATAATTATTACCTCTCATCTGTGGGGCTCTTAAACCAGAGGGGATAACTTTACTCACCCCAGCAATGAACTGATTCCACAACCTCCGTACTCATTTCTCAAGGATTCTACAACTCATATTCCTGATATTTATTGTTTATTCACTACTAATATTTTGTTTGTTCCCCTTCTCTTTGTACTTGTACAGTTTATTGTCTTTTGCACAATCGTTGTTTGTTCATTTCTGTTATGCACAGTTCTTCATTGATTCGAATGTGAATTTTCTATTAACTGTGAATGCCTGCAAGGACCTGAATCACAGGGACTATAAGGTGACGTTCAGTGCCTATGAAAAGTATTCACCCCCCTTGGAAGTTGCCATGTTTTATTCTTTTACAACATTGAATCACAGTGGATTTAATTCCAGATTTCTACAAATTGGTCTAAATTTATTAAAATTATTAAACACCATTTAACTGATTGCATAATACCCTTCAAGTCAGTATTTAGTAGATGCACACTTGGCAGCAATTACAGCCTTGAGTCTGTGTGGATAGGTGTCTATCAGCTTTGCACATTTGGACATGCAATTTTTCCCCATTCTTTACAAAACTGCTCAAGTTCTGTCAGAATGCACGGGAATTGTGAGTGAACAGCCCTTCTCAAGTCCAGCCACAAATTCTCAATTGGACTGAGGTCTGAACTGTGACTTGGCCAATCAAGGAGATTACCTTTGTCATTTTTTAAGCCATTCCTGTGTAGCTTTAGCTTTATGCTTGGGGTCATTTTCTTGCAGGAAAACAAATCTTTTCCTAAGTCACAGTTCTCTTGCAGACTGCATCAGGTTTTCCTTCAGGATTTCCCTGTATTTTGCTGCATTCATTTTACTCCCTACTTTCACAAGCCTGCCAGGGCCTGCCGCAATGAAGCATCCCCACAGCATGATGCAGCCACCACCATACTTCACCATAGGGATTGTGTGTTTTTGATGATGTGTGCTGTTTAGCTTACTCCATACATACTGTACTGTTTAGTCTGATAGCCAAAAAGCTCAATTTTGGTTTCATCAGGCCATAGAGCCTTGTTCCAACTGACTTTAGACGCCGTGCCTTCTGGTAAACTAGCCAAGATTTCATGAGTTTTTTTTCCAAACAGTGGCTTTCTCTTTGCCACTCTCCCATAAAGCTGTGACTGGTGAAGCACCCAGGTAACAGTTGTATGCGCAGTCTCTCCCATCTCAGCCACTGAAGCTTGTAACTCCTCCAGAGTTGCCACTGGTCTCTTGGTGGCCTCCCACACTCATCCCCTTCTTGCATGGTCACTCAGTTTATGAGGAAAGCCTGCTATTGGCAGATTTATAGCTGTGCTATATTCTTTCCATTTCTTGACAATTGACTAACTGTACTCCAAGGGATATTCAGTGACTTGGAAATTTTCTTGTATCCATCTCTGACTTGTGCTTTTCAATAATCTTTTAGCAGAGTTGCTTGGAGTGTTCTTTTGTCTTCATGGTGTAGTTTTTGCCAGGATACTGACTCACCAGCAGTTAGACCTTCCAGATACAGGTGTATTTTTACTACAATCAATTGAAACACCTTGACTGCACACAGGTGATCTCCATTTAATAGGAACATAGAGAACCTATCTGCCTCCAGCGCCATTGCTGGCAGCCCATTCCATGCACTCACCAGTCTCTGAGTAAAAAAACTTGCATCTCCTCTGTACCTACTCCCTAGCACCTTAAACCTGTGTCCTCTTGTGGCAACCATTTCAGCCCTGGGAAAAAGCCTCTGACTATCCACATGATCAATGCCTCTCATCATCTTATACACCTCTATCAGGTCACCTCTCATCCTCCGTCGCTCCAAGGAGAAAAGGCCAGTTCACTCAACCTGTTTTCATAAGACATGCTCCCTAATCCAGGCAACATCCTTGTAAATCTCCTCTGCACTCGTTCTATGGCTTCCACATCCTTCCTGTACTGAGGCGACCAGAACTGATCACAGTACTCCAAGTGGGGTCTGACCAGGGTCCTACATAGCTGCAACATTACCTCTTGGCTCCTAAATTCAATTCCATGATTAATGAAGGCCATTACACCGTATGCCTTGTTAACCACAGAGTCAACCTGCGTAGCAGCTTTGAGTGTCCTATGGACTCGGACCCCAAGACCCCTCTGATCCTCCACACCGCCAAGAGTCTTACCATTAATACTATATTCTGCCATCATATTTGACCAACCAAAATGAACCACCTCACACTTATTTGGGTTGAACTCCATCTACTACTTCTTAGCCCAGTTTTGCATCCTATCAATGTCCTGCTGTAACCTCTTGACAGCCGTCCACACTATCCACAACACCTCCAACCTTTGTGTTATCAGCAAACTTACTAACCCATTCCCCCACTTCCTCATCCAGGTCATTTATAAAAATCACGAAGAGTAAGGGCCCCAGAACAGATCCCTGAGGCACACCACTGGTTACCGACCTTCATGCAGAATATGACCTGTCTACAACCACCCTTTGCCTTCTGTGGGCAAGCCAGTTCTGGATCCACAAAGCAACGTCCCCTTGGATCCCATGCCTCCTTACTTTCTCAATAAGCCTTGCATGGGGTACCTTATCAAATGCCTTGCTGAAATCCATATACACTACATCAACTACACCAACTTCACGAATGTGTTTAGTCACATCCTCAAGAAATTCAATCAGGCTTGTAAGGCATGACCTGCCCTTGACAAAGCCATGCTGACTATTCCTAATCATATTATACCTCTCCAAATGTTCATAAATCCTGCCTCTCAGGATCTTCTCCATCAACTTACCAACCACTGAAGTAAGACTCACTGGTCTATAATGTCTTGGGCTATCTCTACTCCCTTTCTTGAATTAAGGAACAACATCCGCAACCCTCCAATCCTCCGGAACCTCTCCCATCCCTATTGATGATTCAAAGATTATCGCCAGAGGCTCAGCAATCTCCTCCCTCTCCTCCCACAGTAGCCTGGGGTACATCTCATCTGGTCCCGGCGACTTATCCAACTTGATGTTTTCCAAAAGCTCCAGCACATCCTCTTTCTTAATATCTACATGCTCAAGCTTTTCAGTCTGCTGCAAGGCAGCACTACAATCACCAAGATCCTTTTCCATAGTGAATAGTGAAGTAAAGTATTCATTAAGTACCTCTGCTATTTCCTCCAGTTCCATACACACTTTTCCACTGTCACACTTGACAGGTCCTATTCTTTCACATCTTATCCTCTTGCTCTTCACATACTTGTAGAATGCCTTGAGGTTTTCCTTAATCCTGCCCGCCAAGGCTTTCTCATGGCCCCTTCTGGATCTCTTAATTTCCTTTTTAAGCTCCTTCCTGTTAGCCTTGTAATTGCTAGATCTCTAACATTACCTAGCTTTCTGAACCTTTTGTAAGCTTTTCTTTTCTTCTTGACTAGATTTATTACAGCCTTTGTACACCACGGTTCCTGTACCCTACCATAACTTCCCTGTCTCATTGGGACGTACCTATGCAGAACTCCACAGAAATATCCCCTGAACATTTGGCACATTTCTTCCGTACTTTTCCCTGAGAACATCTGTTCCCAATTTAAGCTTCCAATTACCTGCCTGATAGCCTCATAATTCCCCTTACTCCAAATTAAATGCTTTTCTAACTTGTCTGTTCCTATCTCTCTCCAATGCTATTGTAAAGGAGATAGAATTATGATCACTATCTCCAAAATGCTCTCCCACTGAGAGATCTGACACCTAACCAGGTTCGTTTCCCAATACCAAATCAAGTACAGTCTCTCCTCTTGTTGGCTTATCTACATATTGTGTCAAGAAACCTCCCTGAACACAACTAACAAACTCCACTCCATCGAAACCTCTTGCTCTAGGGAAATGCCAATCCATATTTGGGAAATTAAAATCTCCCATTACGACAACTCTGTTATTATTACACCTTTCCAGGATCTGTTTCCCTATCTGCTCCTCAATATCCCTGTTACTATTGGGCGGCCTATAAAAAACACCCAGTAAAGTTATTGACCCCTTCCTGTTCCTAACCTCCACCCACAGAGACTCCGTAGACAATCCCTCCATGACGTCCACCTTTTCTGCAGCCGTGACACTATCTCTGATCAACAGTGCCATGCCCCCACCTCTTTTGCCTCCCTCCCTGTCCTTTCTGAAACATCTAAAACCCAGCACTTGAAGTAACCATTCCTGTCCCTGAGTCATCCAAGTTTCTGTAATGGCCACCACATCATAGCTCCAAGTACTGATCCACACTCTAAGCTCATTCGCTTTGTTCACAATACTCCTTGAGTTAAAATAGACACAAATCAAACCGTCCGTCTGAGCGCATCCCTTCCCTATCACCTGCCTATCTTCCCTCATACACTGTCTCCAAGCTTTCTCTATTTGTGAGCCAACTGCCTCTTCCCCAGTCTCTTCAGTTCGGTTCCCACCCCCCCAAACAATTCTAGTTTAAACTCTCCCCGCAACACATACAAAATGCTGGTGGAACGCAGCAGGCCAGGCAACATCTATAGGAAGAAGCACAGTCGACGTTTTGGGCCCAGATCCTTTGTCAGGACTTGGACTCTCCCCAGTAGCCTTAGCAAACTTCTCCGCCAGGATATTGGTCCCCCTGGGATTCAAGTGCAAACTGTCCTTTTTGTACAGGTCACACCTGCCCCAAAAGAGGTCCCAATGCACCAGAATGCTGAATCCTTGCCGCCTGCTCTAATCCCTCAGCCACGCATTTATCCTCCACCTCACTCTATTCCTATACTCACTGTCACGTGGCACGAGATTACTACTCGGGATTAATTAATAAATTGAATTGAATTGACTTTATTTCTTACATCCTTCGCATACGTGAGGAGTAAAAATCTTTACGTTACGTCTCCATCTAAATGTGCAATGTGCAATCATAGTAATTTATAATAAATAGAACATAGAAATACACTCAAATCAGCGTGAGTTAATCAGTCTGATGGCCTGGTGGAAGAAGCCGTCCCGGAGCCTGTTGGTCCTGGCTTTTATGCTGCAGTACCACTTCCCGGATGGTAGCAGCTGGACTAGATTGTGGTTGGAGTGACTCGGGTCCCCAATGATCCTTTGGGCCCTTTTTTCACACCTGCCTTTGTAAATGTCCTGAATCATGGGAAGTTCACAACTACAGATGCGGTGGGCTGTCCGTACCACTCTCTGCGATTAAGGGAGGTACAGTTCCCATACCAGACAGTGATACAACCAGTAAGGATGCTCTCAATTGTGCCCCTGTAGCAAGTTCTTAGGATTTGGGGGCCTATACCAAACTTCCTCAACCATCTGAGGTGAAAGAGATGCTGTTGTGCCTGTTTCACCACACAGCTAGTGTATACAGACCACGTGAGGTCCTCGGTGATATGGATGCCGAGGAACTTAAAGCTGATTCCCCTCTCAACCCCAGATCCATTGATGTCCTGTAATCCGCAACGAGCTCTTTTATTTTTGCAACATTGAGGAAGAGGTTGTTTTCTTGACACCACTGATGATTTCTTCCCTGTACGCCACCTCGTTATTGTTTGAGATTAGGCCATTCAGTGTAGTGTCGTCGGCAAATTTAATTAGCAGATTACAGCTGTGGGTGGCGACATAGTCTTGAGTATACAGGGAGTAAAGAAAAGGACTTAGTACACAGCCCTGAGGGGCTCCTGTATTGAGAGTCAGAGGTGAGGGAACCCACTCTTCCCACCTGCCGGCGATCTGACAGGAAGTCCAGAACCCAGCTACACAAGGCAGGGTGAAGGCCAAGGTCTCTGAGCTTCCTGTTGAGCCTGGATGGAATTTTGGTGTTGAATGCTGAACTGTAGTCCAAGAACAGCGTTCTTACATAAGCATGCTTCTTCTCCAGATGTGTGAGGATGGTGTGTAGAGCAGTGGCTATTGTGTCGTCTGTCAATCGGTTGTGTCAGTAGGTGAATTGTAGGGAGTCCAGTTTGGGTGGCAGCATGCTGCAGATGTAGTCCTTGACCAGTCTCTCAAAGCATTTGCTTATTATTGAGGTGAGTGCGACAGGATGCCAGTCACTCAGGCATGTTACCTTGGTCTTTTTTTGGTAAAGGGACAATGGTGGATAATTTGAAATAGGAGGGCACTCTACACTGGGCGAAGGAGAGATTAAAAATGTCTGTAAACACACCTTCCAGTTGTGCTGCGCACATCCTGAATACTCGCCCTGGGATGCCGCCCGGTCCCGCAGTCTTGTGACTGTCCACTTGTTGGAAATATCTGCGTACCTCAGCCTCAGAGATGACCAGGTTGCAGGTTCTAGCAGTGGTTTTCCTTGGAGGCTCAGAGTTAGTGACATCGAACTGAGCGTTAAAGCGATTGAGGTCATCTGGGAGACAGGCCACGATGTTGGCAGAACCACAATGTTTGGCTTTGAAGTCTGCGATGGTATGCAACTCTCGCCACAAGTCACGTGTGCTATTCGTTGTGGATCTTGATTCAATCTTGTCCCTATATTGTTGTTTCGCAGCCTTGATAGCTTTCCGCAGATCGTAGCTGCTTTTCTTGAGTTCCTGCTGATTGCTGGCAGCGTAAGCTCTGTGTTGAGCTAAGTGTTGCTCGCATGGAACTACTGATCCAGGGTTTCTGATTTGAAAGACCCTGGCCGACCTCTAGGGGACAACATCATCGATACACTTCCGGATGAAGCACTTGGCTCCATCTGTGAACTTGGAGACATCCTCATCATGGAAGATATTCCAGTCAACATCATCAAAGCAGTCCTGCAGCATGAAGACTGATTATTCGGGCCAACAGTGAATTAGGTGACTTCTAAAACCAAATGGCTGCACCAGTGATGATTTGGCGTGTCATATTAAAGGGAGTGAATACTTATACAATCAATTATTTTGTGTTTTATATTTGTAATTAATTTAATCACTTTGTAGAGCTGTTTTCTCTTTGACACGAGTTTTTTTTCTGTTCATCAGTGTAAAAAAAAAAGCCAAATTAAATCCACTGTGATTCAATGTTGTAAAACAATAAAATATGAAAACTTCCGCGGGGGGGGCGGGGTGTGAATACTTTTTATAGGCACTGTGTATATGTAGTTTTATAATAAATTTACTTTGAACTTTAATAGCTGTCATGAAAATGATTAAAGGGTCCGTGGACACAAGGATACTCATTTATATTGCAAGGGAATAAGGATATTCACTAGTAAAGGAAATGGGGAATCAGTACATTACCAGGACAGTTGGTCTAATTGAAAAGAACTACGTTTAGCAAGGTTTCTCTCAATTAACATATATAGTTCATGAATAACAACAGGGGATCCTGTTAATTCACAACCTTTAAAAAAAAAATTAAATATTGAAAACAATTGGATAATGATAAATGATAATAAATCACAGGGTTGTAATTGGGTCGATTGGGCTTGTTAAGCCGGGGTGGGAGGACAGTTATGTGCTGTATCTAGAATAAGGGTTCCCAACCTAGGGTCCATGGACCCCTCGGTTAATGGTGGGGATTCATGGGATAAAAATGGTTGGGAACACTTGATCCAGAAGATTTTACATTTTAGAAGAATGATGGGGGATCTTATTGAAACCTATCAAATACTGAAAGGCCTTAATAAAATGGATGCGGAGAGTATGTTTCCAATAATGAAGGAGTCTAGAACTAGAGAACACAGCCTCAGAATGGAGGGATAAGAACAGAGATGAGGAGGAATTTCTTCAGCCAGAGAATTGTGAATCTGTGGAATTCACTGCTACAGATGGCTGTGGAGGCCGAGTCATTGGGTACATTTAAAGCAGAGGTTGATGGGTTCTTGATTAATCAGGCCATCAAAGGTTACGGGGAGAAGGAAGGAGAATGGGGTTGAGAGAGATAATAAATCAGCCATGATAGAATAGCAGAGCGGACTCAATGGGCCAAATGACCTAACTTTCCTCTTATGATCAATAAAGACTTGTACCTCATGTTTCAAAGACACTTGAAAAAAAATGGCAGACAATGGATTACTTCAAAGTCAAAGTAACAACTTGACATATGGGAAAGGCACAAAGCAAGCTGTGCACAAAAGAAATCCACTTTTTAAAGCAGTTCTGTTTGTGTGCGTTCTGGGAGGTAGCTTGATTAAAACATAATATGCCAAGTGTTCTTGAGAAGTTCCACAAGTTACTGCAGCTAGAATCGATCTAGGACCTGCTTGTTTTACTGTGATTTACTCCCACCATCCCATCACCAAATTCATACTCTCTTCTCACTGCTTCTCCAGGAAGGAGATACAGGAGACTCAGGACCCACACCACCAGGTTCAGGAACACTTATTGCCCCTTAAACATCAGGCTCTTAAACCAATGGGGATAACTTCACTCATCTCATCACCAAATAGATTCCACAACTTATGGACTCATGTTCTTGATATTTATTGCTTATTTATTTATTATTATCGTTATTTTTTTCTTATTTTGTATTTGCAGCTTGTTGTCTTTTGCACATTGGTGGTTTGTCATTGATTCCATTGTGTTTCTTTGTACTTACTGTGAATTCCCACAAGAAAATGGATCAGTTTGTATATAGTGACATATGTACTTTGATAATAAATTTACTTTGAACTTTTATTTTCTCTGAAATATTAATTATAATTTTAATGCACGAGTTCATAATACAACAGAACGTGACATTCACGCAGAGTGGTGGGTGCATGGAATGCACTGCCAGTGACGGTGGTAGAGACGGATACAATAGGGTCTTTTAGGAGACTCTTAGATAGGTACATGGAGCTTAGAAAAATCAAGGGCTATGCAGTAGGGAAATTCTAGGCAGTTTCTAGAGTAGGTTACATGGCCGGCACAACATTGTGGGCCGAAGGACTTGTTATGCGCTATAGATTTCTATGTTTTATGTTCAATCATAGGACACCACACAAGGGGAGGAAAATGATCAGCATGCATGTGATGGTCACTCGGAAGAATGCTATGTTGGATTATTATGCATCTCTTCAGAACACACTCGGCATTTACCAAAGCAGCAGAGCATGCAAGACATAAGCAAAGACATATTTATCTAACAAGCCCCACACCAACAGTAAATAAAATGTTCGCATCACTTTGTAAAACTGAAGTCCAGTGGCTATATATTCATTTGTACCCAGAGATATGATTTGATATACTGCACAAATTATTCTTGATACTATATAATCATTAATCTGCTTCCACGCAATTAGAATCACAGTAAAATATAACATTTTAAAATAAAAATCTGAAGATTAAACTAGGAGATAACTACCAAAATACCAGTACCTGCCAATGCCAATCATGACTCAACTGAGAAAGATCTTGCAAGAAGTGGTTCAACAGGGGATCTGGGGGCCGTAACTGAATCAGCAGCCTTGTTATAGACCAAATATTTCTGTAACAATGAGGTGAGAAACTTAGAATACTTGTATAACACAGATTGTGCTAGGTTATAATTATCTGGGTGCTTCAGCCATTTCGGGAAGAGCATTTTTAGTCATAAGTTTGCAATATAAATAAATCTGAATACCTTTCACAAACCCCTGAGTTAATGTGGGAGTGGATGGCTCTCTTTGAGTTTAATTTGCATTAAATTATGCCCCTCGCAGTGCAAGTGCAAATTAAATCAAAATGCTTTAAAATATGAAAATAGCTTGATTAAAGTCTAAAATCACTATTTATCAATCTATGCCTTCACTTTGAAACTACAAGCTAGGGATTTCCAGTTAAAGAGAGCACATATAAACCCTTCTTTCTGAGCATCATCTGCTGATACCTCACTCAAGAGGATATTGATCATATTAGAAACTCCAGAGATTTCCGGACAGGATCGTCATCAGGACTGGAAAGGAAGGAGGTCATATTAAAGCGTTAATTGGGGGAACTGTCATGGAATTCAACAACAAAGCCGCAGTCAGTGACCCTAAACTTAATTACACTCACTGACCAGTATTCCCATCTGGAGTTTTGCATAAATTTATGTATATTAAGAGCATTGAAACATTTCTAACCATATTTCTACCTTGGGCAGCAGCTAGAGCCCATTTGGTTTCTAGATCTGTGCCATGCTATAAGTGCTTAGATTGTTCACTGACTTATGCTCAATGAAATAGCTTGGAGACAGTTTGAATCAACGCATTTTAGTTTCAAAGAACACCATCAAGTTTGCATTGGACTTTTCAAACATTCTTAAAATAAAAATCACTATATTTTTATATAGTTCAGCCTTGGGAACCTGCCAGGGATACAACAGCTATCTTGACTATAGCTCTTCCCTTCCTGTCTCCTGTAAAAATGCTATTCCTTTTTCTCAGTTCCTTTGTCTCTGCCAAATCTGCTTCCAGGATGATGGCATCAGAGATGGACCCTTCCTTCACAGAATGGGGTTTCCCTTCCTTCGTCATTGATACTGTCCTCACCTCATCTTCTCCGAGTTCACTGCCCTATCAGATTCCTTCCTCTCCAGCTCTTTACCTTTCAACACCCACCTGGCTTCACCTATCGCCTTCTAGCGATCCTCCTTCCCAGTCACCCCCACCAACCTTTTTATTCTGGCATCTTTCCCTTTCCTTTCCAGTTCTGAAGAAGGGCCTTGGCCCGAAACTTTAATTGTTTGTTCCTTTCAATGTATGCTGCCTGATCTGCGGAGTTCCCTCTAGCATTTGTGTCACTATATATTATAGTTGAAAAAAGCTACAAATTAATTACTGGATATAGACCAATTGGCTAGATATTAAGATCATAGTTGAGCCTTTCCTTTCATCAACGATCAATATGGTGATTTGCTGACTGAAGATCCATACCACTTTACCTACTAGTCATAAACACAAGAGATTCTGCAGGTGCTGGAAATCTGATGAAACGTCTGGGCCTGAAACATCAACTGTTTATTCCTCTCCATGGATGTTGTCTGACCTAGTGAGCTCATCCAGCATTTTGTGCATGTTGCCTAATGGTCAACTGGTTCATAAGAATCTTGTGCTAAATTTGTCCATTAAAAGCATAGTTTTATCCAGCACTACAATAGTATGATGCAGTAAATGGTTCATGATATAATGACCAGGTGTTACTGAAGTCTCTTGATCAAAGGTTATTAGTGTTAAAGTCTGTTATTAAAGTTTTTAAACAAATAATCTAATTCTTATTAATCCAATTCATTTTTTTATCTTGCAACCTAGGCTGATTTTAAATGGCAGTTTATATTTTGTGGGATTTTGAATGGACTTTCACAAAAAGTAATCCCCCATGCTGCCATACTGTCAGTACAACATTAACTGCAGTGGGTAAATTGATATGACCTTGATTAAGCATATAGATGCAGTTACATTTTAATATTTTTGCCAATAGAGGTATATTTTTTAAATCACATGCTGCTTACGATCAACATAATTTTCAAATGTTCAGTTTGAGGACTGAAATGGCATTTACCAAGAGTTTTCAAATCACTCAGTGGCCTCAGGATCAGTTTTGTCCTTAGACTGCGTGATATACTTTCATATACCCAAGGACAGATTTTAGGTTGCCTAAGTGGGCGCGTTTTCCTGCAGGTATTTAACCAGATCAAGTTCAGACTACTTTCTCATACAGGACTGTGAAGAGGGAGGGGAATGGAGGGCTATGGTCCAGGTGCAAGTCAATGGGACTAGACAGATTAATAGATGGGCCAAAGGGCCCGTTTCTGTGCTGTACTACTCTATGACAATAACTAGAGCAATCTTCTTCTGATTAATCTGCCAATTACAAGTTACATGGTTGTTTGGGAAGAATCGCTAGTCCTGACATCTGATTCAGTGACATCCTAATGACTAATTGGAGCCTGCTGGATTGCTCAGCTGAAAGTGATGTTTCACGAGGACTGACTGAGCAGGTTGGGCCTATGATCATTATTATTTAGAAGAAAGGTAGGCCGTTGGGGGAAGAGAATGGCTGAAATCTTACTAAAACAAATGGAACTGTGGAAATCTGACAGGCCTGCTTGTGTTTATGCTATTTATACCCTTCAATTTTGTACACCTTTACTAATTCCACCCTCAATCCTCTACGCTTCAAGGAAACAAGCTCCAACCTATTCAACCTTTCCCTGTACTTAAATCCTCAAGCCCCAGCAACATCCTTGCAAATTCAGAGCAACACACACAAAATACTGAAGGAACTCAAGCAGCATGACACTGGTCAGACAACATCTATGGAGAGAAATAAATAGTCAATATTTTGGGCTGAGACTCTTGTCAGTCCAGTCCTGATTTACTTATTTAGTGACGTAGTGCAGAACTGGCCCTTCTAGTCCTTCAGCCACACCACCCCAGCAATCCCACAACCTCAACTAACCACGGGACAATTTACAATGACCTATTAATCTACCGGCTATGTCTTTGGACTGTGAGATGAAACTGGAGGATCCAAGGAAAGCCAGGTGTTTCATGGGGAGGATGTACAGAGACTTCTTACAGAATAGTGCTAGAATTGAACTCTGAAATGCCCTGAGCTATAATAGCATTGGTCTGGTCCAACAGGCACACTGAAGGGTCTCAGCTTGAAACATCGAGTGTTTATTCCTCTGCATAAATGATGACTAATCTGCTGAGTTTTGAGATTTTTTTTGTGTATTAGCTAACACTAGTTCCCAAGCTCAGAGCTCTCATGCTTGTCCAGCTTGGTGTTACAACTCAATCATCTACACGAGCACTGTCGCAGAAAAGCAACGTACATCATCAAGAACCCCCATCATTCAGGCCATGCTCTCTTCTTACTGCTGCCACGAGGCGAGGAAGGAGGTACAGGACCTCAGGACTCACACCACCAGGTTCAGGAATGGTTATTACCCCTCAATCACCAGGCTCTTGAACCAGTGTGAGTAACTTCACACACCTCACACTGAACTGACTCCACAACCTATGGACTCACTGTCAATGATCTATACAACTCCTGTTCTCAGTATTACTTATTTATTTATGTATTTATTACTGTTTCTTATTCTTTTTTTTGCCCTTGCATCATTTGTCCATCATGTGTACAGTTTTTCATTGATTCTATTGTTTCTTTGTATTTACTGTGAATGCCTGCAAGAAAATGAATTTCAGGGTTGTATAGGGTGACATATAAGTTCTTCGATAATAAATTTACTTTGAATTTTGGACAAGTAAGGCAGTTTTGCTGCATGCCATCCATCTTTTCCCCATCGAGGCATTGTTTGCTCTAGCTATTCTGTGTTAAAATACATCTAATAACTAGTAATATGATCATGGGAGAACCACAATGGAAAATAAGTGACTTATATATCCAGCCAGTTTCAACAGTAGTCAGCTTCTGCCATGTTGACATTATCTATCAACCTAAAATCAATAGAATTAGGAAACAAATCAATGATGGTTTCTTTTGCACTGTAGACTCTTAAAAACTGAATATACTGTTAGTGTGAGGCATGATCGACAAAGCAAATAGCCAAGCACATACAATACCAAGGCACATACATAAAACTTTACACTGAACTTGTATTTAAAATGCATATGAAAAATGAAATGAAGGAATGAACAATAGTATTGCTTAAATTATATCGCCACACTTTACAAAATCTAATGCGACATCAAATAGATGATAACCTATCACTTGCCAAATACAACACTGCATTTGGGCATTTGTTCTCGTATTCAAGGTGAAGAATATATGACTTCCCTGGTTTCAGTGCTAGTTTTAACATGCTAACACTTCATGTTTTATTTGATTTAGAGTTAAGCATGTAACAGGCCTTTCTGGCTCAATGAACCACACTGCCCAGCAATCCACCTATTTAACCCTAGTCTAATCACAGGACAATTTACAATGACCAGCTGACCAATTAACTTACTAACTGGTATGTCTTTGGACTGTGGGAGGAAACCAAAGCACCCCAAGGAAACACATACACACATGGGAAGAATATACAAACTTTCTTACAGAGGATGCTAGAAATGAACTTAAAACTCTGATGCCTCGAGCTGTAATAGCGTGGCACCAACCACAACGCTATTGTGGCACTATATTGAATCCATTTATCAGGAAGGAAAGCTCTACAATTACCAGACGTAATTAATCTCTTACAATGACCTTCTTTTCCATAGTTACTCATTGCGCTACCTGTGAGTATAGATAATCTATTTAGGGTTTATTTCCTTTCTTATAAATTCTCCTTTTTTTCTCAGCGAGTAAATATTCCCATAAATGGCAGAAATCTGCTTTTGACAGCTTGATGGCAGCTTGCAGATCCAGTGCCACTTAAACTACTGGACTGCCACCATACAACAGAGAATAAATACTGTATGGTGGCTCTCAGAACCCAAACACCAGGGTCAGGAACAGTTATTACTCCCCAACCATCAGGCTCTTGAACCAGAGGGAATAACTTCACTCAATTTCACTCACCCCAACACTGAACTATTCCCTCAATCTATGGACTCACTTTTAAAGGACATAAACACATTATCAATATTTATTAGTTGTTTATTTTTACTTCTTTTTATGTATTTGCACAATTGATTGCCTTTTGCACATCAGTCGTCCGTGTTTGTTGTGTGCGGGTTTTCATTGATTTCACTGGATTTCTTTGTATTTACGGTGAATGTCCACAAGAAAATTAATCTCAGGGTTGTATATCATGACATATCTACTTTGAAAAATACAGAGTTAAATTTATCTTACAAGCTATCAACTAAGAGTACTTAAAATGTCAAGCATTAACAAATTTTTCAGTAAAATGCAGATTTAGCTTTTCAACAAAATTACATACATTTAAGACAGATCTCAATCAGAGGTGTGTGTCTAAATAAGTAAACATGCATGTAGAATCCATCAAAAAATAAGTTGCTATAAACACACTGCATGACAGGTTAAAAAAATAAATTAGTTACACAGGAACAGGAAGAGAGATCACCTCAATCATTCCAAGAGAAACTCTGGCTGCTGGAGGTTTGTGAGAGCATAAAGACTGTAGAGTGTCTGGAAGAAGGCAAGTGTGGTCTTGCCTGGTTCAGAGTGCAAGGAGGAGGGGGAAAGAAGAGAGACCGATAAGAGGATTATCAGAAATATTTCAGGCACAAGTAGGTTTGAAGATTTTAAAGAAGGGAGGAAGTGCAAGTAATCAAAACATGGCATGAAAGAATCTAGAAATCAACACCACTTTGAACAGTCAAACACCATAAAACTTATCGAAGCACAGATTCTTCTGATCATTGCTTCCATTCAGATGGAATGGAAAACACTGAATAACTGCAACATTAATTGCCACCTACAATTTGGCATTTAAAATATTGCCTTGCTGGAAAATATTCCCACTTTGGAAAGGCTGGTGATTTTTCCTAGATTTTTATGGTTATTAAAATAAACAGGTGTGCAATTTGATGGAGAATTTTACAGTTAAGTCCATAAGTGGCTTAATGCCTCCTTAGCAACTGAGAGTACTTGGGGGCAGATATTTCATTAGTGCAACCTCAGGAAACTTAATTACATTCTAATAGTTATATTTGCTTCACTTACATTTAATAATTAATACACTTAACCGAAGAAAGTACGTGTAACGTTAATTCCAAGACCATCCAAACTTTTGGATTTAACATGTCAATGTCGAATTTCCAAGTTCACAAGACTTGAAAAATAAATGTATCCTTTCGTGACATACAAAATCCAGGTTTTTGGTTTTCTTTAATGCCATTTCAAAAGTTGGTAAAATATTTTTCCAGCTATTATGATGCTAACCTTATGTTATAATTCACTACTATCCATGCAAGCACAGGCAATTTCTCTGACACCTCTGGCTTGTTCCTTATCTTTAGGATTAATGGAATTGTGATCTAGGATTGACATGTGACTGCAATTTCACTGTTCAACACACACAAAATATTGGAGTAACTCAGCAGGTCAGGTAGCATCTATGGAAATTAATAAACAGCCAATGTTTTAGGCCAAGACCCTTCATCGGAACTGGAAAGGAAGGGGGTAGATACCAGAATAAAAAGCTAGGAGGAGGGGGAAGGAGGACAAGCTAGAAGGTGAGGTAAAGCCAGGCGGGTGGAAAAGGTAAAGGGCTGGAGAAGGTGGAGGGGGGGTCACCAAGGGGAGGTGATAGGCAGGGGTGGAGAAGAGGTAAGAGGCCATGGTGTTTGGACTCTATATATTAAACCCACCTCGTCCCAGCAAGAGAACACCTATTGTAATAACGTTTAAACATTAATTCCCCCTCCCGCAAACCAGTATTGATCGGTAAAATTTAAACGAAATCTGCAGGGTAAATATTGCCACATAGAGGGTGGCAGCTACATGGAACAAGCGGCTAGAGGAATGTAGAGGCAGGTAAAATCAGAATGTTTAAAATGTTCTTGGACAGGTACTTCGATAGGAATTGAGTGTGGGCTAATGTGGGCTAATGGAATTAGTACAGAAATATTTCCAGGTCAGCATGGATGAGTTGGAACTCGAGTCTCATTTGCATGCTATAAAACTGATTCTAAGTGCTAGCCAACCTGTCTAGCCTGGAGCTCCAAAAACAGAAAATGGTCTTTCCAGAGGCTACAATTTAAAGCTCCAAATCACCAAAAACTCAGCGCAAAATATGTACATTACTCCTTCAAGTTTGTCAGACTTAGTTACAATGTATAAAGCTTGAGAATGAGAAGAAAACATAGTTTCTTCCACTATTATCTTAATTAGCAAATCACCATAGATCACTATTCCAATAAGGAACATATTTTCATTTAGGAAGTGTTTAAAAAATCCACAAATTATGCCTGTGTTTTTGTGTAATAGAAAGAAATCTGCAATTAAGTAAACCACATTTGATCACTGAGACAAATTTTCCAGATTTTCCTACAGAATTCTGTGTGAATAACATATTAGTTTTAAGAGAACTATTAATGCTTTGCAAACTCACAGATTAATGGCCATAAATTTCACTTAAACTTGAAAACATACTGACTGAAGAGACAATATTTTTCAAAACACAAAACTTTGTTCTACATTAATTCATATCACCAAGAGAATTTTGGTATGTACCAAAGATGCACAAAAATACCGCCAATTGCACAAGGTTAACTTCTTTTGTATATTAAATGAATTTTGAGAATGTCAAATTTCGAGCAGAAGTAATGCACAAAGTAAATGATTAGTCTGCAGAAACAGTAGTAAGTATTTTCAGTTTTGGGACATTGTAACAGCTACTTCTACATTCTCTGGGTCATTTGTTTATTAAAAAAAAGTTCTCTGGTAGTCAGGATGAATGAGGAAAACAGTCAAATAACATTAGATCTATCTGTCACATTCAGAGTGTTTATCACTTACCTGGAACTGCCTTCTGCCAGGTTTGCTCAAGATTTTTACCACAATATCAGGCACCAAACTAACAGTTATTAATAAAATTATAGTCAGCCATGCTGAACCAGACGTCAGCATCTGTGCAAACACGAAATGCATTCTCTGTTGTTTTAGGGATGGCCTATCAAAAAGAAATCAAAATAATCAATTCAGTATTTTCATGGTGCATTCAAAGCACAAGCCCAAATTGATACAGTTAAAATATGAAAGCTTAGGCAATTTAGCAAGGAGTGCTATGGAAATTCATATTTAACTGACATAATCCACTGACTATCTGGTTCAGATGTAATATTGTGGATCCATCATCGTATTATGAAGATGTTCCAGTTATTCAGATTGGCACAAAGTAATTTCCTACGTTCCAGCCTTCTTCCCACCCTTCCCCCACCTTCCTTATAGGGCCTCTGCCCCTTCCCTCTTCAGTCCTGATGAAAGGTTCTGGCCTGAAACGTTGACTGATCATTTCCACGACCTGTTAAGTTCCTCCAGCATGTTGTGAGTGTTGCTTTGACCCCAGCATCTGCAGAGTATGTTGTGTTAATTTCCTACACAACAGTTAGTACGCAAAATTATGTCCCAGCAGAGATTCTCAAAGAAAAAGCACCTTTAAAATATAAACGGCACATGAGAATTGAGCAGAATACATAACACTGAGCGTATGTTCGGGGTCTTCTGGTGCTGTAACCCAGCCACTTCAAAGTTCGATGTGTTGTGCGTTCAGAGGTGTTCTTCCACACACCATTGTTATAACGTGTGGTTATTTGAGTTGCTGTCACCTTCCTGACAGCTTGAACCAGTCTGGCCTTTGTCCTCTGACCTCTCTCATTAACAACGTAAACACAAGGAAATCTGCAGATGCTGGAAATTCAAGCAACACACACAAAATGCAGGTGAACGCAGCAGGCCAGGCAGTATACATAGGAAGAAGCACTGTCGACGTTTCGGGCCGAGACCCTTCGTCAGGACCAACTGAAAGAAGAGATAGTAAGAGATTTGAAAGCAGGAGGGGGAGGGGGGAGATCCAAAATGATAGGAGAAGACAGGAGGGGGAGGGATAGAGCTAAGAGCTGGACAGGTGATTGGCAAAAGGGATACGAGGCTGGAGAAGGGAAAGGGTCATGGGACGGGAGGCCTAGGGAGAAAGAAAGGGAGAGGGGAGCACCAGAGGAAGATGGAGAGAAGGCAAGGAGTTATTGTGAGAGGGACAGAGAGAGAAGAAAAGGAAAAAAATAATAAATAAATAAGGGATGGGGTAAGAAGGGGAGGAGGGGCATTAACGGAAGTTAGAGAAGTCAATGTTCATGCCATCAGGTTGGAGGCTACCCAGACGGAATATAAGGTGTTGTTCCTCCAACCTGAATGTGGCTTCCTCTTTACAGTAGAGGAGGCCGTGGATAGACATGTCAGAATGGGAATGGGATGTGGAATTAAAATGTGTGGCCACTGGGAGATCCTGCTTTCTCTGGCGGACAGAGCGTAGGTGTTCAGCGATACAATCTCCCAGTCTGCGTCGGGTCTTGCCAATATATAAAAGGCTGCACCGGGAGCACCGAAGGCAGTATATCACACCAGCCGACACACAGGTGAAGTGTCACCTTACCTGGAAGGACTGTCTGGGACCCTGAATGGTGGTAAGGGAGGAAGTGTAAGGGCATGTGTAGCACTTGCTCTGCTTACAAGGATAAGTGCCAGGAGGGAGATCAGTGGGAAGGGATGGGGGAACGAATGGACAAGGGAGTCATGTAGGGAGCGATCCCGTTGGAGGTGGTGGAAGTTACGGAGAATTATATGTTGGACCCGAAGGCTGGTGGGGTGGTAGGTGAGGACAATGGGAATCCTATCCCTAGTGGGGTGGCGGGAGGATGGGGTGAGAGCCGATGTGTGTGAAATGGGAGAGATGCGTTTGAGAGCAGAGTTGATGGTGGAGGAAGGGAGGCATCTTTCTTTATAAAAGGAAGACATCTCCTTTGTCCTGGAATGAAAGGACTCATCCTGAGAGCAGATGCGGCAGAGACGGAGGAATTGCGAGAAGGGGATGGCATTTTTGCAAGAGGCAGGGTGGGAAGAAGAACAATCCAGGTAGCTGTGAGAGTCCGTAGGCTTATAGTAGACATCAGTAGATAAGTTGTCTCCAGAGATAGAGACAGAAAGATCAAGAAAGGGGAGGGAAGTGTCAGAAATGGACCAGGTAAATTTGAGGGCAGGGTGAAAGTTGGAGGCAAAATTAATGAAGTTAACGAGCTGAGCGTGCATGTAGGAAGCGGTGCCAATGCAGTCGTCGATGTAGTGAAGGAAAAGTCAGGGACGGATACCAGTATAGGCTTGGAACATGGACTGTTCCACAAAGCCAACGAAAAGGCAGTCATAGCTGGGATCTATACGGGTGCCCATGGCTACACCTTTAGTTTGGAGGAAGATGGAGGAGCCAAAGGAGAAATTATTGAGAGTAAGGACTAATTCCGCTAGATGGAGGAGAGTGGTGGTAGAAGGGAAGTGGTTACGTCTGGAATCCAAAAAGAAGCGGAGAGCTTTGAGACCTTCCTGGTGGGGGATGGAGGTATATAGGGACTGGACATCCATGGAGAAGATAGGGTGGTGGGGGCCAGGGAACTTAAAATCATTGAAAAAATCCAGAGTGTGAGAAGTGTCACAAACATAGGTGGGAAGGGATTGAACAAGGGGGGATAAAACAGTGTTGAGGTATGCAGAAATGAGTTCGGTGGGGCAGGAGCAAACTGAGACAATGGGTCTACCTGAACAGGCAGGTTTGTGGATCTTGGGTAGGAGGGAGAAATGGGAAGTGCGGGTGTGAGAACTATGAGGTGGGAGATCCCCAGAGCTGATAAGGTTGTTGATGGTGTGGGAGACAATGGCCTGGTGCTTCTTAGTGAGATCATAATAGAGGGGTAAATAAGAGGAGGTATCCGCGAGTTGTCGCCGTGCCTCAACAAGGTAGAGGTCAGTATGCCAGACAACAACAACGCCCCCCTTATCAGCGGTTTTTATAGTAAGGTTAGGATTGGTGTGGAGGGAGTGGAGAGCAGTGCGTTCGGAAGGAATGAGGTTGGAATTGCAACAAGGTGTGGTGAAGTCGAGACGATTGATGTCCCATCGGCAGTTAGCAATAAAGAGAACCTGATGGCATGAACATTGACTTCTCTAACTTCTGTTAATGTCCCTCCTCTCCTTCTTACCCCATCCCATATTTATTTATTTTTCCATTTTTTTCTCTCTCTGTCCCTCTCACAATAACTCCTTACCTGCTTTCCATCTTCCTCTGGCGCTCCCCTCCCCCTTTCTTTCTCCCATCCCATGATCCTCTCCCTTCTCCAGCCTTGTATCCCTTTTGCCAATCACCTGTCCAGCTCTTGGCTCCATCCCTCCCCCTCTTGTCTTCTCCTATCATTTCAGATCTCCCCCTCCCCCTCCCACTTTCAAATCCCTTACTATGTCTTCATTCAGTTAGTCCTGACAAAGGGTCTCGGCCCGAAACGTTGACTGTGCTTCTCTCATTAACAAGGTGTTTTCACCCACAGAACTGCTGCTCACAATATGTTTTATGTTTTTCTCTGTAAAATCTAGAGACTGCTGTACATGAAAATCCCAGGTAATCAGCAGTTTCTGAGATACTCAAACCATTCCATCTGGCACCAACAATCATTCCACTGTCAAAGCCACTTAGCTCACATTTCTCCCCCATACTGATGTTTGGTCTGGACAACAACTGAACCTCTGGACCATGTTTACATGCTTTTATACATTGAGTTGTTGCCATATTATTGGTTGATTAGATTGCTGCATTAATGAGTACAGGTGTATCTAATAAAGCAGCCACTTAGTAAATTTTACAGATGCAACATTTTCATCACAAAAGATAGTATTTCAGTGCCTTAAACTTCAGTAGTCAGTTGGAAATAAAAATAAACAAGTAATCACATTCCAAGATCAAGCTCAAATTTACAATACAATCTTGGATGATCTAAATAAACTGACATTCTTTCACAATTCATGAATGGGTCATGGACTTTTTATCCAATATTTCACATATGACAGTGAACAATTGTAAGATATAAATTTAGAATTATTGGACAGTTTTCATCTATCATTAAGAACACCTTGATCCTTTTATACTAAATGAATATTTTGTTTTGGTTCTAATTTTGCCCTTTTGAAAAGAGTTTATTTTATGTTCTTCTTGTGAATGGTGCTTACATTGTGGGGATAAGCTCCCACTACCTATTAAATGCTCCCAATGGCGTGTATCTCAAATAGCCTCTGACAACCAAATCTAGCTCCTGGCCTTTACATGTGGCTTAGCTGCTAAGCCCAGTGGGACTGTTTTTACAGACAGCAGAAGGGACAAAGGCGGGCTACTGGCGCCTTAAAACCAGTTGCTCCGGGCAGATGGGGATCTGAAAAGAAAAAAATTGATCTCAAACCTCTGCTGCTTTGTGGCTATACCAACTCATAGGGAAGGCTTCCAGAGTAAATCCAGCGCCAGAGTCCCTAAGGCAGACCTACGTTGAGTTCAATGCTGACCAGCAACACCTATGACGCTACTAGTGCCAAACCCTGTCAGTCTTTGCTGTTCCTTTGGATTCATCCACTGTGTGAGAGGTGTGGGGCGGGCCCGCTGCGTGGGCAACAGCTTGCTCTCCATATCGTACTGCTCTGGCTTGCATACTGAGTTGACAGCTAGGATGCAACATTCAAGGTTGACCATGACCAGCGGAGGCCACCAGAGTGGAAACCAGCCTCTCCTCTATGGACTCTGTCTACACTTCTCGCAGCCTCAGCAAAGCAGCCGACATAATCATAGACCCTACCCATCTCGGACATTCTGCCTTCTCCTCTCTTCCATTTGGTAGAAAATACAAAAGCCTTAAAGAACATACCACTGGGCTCAAGGAAAGCATCTGCCATGCTGTTATAAGCCTGGTGGTTCCCTAGGATGAGACGAATTCAGGATCTCACAATCTACCTCGTTATGATTTTGCATCTTCTTGTTTAGCTGTGGTGCACTTTCTCGTGTTAATGAATTCCTGTACCAGACAGTGATGCAGGGGAGTCAGGACACCCTCGATGAGCTCCTGTAAAAATGGATTAGAATGTGGGGGGGGGGGGGGCGGAATCTCAGTCGCCTTAATCTCCTCAGGAAGTGGAGATGCTGTTGTGCTTTCTTGACCAAAAAGAAGTAATGTTCAATATGTTCTATGTCAATACACTGTATAATGATTTGAACTGTATGAACAGTATGTAAGAGAAGTTTTTCACTGTATTTCAGTAACGTGACAATAACACACCAATTCCAATCCTGTTGCAAGTTTTTGTTGCGCCTCTACATGCAAATAGTTGCGCGTATGACAATAAACTTGGCCTTGACTTTGATCTATCAAATGCTCTTCAGACAACATTCATCAGTTCGCTGTTATTCAGTACTGCAAACTATTAAATCATCAATTAATACTTAAATTTTGTAACTTTTCTCAATTACTATCTGCTAAATTTCAGTTTGTTTAAATATTCACATCTACTTACCATATAATGCCACCCCAAAAGAAAGAGAAAATGACAAAAAAGGCTAGAGAGCCCCATATTACAAAGTGGTTCAGCCATGTCCAGTACCGAGTATCCAATACCAGCTGAAAAAGCAACAAAATAATGAAATTGGAAAGCTACGTAGTCAACACCAAATACTACAGCTGTTTACATGCATTACCATTCTACAGGCAGTCCCCGAGTTATGAACGTCCGACTTACGAACAACTCGTACTTACGAACGGAGGAAGGAGAACGCTGTCCGCCATTTTAACTCGGATCACGACGCCGTCCGCCATTTTAAGTCGTTGCCGTTAACACTGCATTGAGTGTGTAACTTTGTATTTGGCTTAGATCTTTCTTAGTAAGATTCACCCTGACCCCCTCCCTTTTCCAGTCAGCACCGCCCCCACTTGTCCTATTTAACCTGTCTCAGTGCGGGTGGACTTCAGGACCCGGGGGAGCTCAGGTCAGGACCCGCCGCCCGTGGCTGCTGCTGAATCCGCAGTGTTTCTGTTCCGTTGACGGAAAACGATCACGATCGAAAATAAAATGGAAATAATAAAGCGATTGGAAAGAGGTGAAACGCCATCAGTCATTGGAAAAGTGTTAGGCTACAGTCGGTCAACGATCGGAACAATTTTAAAGGATAAAGTGAGAATAATGGAGCATGTGAAAGGCCCTGCCCTGATGAAAGCTACAATTATTACTAAGCAACATACTGATATAATTATTGAAATACATATGTTTCTTAAGTGTTTTACATGCATAAAAAGGTAAAATATATACTATATACTAAGACAAACGTTTGACTAACTGACGCTAGATAATACCGAATGTACCTGTTCCGACTTAAAGACGGACTCAGGAACGGAACTCGTTCGTAACCCGGAGACTGCCTGTATACGAAATATGCTGTAAATTTGATACTCAAGTAGAAGATACTATGTAGAAAAATACCAATAGAATACAACACACACCATCTGCATGACTGAAAATCATAACTATTAAACCTTGTGTTTCCAACCACATCAGTGTATGTGGTAATATGTTATAATAGGTTATCCTAGGAATTGTCTCAAAATTTACTGATTTCCAATATATTTTTGAGAAAGCGGAAAGTTTAAAACTACAAATTCACAGAAATGAGTTCTACATGGAAATACCTCTAACAGTTGTCTAGTGACATTGCAATGTGGGAAACCAAAATGGCAAGCAACAACAATTTAAAGAGTTGACATGATCACTTGAGTCGACTACGATGTTCTTCTAAGGAGGTGACTATTTCTGGATCCTCAGGTAGTAGTAGGGGCCACATCACAAAGTGATGATAACAAAAGACTGGAGAGCCACCTTTCTTCTACATCGGCACTAGTAGAGTCACTCACCGCCCAAAACTGACCCAAACCTTAAAAGGCAAGAACACGTCATCATCTTGAGGCCTCAGTCACAAGGTCTTTGAGAACATAAAACATTTCAGGCCTTTCAGCCCATGATGTTGTGCCGACCTTTTAACCTACTCCAAGGTCAATCTAAACCTTCCCTCCCATTTTCTAACATCCATAAGCCTAAGAATTTCTTAAATGCTCCTAAAGTATCTGCCTCTACTATTATCTCTGGCAGGGTATTCCACACACCTACCACTCTTTGTGTAAAAAAACTTCTCTGACATTCCCCCTATACTTTCCTCCAATCACCTTAAAATTACGTCCCAACCCTCTTCATATTAGTATTTTTCTTGGGTTCATCGCACAAAAACAACTAGTTCGGCAATCAGCACCTCAGAAATGTCAAGCTCAAAAGATTCCTGCATCATGTGCGTTTCTTTGTGAATGTATTAAACAAGAATGCTTTAAGGGTTTACAGACTTAAGGGAGGGGTTGGAAGGAATAAATTGGGGTGGGGCTTTCTAGGTTGAAGAAATAACTTTACTGGTTCCTTGGCTATGAGTCTAAACAGTAAAAAAGCTGAAGACCTATGCTTAATTCTGGGCAATATTTCAATAATTTTGAAATATTGAAGGGAACTTATTCGATACTTTAAAAAAGTGAAGGAGGAACCAAATGTAGCATATCTAAGTTTGCTGATAAAATTAAATTAAGTAGAAAAGCAACTTCTGCAGAGATACAGAGATAGGTTAAATGAGTGGGCAAAGGTCTGGCAGATTGGATACAATGTTGGTAAATGCAAGGTCATCCACTTTGGAATGAAAAACAGAAGATCAGATTATTAAATAGTGAAAGGTCATAGTACACTATTGTGCAGAGGGGCTTGGGAGTGCTTGTGCATGGATCACAAAATTTGGTTTGCAAGTGTGTGATATGTTATCAAGAAGGCAAATGGAATGGCTCTCATTGCTAAAGGGGTAGAATTTAAGAGCAGGGTCGTTATGCTGCAACCATATACTGGTGAGGCTGCATCCAGAGTACTGCAAGCAGTTCTGGCCTCCTTACTTGAGGAAAGATACACTAGCTTTGGTGGTGGTGCAGAGGACATTCACCAGGTTGGTTCTGGAGATGATGGTGTTAGGCTTTGAGGAGAGAATGAATCACCCGGGACCATACTCACTGGAATTCATAAGAATGAGAGGGGATGTTACAGAAACATACAAAATTATGAAAGGAATGGATAAGATAGAAGCAGAAAGGTAGCTTTCTCAGGAAGGTGAGACTACAACTAGGGAACGTCACTTCAAGATACGGGGGAATCTGTGGAATTCAACCCAGGGAAACAATAGAGGCTACTTCAATAAATACACTTAAGACAGTTGGATGTGTTTTTGAATAGCAGGGGAATTAAAGATAATGGGGAAGAGCCAGATAGATGGAGCTGAGTCCAATTTTATTGAATGGAGGATCAGCCTCGATGGGCCAAATGGCCGACTCCTGCTCCAATTTCTAATGTTCTATAATAAATAAAGTTATTTTTGCTGTTGGGTCCAGAGTCTAATAATCAGAGCAAGACACTTCAGGAGTAATATTAGCTGACTTGTCTACAAGCAACACATGATAGAACATGCATGTGAACATATAATCAATATGGGCAAATGCATATGGTCATAGATCAGCATAATTTCACAGTTGTGAGCAGACTCCAAAGGGCTACATGGCGTG